>NC_084463.1:115171560-115509417 GCF_027409185.1 Cynocephalus volans
CACACTATGCTCAGCCAGTGAGCGCACCGGCCATCCCTATATAGGACCCAAACCTGCGGTGGGAGCACCGCTGCACTCCCAGTGCCGCACTCTCCCGAGTGCACCATGGGGTTGGCCCAGACTGCCCCACCTTGGAATATGCTCCTGCTGTCCTGACATGTCCAAACCCTACCCAGCTGTGCAGCCACCTCCCCAGGCAACTCCCCCCCCCCCATCTCCAACTGAAAGGGACAGCTCCTGCCTTTGAATTCTCCGAAGACCTCTTCTGTAAGGGAAGGCACTGACTCAACTCTGCTTAGTTATTTGTGTACTCGTGTTTTAGGAAAGATTCTTTTTGCTACAAGCAATAGAAATTAACTCTTGGACTTAACTCCTCTCTCCCAAATGATCCTGGAGTTTCTCACGGAACCATTGACGTTGTCGTCATTAACGTGACCCATGTGCAACAGCTCCACTCTCTATGACTCATGGTTCTAAATTTCACAATTTGAGGAGAAGGAATTGAATTAGTGCATCTTGGTCTAGGAGCCCACCTCGGGATCAATCACCATGTATGGCCAGGGGCATTTTCACACAGCCCAGAAATGGCCATGAGGGTGGGGATGGGGACAACCCCTATGTTTGACAGGAGGGGCCTTTCCCAAAGAGAAGGGAAAAGCTGAAGCCTGAGAAGCCACCCTAAAGGTAGCTAATGTAAGTCGTCTCTGCTGTTGACAGAGAGGAAGGAAAGGATGCTGGGAAGACAAAGCAACAGATGTCCACCACAGAGTGTTTATGGAGCAGATGTCAGTGAGCGAGTGACGAGTTCATTCATTGCCTCTTAAAAGCCCCTAGCTCAATTTGCCTCTCTGTTCTGTATCTCTAGAACACAATGATCCTACATTTTTCCATCCTCTGTGTCTCCATTCCCATCATGTCAGTCTTGGGGCTCTCTCTGGGTAGCATGAGTGGTGGAGGCACATGAAGTTTTCTGCATAGGTATAGAGGTACAGCAATAAATGCCTGACTCTCGGCCACTCATTCATAGGCATAGTTTTCTGAGTAACTGATAGTTATATGCTGAGCACTGGCAATAAGCCAGACGTAAGGGAGCATCCCTCATGAGACTTGGAGAGTTCAGACAAATACACCAATTACAATAGAATGCTATTAGTGCTCCAGTGGAGGATGCAGGGGCCTTGGGGAGGGACTGATGAGCTCTGGCTAAGCTTTTTAGAGGAGGTGACAGTAGATCTAGGTCTTTCAGTGTGATTAGGAGCTTTCTAGGTAGTGAAGAAGGAAAGGGGATTTCATTCAGAGAGGAAACTGTATTTTCAGGGCTGTAGGGGATTGTGTGAGAGAGAGATGTGTTTGGAAAATAGGGAGGTTGAGTGTGCCTGGAGTGTAGAGAGTGTTTATGGCAGAGGAGCTAAGAGTTGGGGGAAGATGGAAAAGGGAGATGTGTGGGAAGGGAGGGTGGGGCGGATCATGGAAGTCTCAGGAGTTTTGACTTATCCAGGAGCTAGGGATCTGAGTGGCACTGAAGGATTTAAGCAGGGAGTGACATATTTCAATACCTACATAGCAAGCCCTAATATGTTGTTGGGGGAGTGTGAAGCACTGCTGCTGCTGGAAGCCAGTATGGCAGCATCTGTTGAATTAACAATTCTCAATTCCTGGGGCTCTACGCCATAGGATTAAGATAGTGAGGTGGAAGGGCATATATATGTATGAGGGTATTGATTGTTGCATTGTTTATAGAGGTCAAGAACTAGAAACAAAGGGAGTGCCCACCATTGGGAAAATGGTTTAATGAGCTGTGGTATGTACACAACACAGAATAATCTTTAGACATTGAAAAGAATGTTTTAGGGTGCTACTGGAAAACTTGGAGGGATTTCCATATTAAGTAAGAAAATCAAAATGCAGCAAGATGTGTATATATTATGGTCATATTTATAAAACAAGCAATGGGTTAGAAAACCCTATAAATGTATATATATTTAGATATGTCTGTGCAGGAATGTATGAGTATGGAAGAAAATAAGAAATGGCACCTACGAGGTTGCCAAGAGTTGGCTTGGGGGTGTGTGGCAAGGATGGGGGAGTGATAGTAAGAAATTATCTACAATCAAAGAGTACATGTGATATGATCCCACTTATGCAAAGTTAAATGTGAGCTTATAGAGATAGAATGAGCAGTGGAGTGCTGTGATTTCTGATTTCAGATGATTCTCCTCTCTCTCCCTCTCTCATGTACACACACATACATGTATGTAAGTATATGTTCCTATTCTTTACAAAATATAATATTTTCATGAAAGTAAGGGGAGAGAGAAAGGTCATTGGTGAGGTTTTGTTTTTAACAATTTAAAAGGCAATTTCCTATAAGAAACCACATGTACGATTTCCCTGGTTAAACATTATAAACCTTGTGGTTAAAAGTTACAGTAAAAGCCTTATAGTCAAATAATTACATCTTTCAGAAAGTCTTGCTCCTTCTCATTAATAACTGTAAACATGAAGACATGATTTTAACCTTAATAATTGGAAAGTGCCTTTATAATTCAACCTTACTCAATACCTTGGTACCACCAGGCTAGCCACAATGGTGCCCTTTGCTGTACTGACTCAGAATGACAGCCAAGTCCTCACCTTGTCCTACACAGCCCTGCAGGATCTGCCCCCGCCTCCCCCACTGCTCTGCCCTCATCTCCCCTCCCAACTGACTCTCCATCTACTCTTTCCTCCTTCCTAGTCCTCACACATCTTGAGGACTCTTCTGCCCCAGGGCCTTTGCACCTGCTGTTCTTTCTCCCTGGAACAATTTCCCTCCAGATATCCACATGGATTCTTCCCTCATGTCCTTCATGTCTTTGCTCAGTTGTCCCTTTCTCAGTGAGCCTTCTCCCATCTGCTTATTTTAAATTGCAATGCCTACTCCCCTTTCTACCCCAGTACTCTGTAGCCTTGTTTTCTGTCCTCCTTTCCTTCTCAGCACTTAGTACCTGCATAATGTTATACACATTGCTTATTTATTTTGAAAACTGACTGTCCTCTCACTTGAATGTAACCTTTGCAAGGGAAGTGATTATTTGTTTGCTGCTACAGCCTTGGTCTTAGAGTGATAGCTGGCAGATTGTAGGCACAGAATACATACAAGGATACTTGAAAAAGTTCGTGGAAAATTAGGATTGAAAGATAATACAAATCTTTCCATGAACTTTTTGAAGTACCCTCATATTTGTAGAATGAGTGAATGAATTGGTGGCTGGTGGAGAATGGCTTGAGGCAGGTAAGATTAACCACAGAAAGATGAATCAGAAAAGACTGTTACAAGCCAAAGACAAAGAAAGGGATTTGAGCTCAGCCTTAGTGATTAACTATGCATGTCTTCCATTGGGAAATGATGGTGAAATCTGTTACTGTCTTTTAACCTCCTTAGTTTGTCTTGATTCTTCAGGTGGACAAAAAGCTCCTTGACAGTGGAAGCTTAAGGTCTTCATCTCTGCCTTTTCCACGGTGCCTGTCACTTATATACTATTAAATATAAGGTAGTCAACAAATGTGCAATGCTTCATTAATGATGTGATATTACTGACTTCTATTTGACTAAGTGAATGTTAGAGTGAATTTTATTTGATTAACATCTTAAGATATAATCTATGTTCTCATGCTGTTGTACTAAATAAAGTTAATTTTGTTCTACTGCAAAAGTAATGTTCACTGTAGAAAAATTGAAAAAATGCAAAACGAAGTTTTACCACTCATAAAGGATCTTTAGCATATTAATGTCTTTAGCATTTAAATATTTTTTTCTAGACATATCTTTTAAACGTTATTGGAATAATTGTGTGTTTACCTTTACATTTTGAATACTGCTTTCCCTACTTTATTAGCACACACTTCTTTTTTTTTCTTTTGCTATAAACTTTGGAAAGCATTATTTTAAATAAGTGCACACTATATAACCATATAGCTCATTTAACATAACTATTATTTGATATTTAGACTACTTCCATTTCCCCCTTATTGTAAAGATCATCTACTACTCTCAGACTTCACTGGCTGTTGTTGATTAGTCTGGTCATCTGCCCTTAAAATTTCTGTGCCTCAGTCTTATTATCTGTAAAATAAAGATAATGAGAAATAATTGAGAGGATTAAGGTTCATGAACGGGAGAAACAGGGCTGAGCATACAGTAGGTACTTAGTAAACATCAGTGGCCTGGACTTAAAACCTTGGAAACTGAGGCGTGTTGATAGTCATCATGGGGCTGTTCCCTGGTTGCAGGCTGCATCTAATGCAGGTGGACTCGGTCCAGCGCTGGATGGAGGACCTGAAGCTCATGACTGAGTGCGAGTGCATGTGCGTCCTGCAGGCCAAGCCCATCAGCCTAGAGGAGGATGCGCAGGGTGACCTCATCCTGGCAGGCGGCGCGGGCCCTGGAGATCCCCTGCAGCTGCTGCTCAGGCGGGGCTGGGTCATCAGCACCGAGCTGCGCAGGATTGGGCAGAAGCTGGCCCAGGACCGCTGGGCTCGCGTGCATAACATGAGCGTCCGGCTGACCTGCCATGCTCGCTCCATGGTCAGCGAGTATAGTGCTGTCAGCAGGAGCTCCTCGCAGGAAATGTGCCAGGTCAGGTGCCCCAGGATGGGGGTGGGTGGGCACTGGGGGTGGGCATGCCTTCCAGAAGAATGTGTCTGAATTGTGTGGAATCTGGACCTTTCCTGCCCTGAGGGTGGGGGTGGGGTGGGGTGAGGGGGGAGGGGGCTCCCTCCTCTTCCCATAAAGCAGGGAAGAAAGACAGTAAGGACCTTTACAGAGTACTTACTATGTGCTAGGCATTGTGGAAGGTGTTTTTACACTTATTTCATTTAACCTGCACAACCTGTGAGGTAGGCACTGCCACTGCAAGAGGCTGTACAATGGTTAAGTATACCTACTTAAAAGCTAGACTGCCTGGGACCAAATATCACTTTTGCTGTGTGACCTTGGCAAGTTACTTAACTTCTCTGTGCCACGGTTCCTTTGTCCTAACGGATATAATAATAGTATTTATTGCATGGATTTGTTGTGAGGAGTAAATGAATTATTACATGCAAAACATTTAAAGCAGTTGGTTAAAAATATTAGCATTATTATCCTCATTTTATAGATGAGGCAACAGAAGGTCCTCAAGGCTAAGTAACTTGCCCAAAGTTACGCAGTAGATGGTGTAAGCAGGACTCAACTTAAGCTTTTCTAATTCCACAGCCCGTGACTTTGAATCTTCTTCTTCTCAAAGCCCAAAATGAACCATTCAAAGTCCCCCTTATTGCTATTTCTCTCTTTCTTCCATCATTTACCTTTTACCTTGTCTTTACTCTTTGCCTCAACTTTTCCTTCCTTCAGTCTGCAGACAGCAAACTTTATTCATTCTTTAAAATCCACCTTACATGTCCCTTTCTCCCTGAAGCTTCCCAGACACGCCAGCATAACTGATTGCCCAGTTTTATTTTCTTGTGCTCCCAAAGCAGCTGACAGTGATCTCTTTTGCCACCCATATCATCCGGTATTATAGTTCACGTGCCTGCTCCCCAAGTCGGATTACTTGATTCTTCATCATTATGCCCCAGAGTGCCCAGCATAGCGGTTCGGTCTCAACCGGTGCTTATTGAATTGAATAAAATTGATCTAGAATAACATTGATCTGTTTTCCTACAGGTTGAGAAGCTGCTAATGGAGAAATGCAATGAGCTCTCAGCAGTCACAGAGAGGTAAATCGGGAACTGCCGACCCACCCTCTGGCAGAGGAAGGGGCTGGCATCGTCTCCCATAGGCAGAGTAGGAATGAGGAGGCCTGGTGGTGGTCCAGGAGTTTCCTTTTTCTGACTTTTATCAGAAACCTTAAGAGATTCCTTTGAGATTTTCTGCCCCATTTTCAGTCTCTAGAGATAAGATAAAAGGCAGACGTGAGGCCAGGACACGGGGAGAGGGAAGTTTGGGGAGGGGGGGTTGGTAAAAAGGAAAAGGTTTCCCTTGGCCTTGGGAAGGCCCTCTTGTCCCCAGAGTCAAGGCAAGAGTCAAGGCAAGGTGGAAGCAGACACTCAGGCCCTTACACGTGCACACACACACAAACAGATGCTCACAGACACTCACTTGCTCATACACAGATACATAAACACACACTTGTGTAATCACAGACATACACTCACCCTCTCTTCTCCATATTTCACACACATAAACATGCATATGTTTACACCAGACACATACACACACTTAGCCTCATGTACACACCCAGGTGTGTGTTGACATTTTTCCTCACCCTTCCCAGCCCCCCTGCCTTGGGGAGAAAATCCTGGATCTTGGCATCCCCTAGGGCTCCATGGGGTTTTTGGCTTTCCTGGGTAGAACATTCTGAGGCCACAGGGGTAAATTTGAGCCTGATCCCTCTCTGTTCTTCTTGTCTGGGGAGAAAATCCTCAAGGCTGCTTTCTGCATGTTGTAAGCAGCCGTGTCTTAAAGAGCCACAGGCATTGCCATCACCTTTAGAGTGAGCAGGCAACACCTGGCACTCCAGAACCCCTCCTCTGCAGTTCCACCCTCCACCCCACACCCCTAACATGTCTAAGAAGATAGACTGTGGCCACAGTGAAGGTAGATTCTCTGAGGAGAAGCCCAGAAGTATGGATATGCCACTCCTGGTGGCTTTTCTTCCTGGTGACATGGACAGTTAGTCCTCATCACAGGCCAGCATTTCTCTGCACACTAAGGGTCCAGGTGTGGAATATTCCATCTCTGACTCACCAGGAGCTGATGTCTTCTCTCAGGCCACTTGACCACAGACCAGCCCTGGAACAGCACAGATCTGGCCCTTTCAGTGGCTCTGCGTTGTCCACCTGCTCCTTCCAGTGGCCCCCCCCCCGTGGTTTCTTCCCCCTAGGTGCCTCCAGGTTGAGAATGAGCACGTCCTGAAGTCGATGAAAGCCTGCGTGAGTGAGACCCTGAGCACGCTGGGCCAGCACTTTGGCCAACTACTGGAGCTGGCTCTAACACGGGAGGTACAGGTCAGTGCAGGCTTGTCTGTGGACAGAGGCACTCGTAGATTTTCGTGGAGGGGACAGCAGGGCTGAACCAGGTGGCGGGAAGCTGCTGAAGTGGCCTTTTTTTGGGAAACATCCTTCTCAGACCACCAAAGTCAACTCCAGCATCTGGGAGACAAGACTGTCAGAGCTTGGCTGAAGCTTCCTGAGCATCTAGCCCACTGCTGCATTTTCCGGATGTGAAAACTTGAGCCCAAAGAGGCAAAAGACTTGTCCAAGGTCACACAGCAAGGTGGTGGCAGAGCCTGGCATCTCCCAATTACACTTTCGGTATTGTTCCCACCACTCTAAATCTTCTCTGTTGAGTTATTGGTCACAATGCACTCAGTGGGTCCTTACGATTCTCAAAGACTTAAGGTGCCTGTGAGGAATAGGCCAATTCTGGAAATCTTGGCTACAGAGAAGAATCTAGAAAGGCCGTATAGTTCAGCCCCTGCCTCTAGGCAGGCTCATGGTTGATTCCAGGCAGAGGGAGGGCTTTGCAACCTGACAAATCTACTTTCAAATTGTGGTTCATCATGGGACCTTGGTCAGATTCCGCAACCTCTCTCAGCCTCGTTTTCCTCATCTATGAAATAAGAAACCTTCCCCAGAAGAAAAGTGAGAGGAAGGTGCTTAGCACATAGTATGGGTTAAATACATATTATTTCCCCCTCTTGCCCTTTGCTATTTTAAAGCCTCCTAGTAAAACAGATTCCATAAGGTTTTCATTAGGAAAGGTATTTACATGTTATTTATAGTTACAGAAATATCATGTTACATATTTGCCATTCTTTTCCCACCACCAAATAAAAGCCTCCCACAAATAACAAATCTCTTTCTATGTCAGTTTCTCTCCAAACTCAGCCTTTCTACCCAGCCCAGAGTTTCCTTTTCTCCTTCCTGTGGGTTTGGCTCACTTCACGCTGGCCCCAGGCCCTCCTGGCCTGACTCACCTGCTGGTGCTGCCTCAGTTCATACTCCTTGGTCCCACAGGGCCTGCACCCATGTCAGTGCAGCTGGTCCCAGGCATTCTCACACTCCCAACCACAGAACGGTCCCCAAAGGCCCCTTTCCCTGTCCTGAGAGTCTGGGACAAAGGGAAGGAAGTCCCAGCAGCTGGGGTTCTGGGGCAGGCACTTGGAGTGGATGAGCCAATGGTGACAATCACATGCAGAGGCAGGCAGTGGTTTAAGGGGAGGCCCATGCCCCAAACTGGACCATCAAGTCCTAGAAGGACCAGTGGGACATGGGGACCAAAATGGGTAAAGAAATCGAGGGAGTGATGAGTGAGGAATCTTGAAATTAGTGGGGTGGCGACTTGGAGGAATTTCTGATTGGGCGTGCAGGTGCCAGCTACTGTGTTTTATACCATTTTCAAGCCCACTTGCCTGAAAATGCCAGGTTTAATTACAAGGGCTGAAATGGAAGCATTAAGTTAGATTGGACTGAATAATTGTAAGGTCTCTTCCAATTTTGATAATATATAATTCTGTGAATGTGGGCATTGTGGGGTAGGGGACTGAGCATGGAGTTTGAAGTCATCTCAGGGTTCAAATCCTGACTGTCACTTACTGGTTATGTAAACTTGGGCAAGTCATTTAGTTTCTCTGACCCTGGCTTTCCTCACCTCTACAATGGATTGTGGTTAGGGTTAAATGAGATAACAAATGAGTAATTGGTGTCACTCTCCTGACTGTGTCATCTGCTTTGTTCACTAGAGACCTGCTCTGCCTTAGAAGCCAACAACAAGCTTTGCTAAGGGAACCTCCTAATTACTTACTAAGATCATTTAACCACTTGGTGGGGAGGAAAAAATTGAAGGCTTAAATGTTAGGGGCTACCAGTGGGAAGTTAATGAGATTGATGATTAGTCTATCTGGGACTAAAGAATAAACCATGTGGAAGATAAGAGGAGAAGATGACTTATAAAAATTGATTTATGTAAAGAAGACTTAGGGACTCTCTATTGAACCAATTGACTCTTACCTGTATCTTTAAATCCTTGAATAAGCTTCGTGTGGATAGATGTGATATTCATTCATCTGTTCATTCAATCATTTTTATTTCAGTTTAAGATATCACCTTTATTCTAGTAAAATGGGAACATAGCTTTGGCTCTGTGGCTAAATTAGCTTGGTAAAACTTCATCTCACAACTAAATTTTCCCTCCTTGTCCCAGGCAGAGCTGGACAACCTCAGGCCTTGCCTGAAGGAAAAGCACCTTTCCCAAGACAGAGGTCAGACCAGATGGACCTTCCTAAGAGGGGCAGGCGCTAAGCTGAGCATACCCAGTTTCTTCATAACTCATCCCTACGCTCTCACTGACGTGACGTAGAGGGGTGGGGAGCAAGCCAGAAGAGGTGGTGTTGCTGAAACCCCACCTAAGCTGTGGTCAGGCAGGAGTGTGGCTGGGTCCCTTGGGGGAGGAGGTCACCTGTCTTTGGGGCAGTTCTTTCCCACCTTCATGAAGCTATTCCCCTCAAATAACAACTTCTGCTACTTCTTGGATCCTTCTGGAATCACGATGGGCAATTTAGGCTTTGTTCCTAAAAGACTCAGAAATGACTCATAATATTACATTCAATAAATTATCTGTAAGGATGCTTTGCAGCTAAAGCTCAAAATTTTCTTCCTATTCTATTTCTCACTCTCAAATTTTGCTCAGTCATATTTTCCAATATAGGTAAGCAGAGGCTGCAATGAGACTAAATGGCAGCACAAAGATTATCCAAACCTACTTGACAGATGAGAAATATAAAAATGTCCAAAATTTTAATGTGTCCTCCTGACCCATTTTGAAGTTCCCCAGGAGAAAATGAAGTAAAAGAAGAAAGGAAAAAAAAAACAAAAAAAACAAAAAAAACCCCAAAACCAAAACTGAATCCCTTAACTCTTAGTAATAATTCAAAGTCCCAAATTCATAGGTCAATACAATTTCTTCAGTTTTCTTATTCTGTTCCTCTCAGCCAGGAGGGTCTCATTTCAGTGTGTGAAGGAAGTCGACTTTCCTTCAGCAGCTGCAGTCCAACCTGTCTCTACA
This sequence comes from Cynocephalus volans, assembly GCF_027409185.1. Taxonomy (NCBI): domain Eukaryota; kingdom Metazoa; phylum Chordata; class Mammalia; order Dermoptera; family Cynocephalidae; genus Cynocephalus; species Cynocephalus volans. Next base: position 115,181,648 of record NC_084463.1, read on the forward strand.
GGAATGGGAGAGGCTTCCTTAAGGACTTCTCAATTTGTGCTAGTCTTTCCCAACCATAACTAAGGGGCCCAAAGAGTTAGTACATTGGATACACAGCATTATCACCACATTAACCCCTAAGCTCACAGAAAGTTAAAATAGGCCAATCCTCAATCCGTAGGGCAGGAACTCCATTCAACATATTATCCCAGGACTCTTCCTTAAGGTTGCCAAAGGCCTTAACAGAAGCTCATCTGTAGCTGGGAAAAAGAGGAAGGGTGGTGGACATCATCCTGGCTGTAGCCTGGGCGGGAGGTCAGTTTATTTCTGCTGTCCATAGTCCACAAAGATTTGTGAACATACACTCACCAGTGGAAAGCATCCACCATAGGTTAATTGTGGTACTATGTTTGCCATATATGGGAGAAAAATGTTCCCTTTCTTATTGAAGGGTATTTGATACATTTTCATCTTCCTGCAAAGTCAGGCATTTGCACCTCCTTTACAAGGACTCGATTTATTTGCATTCTTTCCCATTCAGCATCTTCAAAACATCTTAATTTCTAGCTCCCTCCAAACACTGTGTTTCTGCCACCACAGGCTGCATTGGTTTGTGCTCCATGAGGTGACTTAGCCCAGTGGTCTTCAAGCCACTTCAAATGTATCACATTCTCCAAGTTCCCAAAGATTTCCCAGGAGAAATGCAAGCACATAATTTTAAGAAAATCTATTTCCAGATGTTCAATTTTCATTTGTTTTCTTTCCCAAAAAAAACACTGAGATTTTATAGCCTTCTATTACTTTCCAAAAGAAATGCATACTCCTCGCCCATCTCAAATCTTACAGTGTGTTGTTATGCTGTGCAGGAACCCTCGGGTAAGGATGAAGAATCCAGCAAAGGAAAAGCTTTCCTTCATGAACCATATAACCCTTAGGCCTCTGTGAATTTTTCCATGTTCTATACTTATTTATGTTGAGAGCGGCATTAGATATTGTGTGTTTTTTCCCAGTGTGGGGATTTTCTGAATTCACGTATGTGGTAGAGTGTGTGTGAGTATGTGGTTGGAAAGGTGGTTATGAAAGTTTCCAATTTATTTCATCCCTTTCATCTATTGATTCTCAAATGGCATATGGCTGTTGAGGGACATTGTCCTAAGACCAAAGCAAAGAGAGTGCTGGTAGGACACATCAAACACAAAAAATGGCTTTTTTAGGGCACATATTTAAATGCAAGCAATTTCTTTTGGCTGTTTTTCATACTTGTCCCTAGGATGTGTCTTTAGCTGGAAAGAAAATCATCTTTGAAGAGCCAAAGACTCTAAAGGTTAACGATACTGTTTCTTTTAAATGTCACTGGAATACTTTCGAGAATGACCAGATTTTCCAATAGATATTGGATAAAATACAGATACAAGTTTTACATGATTTTTTTTCAGATTATTTTTGCACGTTATTTAAGAAAGCAATTAAAGTCTATTTTGTCAAAACACTTTTTGAAATATTTATGCTAATTTTTGCTTCCTGTTAACAAAAGAAAAAATTGATAGCAACTGGACTAATTGGATTTAAGCAGTATATACCTTTTTCCTTTTTGAAACACAGTACATAGTGAAGTTTGATCATGAGCGCTCCTAAAATTAGTAGAATTATTTCTGAAATTTTAATACTCGGTTCTTATTTATTTCCTAAAGATGAACACCAAAATTTAATACATATATACACCTATTTTCTGAAGGAATACTAAGCCTTTTATCATATTCTTAGATTTATACACTTAGAATGTTGGCTACATATTGTCTTGCATTATTACAAATTTAGTAAATTGTTTCATCTTGGCTTTATGGCGTGCAAATAAATCAAATTTTATTTTAGGTCTATATTATTTAATATTGACAGTTTTTAGCATTTTCCCTTAGAAAACAATCTGCATGATTATTTGTCAGGGGTTTTGGCATTTCTTGAAACATATCAAAACATTTTTTTAATTAAAAATGAAGTCAGGTTTTTACTGAGAGAAGTCTGACTTGGCTAATTGGCTTGACTAAAAAGACTGTCTTTGCCAATTAGGTTATAGGGTGGGTATTTTACATAAATTAAATAAGCAAAATCTGTAGCTTCAAGATTTTGCTAAAACATATTTGAAGCACAAAAATATTTGATTTAAAAAATTATATTGGCAATGAAATTAATAATATTTTGATTTTCCCAATCCTTTCTGAATAATTCAGGTGACCCGAGATGCTGTAAGAGAAAAAGTAATGGGTATAATTAATAGTTATTTGATAAATCTTGATAAAGTACTTTTGGAATTTTTCCCAGAAATTGAGAAAGTGAGTGAACGACTCTAATGATTGGGTAACAAATGCTTTTGCAAGTCAAGTGGTTTCCAATTCTTTGCTTTTACCAATTTAGAGGAGGACCATTTAGAGGAGTCATCAGCTGCCAAATCATTAAAAATAGTGTTCGATGATCGATCATTATGTGATTACATAACTCAGCAGGTGCTCAAAAGATTGAGCAATGTGGCTATACAAACTCCTCGCATTCCCCTCTGTGGATTTAAGGAAACAAGAGTTTTCAGAGTTTATGTTTTAAAATATAGGAGTAAGTCAATATTTAATCATGGATACATGAATGAATTAGAAAGCCTAAAAAGTATAAAAATCCCCATTAATCTCATTAAGAGATATTTTTATAATAAAAATTTAATTTTATGATATATAATTATCAACATTTAGAACCTGTTTATTTAGTTTTGACTAATTTTGCTGATAACAATTGTAACAGTAACTTGACCAAGGAAAGATTATTTTTTGAACACTTGAAGCCCTATAGTAATAGGAAATAAAGCAAAATTTCAAATTTTAAAAAGTGTAATAAGGGTGATCGATAAAACACTTTAGAAGTTAAATGTATTACATTAAGGTAAAATTCTGATAGAAAATTGGGATGGGAATATAAATTTAATGATGAAAAGAAGAGATGCATAATTTAAAGAAAGAAATTATTCATGTATTTTTACATGGATGATGATTGTATCAAGTTGTTTTGATATTTAGATCCCATCGCATTCATATGAAAGAGTGATGTAATGGTTTTATTTTATGTCAATATTTATAGTCTTCTGGAAATTATATCCTTTCCAACTTTGTTTTTCATTTTTTGGTTTTTAAAAATTAATTAATTAATTTTAAATTTTATTTTTTGCCACAAAACAAATCTTAATACATTTTAAAAGGCTAAGATCATAGATGATATGTTCTCTGACCAAAATAATAGGAGGAAATCTGGAAAATCCGCAAATGTGTGGAAATTAAAGAACACTCTCCTAAATAAAGAATAGATAAAAAGAAAAATCAGAGGGAAATTAGAGAGTACTTTGAGATAAAAATCAAAGTGCAACATATTAAAATTTATAGGATGCAGGGCTCAGGCAGTGCATAGAAGAAAATTTATACTTGTAAACACCTATATTAAAAATAAGAAAAATCTCAAATCAGTAATGTAAACTTCTACCTTAGGACAATAGAAAAAGAAGAGCAAACTAAACCAAAAGCAAATAATAACTAGGAAATAACAAAGATTACAACAGAAATATATGAAATAGGGAATTAAAAAACAATAGAGAAAATCAACAAAACCAAAAGTTGATTCTTTAAAAAGATCAACAAAATTTGCAAACCTTTATCTAGACTGACCGAGAAAAAAAGAAAGACAGAAATTACTAATATCAGAAATAAAGCAGGGGCGTGGTAGAGCAGTTCATTATTCTATTATGCTGGAGTGGACTTTGAGGACAGACATGTCCTCTTCTTTTTCTGGTCTCTGCTATTGACTCTCCTTGTGTCACTGCAGTTGAGTGTCTGGCAGGCTGCCCGGCAGGCCTATGGTGGCTGTGGCTACTGCTGTGGCATCGAGCTGCTTTTGCAGCAGCTGTGCCTATGGTGGTGGCTGTGGTGAGCTCTCCGTGCAGAAGAGGTGTTTTCGGCGTGCTCCTTGTCTGCTTCCAGGCAGGGTGTGCTGCCCTTGGCTCTTTCCTAGGACCCAGGATACATCTGTTTCGTGCCTGCTTCTGGGCAGAGGGGGCTGCTCTCAGCTTTTCAACTTTGTTTTTTAAATTTATGACGAAAAATTTTAGCTGTCAAACTAAAAATGTGTAAGGGGTCATATATTTAAAAAAACTTTTTAGGGTCAAATGAGAAAAACCTCTTTTGACGTAGGCTACACAGGCACTCCTAGTTCTATATCATGATGGCTATTGTCTCTGCTTTTTATTAGAGGGTTCTCTCAGGCCTTAAGACCCCTATCTTCCAGGGAGGTTTCCTTCTGGTTCCATACTTGCTACATTTGAAGAATCACCCTCAGCAGATACCTATATTGAGGCCACTATTGATGTTCCTGAAGTCTGGCTCCTATGGCCTAGTGAGGACCAGTACCTTCTGCCAGGTGCTTCTCAGAATACCATCTGTCCTCACCTTTTGAGTATTCTGGCCTTGAGTAGTATTTCTTTCTGCTACATCTTTTTTTTCTTGCAGTTATGAACTATGCCTCTAGTGTTCTCTTTCCTCCTGTTAATCTCCTACTCCTTGTAGGGAGACTCACTTGAATTTCTGACAGTGGCTGTCCTCCTCACATGGGTCTCTTCGTTCCCTAACTCACAGAATGTCTATAACAGCTGGGTCTGAGAAGCTATCCCCACATTTGCACATTCTTTTGCTTTTACAACAAACTCTTCGAGATTTTGGGATTTTCCTTTTTGAGAAATGAAATCAGTTAAATTCTGGGTCTGCCCAAAGCCCCCAGTTCTAACACATATTATCCACATTTACCTTTCTAAATGGAATATTCCCTTCAAAGAGGTATTTTCTCCATTTGACCAATAGCTAATGTGAGCCCAGAATTAATTATTACTTTGTCTAGCATCTCTTCAGTATGTCCAATCTCTGTGTCTTCCCTCAGAGCTCTAATTCATGCATTTCTCCAGTATGTTCCTTTAGGACACAGGCAGTACTACATCCCTACTTCCAAAAACTTTCACCTGGAAATTTATCCAGCAATCCTTTGAATATGTTGATCTCTGCAGTGTTTTTCTTTGTTCCAGAACTCTACTGAAGCATTAAAAAAAATCCCAACAACCACCATTTTAATTATATCTCATGATTTTAAGGGTCAAAAATTTGGGAAGGGCTTGGCTGAGTAATTCTCCCATTCCATGTGGCATCAACAGAGGTGGTGTTCAGCTGGCAGATGGTTTGGAGAGTCCTAGACAGCTTCATTCACATGTATAGTTCCTTAGAGGGGATGGCTGGAAGGCTGGTCTCAGGTGAGAGCGTCGATAGGGATTCTATACATGGATTTTCTAGCACGATAGTCTCAGAGTTATCAGACTTCTTACATGGAAGATCAGGACTCCCAAAAGGGTGTTCTAAGAAGCCTGGGTGGAAACTTCATGGCTTCTTATGAACTAGCGTTGGAAGTACCAGGACATCGTTCCTGCCAAGTGCTGGCTCCTATTAGTCATGCAAGGTACTAAGGCCAGCCCAGATTCTAGGGCAGGGGAATTAGAGCTCATCTCTCTATGGAAGGAATAGAAAAGAATTTGTAGCCTTTTTAAAAATCTACCACACCCTGTCAAATCTGCCTACATTTTAAGTAACCCCTTTGCGTGGATGGGCTTCTTAACTGTAGACTCTCTATCTAAACTTTAGGAGCCAATATTTCCTGGCTTCCTCTGAGGAACTCATTTCAACCTGCCCCTCAAGGGTCTACCTCCCTTTTGGTAGATTTCACTGGGTTGCAGGAAGACCGCTCTTTCTCATTAAGAAACAATTAAAAATACATCCTCCTTTTCTAATCCTTATTTAGAGCAGACTACATGCATCTCCTTAACTCCTTTTTATCCCTTTCTCCTGGTCTTGAAGATCTGATATGTTTGTTTGTTTCTTATCTGCCTAATCTGTCTTTTAAGAAAATATTTGTCATTCAGCCTATTAAGTCTATCTTACTTTTTTTCGTTTTCAATTTTTTACCACTCTTCTCGTAATATAGAGTGAAGCACAGTTTAGAAACTTCTCCAATTTCTCATTGATTTTCTGAAAAGAATCTTGATTTTTAGAGGCTGTGTTAGTTTGGAGCAGATACCAGCAGAGGATCAGACAGACAATGCTGTGAAGGATCACGAGGAGGAAGCAGAAGCAGGCACGGAAAGCCATGTAGCAGGTCTGACATCTGAGAAAGAAAAGGGGGAAGGAAGAATTGAGTAGGAAGAGACTCAGGGAATCAAGCCAAAGTCACCCGTTAGAGGAATTTCCTGTCCCACAGTCATGCTGTGCTCAGTCACAGCTGGAAGTAGCTCTGGAGAAGTGTGGCCTGGGCCAGAACGCAGTGGAGGATCCAGAGGGGCCCAGCTGGGGCTGTCAGCCAGCTATGTCTCCTGTTGCAGAAACTCTGGTTACCACCATAGAGGGTTAGATGCGAATGGGAAGTCAGGATGGAGAACCACTCTCCTACTTGGTGAGAGCTGCTAATGAGGCTGGATGGCATTCTTGCCTTGAGCTTCCATCTCCACTCGTCCAGGTTAGGTCCTGCCAATGTTAAAGGAGATGGATTCACTGACCTTGGAAAACAGGAAATTGGACTCACAGGGGTCAGGGTCCAGTTCACCCCAGAGCAGATGTGTGACCTTTGTCAGGTCTACATCTCAGTTTCTTCACCTGTGAAATGAGGATTGGACAAGACTTCTGAGGGCCTTCCAACTCTGACATACTGTGGTATTCAGGCCTTGAAGATTTCAGTGGAGCCTTCGATCTTATATCTTTCCAAATTTATGCTGTGGAAAGGATGCTTACAACTTTTCTTTGTCAGAGATCTGATTTACTGAGACATAGCTGAGGTGTAATTACTGTATATATGTGTATAGACATTAACAGGAAATTATTGTCAGACATAAATGGTCTAATATTAGCAGCTGATTGCAAAAGACATTGGGTTTGAATTGTTTAATGTAATGCTAATTTGTTTCAAGTGCAAACACTAATCAGAAACATTAGGTAATTATCATTTAGGTACAGGACCCCAGTATATGAAATCTGCATTTTTCATCTGAGCATTAGTATCGCATGTGTAACTACTTACGGTAACCATGGGGAAGGATTCTAAGAAGTATGTTCATTACAGAGATTTGTAATGACAAATCTTGGTTATTAATTTTACCTTTTGTTGAATCTCTAACATGGAGCATCCATCAAATCTTAGAGAATAATTTTTATATTTAATGTAGTTTGATTAAATACACACTTAATCTTAAACTGCTATATGTAGAGGCTTAGCATGCTGAGTGTGTGAAGAATTTTATGAGTTTGAATAAAGAAGAAAAAAGGAAGAGCTATTTACCTTGAGCCTCAAACCCCCTTAATTTTAATCATTTTACACATGGGGAAACTGAGGCATGGGGAGTTTATCTCAGTTGCCCCAGATCATAAAATAATAACTGCTAACAATTTTATTTTGCTTCCACATAGCAGGTAACTTTGGAAGTCTTTTATATATATTGGCAACCTTAAGAAATGGGCACAAGCATCTTAAGAGATAGACCCTGTTATTTCTACCATTTTACAGATGAGGAAACTGAAGCAAAGACAGGCTAAGGTACTTGCTGCAGGGCACATAGACCGAAGCAGCAGAGCCAGGATTTGAACACAGGCACTTTAGCCCCGGAGTCCGTGCTTTCAATCACATGCACACTTCATCAACACAGTGTGGTAAAGGCAAGCTGAGACTAGAACTCAGAGCTCCTCATTTCCCTTAAAGTGTCTTTTTCATAACATCAGGGTTATTTTAATATTTTAAGATAGACATGGCAATTGGATCTGCACAAGTAGCTGCTCAGTCCACCCAGCTCTGGAACTCTTACTTTCTTGCATGAGGCAGCTCTCCCCAGTCTCTACTTCCACATCTCCCAGGAGAAACTTGAGCAACTGGCATTAATTAGCAGGTAGGAATCATTTATAATCAATGAATCACAGGCTCCAAAGCAAATGGCTGATTATGAAGTGGTCTCAAGATACGTGAAAAGCTTTTCCTCAGTAATTAGCCAAACTCTCCTAAGAATAATCTTCCTATCTTTTTTGTTACTGAATCTTCTATTTGTTTCCCTTCCTGGATCTCCCTTGGTCCTATGTTTCATCATTCCCAGCCCCTCTCACCACTAGCCTCAGATCCTTCAGCCTTGATCAGTATGACATTCCTCACTGAGTTACCCACTTTTTGACAAGATTCACATTGTTGCTATTTTTGCCTGTCTATACACCCCACGCAAATGACCCCCAAGCAGTAAGCTAGTTTAGAGTGCTTCTCCTCACTTAACTCCTGAGCCCATCCCCCAGCTGGAGTTCACCATCAGCTAATAGCCATCCAAAATGAGCAAATTCTTTGGTCATAGCTGTAGCAACTCATTAGTTCTCAACTTGATGGTTTGTTTATTTAACTGATGGTTTCCGTTCCCATTAGGAGCCAGTGGCACAACAACATAGTGTTTGCTAAAGCCATCAAGTTGAGAGCTGGTTTTCTGATGCAGTTTTGCAGGGCAAATTTGTTGCCCATGCCCCAGGGGTTTGAAATTATCCTATATCTCTGGAAATGTAGCTTAGACCTCACCCCGACACATGTCTTTCCCAAAGCTAGAACCTTGTTGCCACTACGGTGGGGCAGTGGATGGGGCAGGATTATATGTTCTATGGAGGCTGTTAGAAGCATGGACCCACTGGTATTCCAATAAGGAAGATGAGCAGAGAGAATAAATGAGGTGAGTAACCAGCTCACTTTTCTTCTCTTCTCAGGCACTGGTGAGAAAAATTGATGCCTCGGACAACATCTACACCACCGAGTCCACCACAGGGAATCTGTTCAGCCTGACCCAGGAGGGGGCTCCTTTGTGCCGCATCATAGCCAAGGTGAGCCTCAAGGTTAAGGGCCAAAATGGCAGGCCTGAGGAAAGTGAGAGGAAGCTCACGTGTCTGGTGGGAATAGCTGGCTCAGAAGGTCTGTCTTGGCTCCTGATTAGCTTGCTATGTGACCTTGGGAGGGTCAATTCTCCTATCTGGGCCTTGGTGTCTTCATTTTTAATAGGGTGGCCAGCCCCTCTGATTTTACTTCCCACTTGAGACAAAAAGCTGTTGCCCTCAGAGCCTCTATCATCTTTCTTTATGCAGTGTCTATTATAAATGACAACCCTTCTCCAATTCCACACATCCTTCCCTTCTTGGCAGCTGTGGTGTCCCTGGTGTCCACAGGATGATGTATGAATACAAAGACCATTTGGCATGTAGCATTTTCCAAGATTGATTGACTTCATGTGGCCCCCTGGCCTCATAAGATAGGTAATGTCTCAATCCCAATTCAAAGGAAAGGTTTTTCATATAGATTTGTCTATAGTTTAAGCCTCATCCACATCTCTTAAGAGATGTCACCATAAAGACCTACACTCTATAATAATCAGCAGCTGTGTTATCAGGAGAGACAGGAGGAATAGCCTACCAGTATCTGGGTCTTCTGTCATTTTGTCACCAAGGACACTGGCCAGTGTTCAGCAGGTATCAAGACAACATGGGTTCCAAAATGCACCCACTCTCTGCCCGTCCTAAGCCTTCCTTCTCACACAAGAGAAGGCTGTGCAATTCTCCACATGAAAGGAAATGCAGGGGCTTTCCCAAGGAAAACAGGAAGGGAGAATAATGCAGGTTAAACTGCAAAGTGGACTCATTTAAGGAATTCATCTTAATTCTGTTTGCCTGTTCCTCCTTTTAAGCCCTCCTACCAGCTTCTCCCACCCGCAGGCTGATGTGGAGACCAAAGACATCCCCCCCGCCCCAGCTCTGTAGGATGTGTCCTACGTTTGAGGGGGAGGGCAAAGAAATGCCTTCCTGGGTGTGGGTGAGCCCCGAGATGAGATGATTGTGAGTCTGGTTGCCTGCAGGGCGGGATCTGGCGAGAGGTCCACTGCTCCTCTAACAGTGCCGCCTCCCGCTGGCTTTGTCCTTTCTCAGCCGTTGGTAACTTTTCTTTTCCTGTTGGTCCTTAATGGGCAAGGTAAGTCCTGCCTTTCACCCCTTTGTGTCTTCATGATTTGAATGCTCTTCTCTTCCTTTTGCCGCTTGGAAAACACATACTCAGCATTCCACACCCATTTCTGTGTTTTTCTGTATTGCTTTCCCAGACACCCTCAGATCCTCCCACCTGTGCTGTGTAAATAGAGTACCAGGCACTGTCTCAGCACTTACCACATTCTATTTTCTTGCGTATTTTAAGCTGTGTGCTTTTTGAAAGGCAGAAACGTCTGAATCACCTCTGTATCCTTAGCACTCAGTGCAATGCCTGCCCTTGAAGAAGACTGAGTGTGCAAGTGACAAACTCACAGATCCCAAATCTCTAGAGGTGGGAGGGATATGAGGTTGATTCAACCCCTAACTTCTGTAGGGACCCCTGTAGGGCTGTTGAGTATCTATCTGGTGGGTCTCCCTTTGGTCAGATACAGATTCACTGGATGTGGGGTATTTTTAATAAACATTCCTATTCCCCATCTCTCATGTCCCCCAATTCTAATGCGAGCTCCTGGGGTACCACACTTCGAGAAATATGAAGCTAGCATGGCATTCCTGAGAGACATTTAAACTCAAGCTAGATGCATATATATTGGAAGGAAATTGACTATGATACAAGGATACTTCAAGAACTTCATGGCAAAATAGAATTAAAAGACAATATGAATCTTTCCATGAACTTCTTGAAGTACCCTTGTATTTCTGGCACTATACAGACGGTATCTCATGTAATTCCCATAAGGATGCTGTGAGGAGGGTGGTGCTAACATTTCATACAAATGGAGGTATTGAAGAACAGAGAGATTAAATACTTGCTCAAGGACACATAACTAGCAAGTTGAGTTGCTGGTGCTCCAATTGTGGGCTCTGATTCCAAAGGATTCTTTGTACTTACAGCACATACCTGGGAGGAGATCTAGGATTTGTGGAGCCTGAAGCTTATAGAATTATTGGGGCCCCATTGAAGTAAAAGATTATAAAATAATGAATTTGAAATTATTTAGGAAAGTGAACATTTAGGATAAGAAAATAATGCAGGGTTATTTTTGGAAGCCAATTCTATACCAGGTTGGATCGCAATAACACCTACATGAGAAAGTGATGCCAGTTACATGAACATATCCCACCAAACTCAATCCAAATGTATCCCCTAACTCAACTTCTTGGGTGGATTCCCAAAATCCCTGCAGCCACTGCAATACTACATTAGGGGAAGATGAAATTGGAAAGGATAGTGGTGTTCATTAATTACAATAGAGATTATCATTCATGGTTAATTTGCCCCTGTGCTTGTCCTCCAGATACTTAGAGCAAATATAAACAATTGGTAGCCCTAGAACCTCAGTAAGGTCTTCTGTTTCATTTTTCCTTTTTGACTTCAGAAATAACTCCATTGGAGATAGACCAGTTTTCTAATTGGAAGCAAAGGTATGTCCTTCAACAGACTTAAAATGCCAGTCAAAGGCAGATGCTCCAGGTCGTTGGCTCTAGTTCTCACTCTGCATCATAATTCCTCAGGAAGTTTGTAGAAAACACAGATACATTTGCCCTACCCAAGATTTACTGAGGTTCTGGAGTAAGATCTGATAAGCTACATTTTAACAAGCCCTACAGGTGATTCTGAAGCATGGCCAGACTCTCCGAATCACTGACTTAAGAAAAAATCTAGAACAGGGTAAATGCTTGACAACTCTGGTCAGGGGAGAGTGAATTATATATAATAGCAGTAGCTAACATTCAAGTATTGCTGTACACTGTGCTTAAATGTCCAGCACACCTTATTTCTTTTAAATAACAAAACCATCCTATGAAGTAGGTAGCGTGTTGCTCCTATCTATAGTTGAGGAAATGGTTTAAGGGACTCATCCAGGGTCACAAAACTGATAAGGAGTGGAGTTAGAATTAGAACCCAAGTCTCTTTAATTCAGAGTTAATGGTCCTAAAGCCCACAGTGGTGACTTCTGGTTCAATCCTTGGCCCTTCAGGTTCTTGGGCCAAAGTGTGACTCAGAAATTCTTAACCTTGGATGCATATTAGAATCCCTAGGGAGCTTTACATAGTTTCTGATTTGGGTTCAATTCATCTGGGGGGGGGGGGGGCGGGGGGCGGGAGGACGGTGTGTGTGGCTATTTTAGCATTCCAGGTGATTCTAATGTCCTACTGGGGTTGATGACCACTACTGTCCTTGGGAGTCATTTAGGTGTGATTGAACTTGAAGAGCTTGTGGTAGTGTTTAGCCAAAGGGGATGAAGAGGGTAGCATTGGGTCTGCCCTGTCCAGGAATTCTGTAACTCAATCGTTCAGCTTAGTCAAGAATGTGGACTCTGCAGAGGTCTATATTGGTGCTGTGGGGGAACAGAGAACTGTTCCAACCTATGGGATGAAATGGATCCAACGTCAGTTTGATGATTAACTTTAAACAGTTCTGGCTGGATTTCTTTTGGAACAATGATCATTTTTCCCTTGCAAAATGAGTTGCAAACATTGGCTGTCTTTGGGCTCCATGTGTGGATCTGAGGCCTGGAAGGGGTGAGGACCTCTTCTGAATGGCAGCATTGGGCCTGAAGGGGTTTTATGTTTTGGAAAGAATAGGCCTTGGAAGTTTCCTGGAAAGGAAACTTTGCTGGACACAGAAGTTCTGGGTGTTCTATTCCAGGTCCTGGGCACTCAAAGTCTTGTCTCCATGTGCTGCCTGATGTAGATGGCTTCTACCTACCACTGCTTGCATTTGTGTTCCACTTTGAGAAAAGCAGAGAGAGGACACACACTTGGGTATAAACCAAAGATAGTGCTTGGCCACCTGCAGAATTATTCTCCTCTTGGGACTAAGCATTACTTTTGGTTAAACATTGATCCCAAACATTTCCAGTGGTAGAAAGAGAGGAGAAAGGCCTGAGTTGGGACCAGAGGACAGCTGTCATCCCAGCTCTGTCATTAGCTCACTGAGGGAGCCTGGGCAGACCACTGGGGTGTTAGTTCCTCCTATGTGACCTGAAGAGGCTAGACTGTATGATGTTTAAGAGATCTTCCAAATCTACCATGCCACCTGACTTTCCTGGTGTTTTTATGGGAAAACTAAAGATGCACCTTTAGTTTCATCCTACCCCATTTTTAAACAAAAGGCTAAGGTGAGCTGTTTTCCACAGCAAGTCATCACTTCCTCCATGTCTCTCTACAGGCTCCTCACCTGTTCCATGCCTCCTTCAGTTCCTCAGCTATGGCCCATGCCCCCAACACCAGCCCTGGGCTCTCAAGAACCATGACCTGGTTGTTTAAAGATTTGGAATGATCCTATAAGCATCGGTGGGGCCACACCCCACCAGAGCCTGCCAAGGGAAGACATAAGTCTCCCTGAATATTAACAATGATTCGAATTACTGTTTACTTGTTGCTTACCGTGAGCCAGGCCCTGTGCTTGCCCTTTCCACACAGTTATTGTAGCTCGTCTACATGCACCCTTCTGAGATGGATATCAGTGACCCTGTTTTACAGATAAGGACTTCAGGACTCACAGTGGTTGAATACCTTGAGCAGTTGACACTTGAAACCAGATTTGTCCAGTTCTGGAGTTAGTGTTTGTTTTGTTTCACCAGCTCAGTTGGCTAAAACTTAAAGAGTGCTTCCCCTTCCAGGCAGAACCCCCGCCACAGCAAATCTGTCCCCCTCTTAACCACTGTTTCCTCCTTCTGTGCTCCTGGTGTGCTACACAACGACCTGCGTGCCCACTCTTGGCATGAGGCGGGCAAAGGCCAAGATTGGGAGGCGTTGGCAGGAATGGAGGAGAAATGGGAGAATCTGAGATTTCTAAGGCTGAAATGGCCAGCTTTGGTGATGACGATGGTGATGATAGCTGTAATAGCAATAGTAACAAAAAAACAAACATTTTTATAGCACTTACTGTGTGTCAGATAATGTTCTAAGTGCTTTATACATAATAACTTATTTAAACCTTCTAACCATCCTCTGGGGTAGGCATTATCTAACCCCACTTTACAGGTGGGGGAGAAGGTCACACATCTAGTAAGTGACAGAACTGGAATTTGAAACCCGGCTGTTTGGCAGCAAAGGCTATGCTCTTGGTTGCTGTTCTGAGCTGCCTCTCAGCAGCCTCCTCCTTTCTTCCTACCTCCCTTCCTCCTCACCCTCCTCCTCCCTTTGCCCTCTTCCCACCCACCTCCCCTGTCCTTAGTTATTTCCTCAAACACTGTGCTAAGTTATTATCACTATGCTAAGTCATTATCTCATCACATGCTCCAGCACTCTTTTGATGTGTTATTATAATTCCCATTTTTAAGATGAGGAAACAGAAGCTTGGAATGAAGGTAAATAACTTGTCCAAACTTACACACATTAATGCAGAGCTAGGATTTTAACTGGATTTGCTGAGTGCAGAATCTTCATCTCAACCTTCTTGTGTCTCCTGCCATTGGGATAGAGTAGACAGAGGGCTGAGCAGAGAGAAGATTCAGTGATGACTCCCCAGCCTTCTTGCCTGGGAGATGGCAAGACTAGATCTTCCAGCAGAAACACTGTGTTTGGGTTTCCAGTCCCGACAGTGACACGGGATCTGGAGTCTCTGGTGTGCCCTGCACAGCATCCTCACCTTGGATGCTCAGTAAATATGCCCGACATTGTGGCAGATGTGGGGCAATCCTCCAAGTGGCCTTCTCATCCACCTCTCTGGACCCACCATGGTCCTTCTTTGGGAACTTCCCCTGTCTGAGTGCCTCCAGGAGAGAACTTGGACAGGCCTGTCCTCTCAGCCTCTTGGGTTCCTCCGAAAGCCAAGGAATAAGCCCAGTACTTCCTGTGATGGTGGTGGCAACCCCCCTCCCCTTCCCCAGTGCAGAAAGCTCCCCTGTGCTTTGTCCAAATTACCACCCCTCAGCTCCTCCGTTGTTCCCTCCACCACCGGCCTACACACCCGACAAGTGGCCCTTCCAGCTTTATGACAGTTCATCCCAAGCCTGTCTGAATAATTCATACTGTTATATAGCTGGGCTCTGAGCCCAGAGCTTTCTGTAAAATTAAATAAGCTCCAGCCAACAGCGTGATTCTGCTAGCTCAGGCAATTCCCAGGTTTACTCTGGGATGAGTGCTGCTCTCAGGTCCTGAATGGGGGTTCCAGAGTGTTCCATGAGACCAGCCCACTTTATTCCCTCTGTGGCCTCCTTCCTCCTCTCCCCTCCCACATATCCCAGGCTTTGGGACATCTTTCATGAGGGCATGAGGCACTCTTCTAACTAAAAAGCCTTCCATAGCCCGGCCCTCACTCCAGTGTGCAAACCAGCTCCTAGGCCCATCCGCATACATTAACTCAGTTGCTCCCCCAAAAGCTTGGTCATGTAGCTGCCACAAACCCATCTGTAGGCAAAGCTATCCAGCAGCAGAGCCAGGATTTGAACCAGAATCCCCTTAGTCAAGGTCCAGGAATTTCCCCCTTCCTTTCCCAGTAGCTAAAAATGCTAAGAAAGGCATTTTTCACAGGCTTGGGCAAAGATGTAATGATGATCCAGTGCAAGTGCGTGCAGAGGCTTAAATATAGTTGTGCTGGGCTCGGGACCTCTTGAGCCAAAGGAGGGCTGCCACGTTCAGCCTGGCTTTTGGCCTCATGTTCTTTGGCACCATTTCTTCATTATTTGCTCCAGATGTAAATATCTCTCTATCTACCTATCTGTAGAAATAATATTTATACAACTCATATGATTAAATATAAATAAACACATATATAAATATTCATCCATATATATGTATATATACACATTCACATCTGGAGGGAGGCTATCAATGACCAGTAGTGCTATCTGGGGAAAGCTTAGGACTCCTTTTCTTTCCTTCTCACTTTCTTAAAGAGTAACTGGATTTTGCTTCAGTGACTCTCTGAGTGAAGTTTGTGTGGCGATCTCATCAAATGTCCTGTAGGAAAGTAGAAAGACAGGGATAAAGGATTGTGGAACCAGCAATCAGAGGAGTAAGTGTCTTGTCTCATGCAGATGCATTTTTATTGGAGTAATGATATGCCATGTAAAATCAGAGTGGGTCTGTCTTACCCCTCCTATGAACCCCTCCCAGATTATGTTAGGAGCTCCTGTTCTGTGCTCCCTTAACCCTGTGCCCCCATCCCCCGTCATTCCATCTCTACCCAGCTTTGGACCTATTTTCAAAATTGTCTGCCTTCCCTGCCAGACTATGAGTTCAGTATGGACAGAGACTGAGGCAGTCTTGCTCAGTGCCCAGCATGGTGTCTGGCATGTAATAAGCCACTAATATTCTTGAACACACGAATGAATTTGCCAGCCCTAAGGTATGTCCCTTTCTCACCAAATAAACTACCCTAGAAGGAAGTAGGGATATAGACGTTTGTGATCACTCTCAGCTGATTTTAAAATGTCAGAAATTATCAACTCCACCAGAGTTGAACACCTTCATGGTGGTCCCTGCAGTGACCAGCAGCAAAACTCTTAGAATGAAAAGGGCCCCTGAGACTATCTCTCCAGAGTGGAGGGAAGGGAGGATCTGTGATTGACTTTTCTCAGGGCACCTGTGCTGTGCTATGGTGGCCACTGCCTTCCCTTCCAGTTTATCCTCATCATCTTTCAGTCATTCACTGCTGCACCCTCAGTGCACGGAACAGAGCCGGGTACATAGGAGGTGCTCAGTATGTTTCTTCTCGACAAAGTTCTCAAAAATCTGACAGGGGATGGTATTTTGTTGAACTCACATTCTTCCTGAAACAGTTTGCTCAGTCCGGGGAACAGGTGCAATGGGCTTAGTTATACCCAGGAGCGATGGGGTTAAAGGCAGTGCCCAGGGCCCCAGGGCAGAATAGTTGCCCATGCATTCTTTACTGCTGCCACCCCCAGGCACCCTTCCAGCCTCGGGGGAGGGAGAGAGGCAGGGAATTAGGTAAAACCAGCTGGAGGTATCCAAATTCTCCTGCTTTGGATGCACAAGGTAGTGTTGCCATTGGTTTGCTGGGCACCATGGCAAGTCACCTTTGTGACGTGTTGGCTCTTTCACTTTGCTCCCAGAGCTAGGGTGGGCTCCAGTTATTATTATAGAATAAATATGACTAAATAGCAGGGAAGATGAGCTCCTCATCCTCAGATTCTTGTCTGGTGCTGTTCACTTTACTGAGAAGTCTCCACAAGATAAGGTAAAGAAATTTCTACGTACAGCTCTTACAAAAGGAAAAGCACACGCTCATACTCAGGATCTAGGATGATCGTTCCTAAAGGTTTTTTTTTCTTCTTTCTCTTACAAACAAGGGTTAAGGACTAAAAACAAGAACCATGTGGATTTAGGGTGAATTATTTTACTCATCTGGACTTCAGTTTTTTTCATCACAAAATGGGAATAAATCATAGTACCAATATAAATAACACACCTTTTTTGTTGCCTCCCATAGCGGTTGGAAGGATCTGAGGAGTAACATGGTCACTGCTGGCAGAGCAAGAACCTGCACTGGGCATCTAGTCAGTTCTCTTCACCTGCCTCAGATTTGTTTCTGGAACTTATTTCCTGTTTCTCCAGGCTTGTTGCTTCACAGGGGGCTGCTCAGAGGGAGTCACCAGGTGTCTGGGAACAGTGTTGAATGATATTGACCCAGGCCCTGGCAAGTATGCTGGCCCTGGCCCCTGGCACCTGAGCCCCAGAAGCATTTAGCGAATCCCACCTGCAGCTTGGACTATCAAGGGTGTCATGTTCCTGGCGCCAGCATTTCACTGTAGCATGCATGTGAGTGTGTGAGCGTATGCATGTGTGTGGGGGTTGGGGGAATCAAAAGCTTATCTGCTGAATGAGGGATCTCAATTATTATTGAGTTAGTCCCAGGGAAGTTACACAGTGAGGTCATATGACATTCTTTTTCTTGGCAGGAGGGTGGGGTTGTCGCACTCTTCAAGGTTTGTCGGCAGGACAGTTTCCGGTGCTTGTACCCCCAGGCGCTCCGCACACTGGCCTCCATCTGCTGTGTGGAAGAAGGTGTTCACCAGCTGGAGAAGGTAAGGGCAGCTGGCTGGGTGTGGCCTAAGGCCTCTGACGGGGGTGGGGGACAGGCCTCCTGGTGGCCATCTCACCCTCTTCATGGAGCAAGTCCCTTGAGCCCCTCCTTTTCTAGGCACCATTCAGGGGGGGCTGCTGGGAACTTGACTCTGGGAGTTGATGAAGGGGTGAAGGGGACAGGGACAGAGGAGCCTAACCAGGAAAGGCAGGCCCGAAGGGCACTCACAACTTCATGGGCATGGTGACCTACTGAGAGCATCTAGTGGGGGGAACCCAGCAGGAGGTAGGCAAGTCGGGTGGGGAGTGGTGTTGAGGTTGAGGTTCACAGGCTAGTTCTTCACTCACAGCTGCACCCCAGCAGAAGGAAGGGATGCAGTTCCTCAGGGGATAGAGTGGGCAAGGGCATGGTGGGCACTGGACACCTTGGCAAGCAGGTGGGCTCCACTCTACTAAGGACTAGAAGGCTTGGGTAGGGAAATTGAAGCCCAAGTCCAAGTGCACCTCGGGTCAATATGACCTGGGGTAGGGTGGGATTAGAGAAGGATTGTGGTGCTCTGACAGGTCCCCGGTGCCTCAGCTCAAGTCCAGTCTAGGTGACATGACTGATTCCAGCCAAGCCCCACTCCCTGCCTGAGTTGTAGGGCTAAGGCTACTGCTCAACTCAGACCTGCATAGGCCTGAGCCTACAGGGACTCTAGCTAAGAGGGCTGGGGAAGCTGGGGCTGATATCTGGGGACTTCCCAACTAAGTTTCAAGGAAAGATACTGAAAATTCTTATGAAAGAGAAATGGAAAGGCGTGGTATGTCCTAGGACAATTGTGGTGCTTGCAGGATTCGAGGTAGGTATGGTGAGTCTGTTACTGTGAGTCGGTCTAAATGGGAATGAGGCAAGCAGACTGTGCATCTCCTTTCTGTGCATCTGTATCCCACAGTCTGGTCCTGGCTGCCCAGATAACCCCTACCCTACCCCTGGCTTCTTCACTTTGGTATGGATTCCTGAACAAATGGTCATCTTACTTGACACTCTGCTGCTTTTCACATCTATTCAGATTGCTGGGACAGGGTCAAAGGATGCTTTTAGCTGACAATGAAGGGTGGATGGGGAATCTGCTCATTTTATAGATGAGAAGCGTGTGGCTCAGAATGGGGAAGTAATTTGTCTAAGGCTGCACAAAAAAATAGTAGAAGAGCTAATGCCAGCCCTCTGGATAGAGTGCCCCCTTCCCACTGCGTTGGAAGCCTTTGTATCTAGTTGCTCTGAGCTTTGGATTTGGAGGGGAGAGATCCAGGCTCATGCTTTGGTTGTTCTACTCAATGGGTAAGTCAGCTGAGGAAGGAAGTGACTTGCTACTGAATGGAAGAGCCAGGATCCAAACCCAGTTCTTCCAAGAGTGAAACCAATTACACTCCTCTGCACTCCCATGCACTGTCTGATTGTGTGAGCACAGACTGCATATGTGTGTCTTCTCTTAGATGGCAAAATATAGCAGTGAGTGGGTGGCAAGAGAGAGACAGACAGACAGACAGACAGACACACAGGTGAACTCAATGAAGGAAATGCATTAAGCATCTTCAGCTTCATGTACTGAATAATTCCCTCTCTTTTCCCATAAAACATCTTCCTTGGATAGTGGCCAAATTGCCAAATGGGGTTTGTTTCTTATCTTTCAATGTGTGGTTGGCAGGGAGAATTGGAGGAGAAAATAGAAGGGGCTTGGTATCACCAGCCCTCCAAAAGCAGTGGATTGCTTGGCTTTAGTGAGTTTGCAGGGCAGCAGGAAGTTTTCAATTCAGAAAAAGAAAACAGCAGGACTTTTTTGTTTAGAGCTGAAAACCTGTGCATCTGGGACGGCTGAAGGCAGTGTTTCCTTCCACCTATTTGATGCTGCTCAAAAGCCAGAATGCATTAATGTGTCTTTCCTAGGCCATGCCCTGCTGAACAAGAGGAGAAAGGGATGCTCATCTCTGAGGGCTTGCTATGTATGTGCCAGGTGCTGAGCGAGCCCATTACATACATCCCTTCATTAATGCACTAGAACCTTGTGAGGTGAACACATTAATATCTCCATTATAAAGACAAGGAAACAGAGTCTGAGACAGTTTAAGTGACTTGCCTAAAAGGGTTGGAACCCGAAGTTGGGCTCTGTCTACCTGGGTCCAATGCCTGGTCTACCTCACTGCCACACTGGCTTAATAGATACTCTGATAGCACTGAGAAAGTCCCTGCAGGTCAACCTTGGACCACCTTGCTGCTCTTGACCAGTGTTCTAACCCCCCTGTATTAGTTATTTTTCTGTAACTTAGAATACCCGAAACTGGGTAATTGACAAAGAAAAGACATTTATTTCTTACAGTTTTGGAGGCTGGAAAGTCCAAGGTTGAGGGGCATATTTGGTGAGAGTCTCCTTCATGGTAGGGACTCTTTCAGAGTCCCAAGGTGGCACAGAGCATCACATGGTGAGGGAACAAGAATGTGTTAACGTGTGTTAACTTGATCTCCTTATAAAGCCTCTAGTGCCCCTCCCATGATAACTCATTTATCCAAATAAGCCCGCGAGATCCGATCACCTCCCAAAGGACCCACTTTTCATATACTGGAGTCAAAGTTTCAACCCTCTTAACACTGTCACAATGGGAATCAAACTTCCTTATGAGTTGTGGGTGGGCATCCAGACTATAGCACCCCCAATTGGCACAGGGGATGGTCTACCTGGACATTCGCCTCCTCCAGGTCAGATTTCTTTTAATACACAGACAGTCATGAATTATCTCCTCTGTCCGAGGCACTAAGTAGGAATGAGACTTACCCTGAGAAGGGGCCCTCCCTGGGTGGTCAGAAACAGCAACTACATTGTACAGCAGTTGGAGAGCTTACAAAGTGACTCCACATGGATTCTTATTTCATTTGATGCTTGCCTTAAGTTTGAAAGCATCCCCATTGTGCGGATGGATAAACTGAGGCTCAGAGAGTTGAAATGACGTTTTGCACAGAATCATAGTGTGTAATTCATTAATTCATCAAATATTTATAGAGTATCTACTATTTGCCAGGCACTGTTGTAGGTGCTGGGAGTACAGCAGTGATCAAAACAGGCGAAACCCCTCATGGAACTTACATTCTCATCCGGGGGTGACAAGTGATGGCCTGTGGTCCAGATTCAACCTGCCTCTTTTTATATGGCCCATAAGCTAAGAATGGATTTTTTCATTTTTAAATGGTTAACGAAAAGATCATAGAAGAATATCATTTTGTGTCACAAAAAAAAAAAAAAAGTGAAATTCAAATTTTAGTCCATAAAGTTTTATTAGAACACAGCCATATCCACTTACTTAGGTGTTGTTTATGGCTGCTTTCACACTACAACAGCAGAACAGAGAACTGATGACCTGCAAAGCCAAAATATTTACTATGTGGCCATCTACAGAAAACGTTTGCCGACCCCTGTTCTAGCAGGTAGTGAGGACATCATGACAGTGACGAAGAGGTCAATGACTGACTAACAGATATCGTGTACTTGCTTTGGGCAAGCACTTTGCTAAGCCCCTCCTTTCGTGGTGTCATTTAATTCTCGCCACAGCTACATTCCATTGGCATGTTGTTATCGCCACTGTTTACAGAAGAAGGAAGGGAGAGTCAGAGAAGGGAAGCAACTCGCTCAAGGGCCCACAGCTGACAAATGGCTCGGGCGGTAGTAATTTAATTCCAGCTCTGCTGGACCAGAGCCAGTCTGTTAACCATTATGCAGACCCAGGACACAAAATCTCATATTGCGAAGCCAACATCCATTGCTCTTTTTCTCCGCATCATTTCACTTCCAAAGTTGTGAGAAGTTCTAGAGACACCCAGCAGGGCCTTCACATCCCCCACCCTCCACTCAAGCCCCCTGCCTGTGTCTTGCCCACACCTGCCACCCTCTGTGATCAGGGCTGCTCAGTCCTGGGCTCAGCGGCTCTGGCAAGGTTGTCAGTTGTCAGCGATCAGGATGGAGGGTGGAGAAGCCCAAGGGTGGACAGGCCGTAGGAACCACAGAATGACAGGAGGGTGAAGGTGGGGTGGGCAAGTGCAGTGCCCACTCACCAGGCACGGTTCATGGCCTAATTAGATAATGTCAAAGTCCCAGCTTTCCACTCCTGATTTACTGGCCAGGAGTGCCTGCTGAAGTCTGTTTAATTAATAGGCAGTGAAAAATATGCTCGATTTGGTAAAATTCATCTCCATCCTGCGGCTTCCTCCTGCTTTCCCTCCAACCTTGGAGAGGTTCATTAAATCCCGCACAGCCCCCAGCAGAGGTGTGGGTATAGCCAGGTCCCTGGACACCTCTCTCCACTCCGAGCCCTGCTGGGTGATCCCTGGGTCTTGTCAGGGTTGGGGGACTTGTGCGGTCATAGACTGAGTCATGGCTCTCACCCATTCACTCACAGCAGGACACTGAATCTTTGCTTCCTCATTCCTTCTGTCCTACAGTCATTCGCTTACTTCTAAACTCACCCACTAGCTGGATCTCTCATGCAGCCCATCACTGCTTCAATCTACAGATTTGTTCTTTCATCACATGATTGTTGTGAAGCAGCTCAGTGCAGTGGGGAGACCAGGACTTTGAGAGTCAGGCCATCCTGGGTTTAAACCCAGATTCTCTACCTGTGAGCTTGGATGTGTTACCCTGGAGAATTTGCTTAGCTTCTCAGTGATATAGTTTCTTGATCAGTAAAATGGGCATAATAAAATCTACCTCCTAGGACTGTCTGAGGATAATGGATGTACAGTAATGTGGTGCTCGGCACCCAGTAGGCACTGACTATATGGTAGCTGTTAAGATTGTGGCAGGTACAATGCTGATCGCTAGGGCTTTGGAAAGGAGTGGACGTGGGAAGGCTACAGTCTGGTGTAGAAGGGCGGGCTGGTATGCTGGGGGAGGGGCCAGCCCAGTCAAAAATGCGTTCAAGTGCACAGTGTAGGGAAATCAGGTAGGGCTGGAGCAATGAGTCCTCACAGCCTTTCCATTTTACAGATGAGAAAACTGAGACTTGGAGACTGTGTTCTCTCAGCTCATGAATGTACAGCTTAGATTACCCAAGTCTGGCTGGTTCTAAGCCCCTGCTCTTTATTCCCTGCTACCCTGGGAACAGCTGGCACTTCTGAGGTGGGGGCTGCAGGGAAATGCTCCCTGGGAGCCGGGCTCTGGGTGTTGGCCTAGGTAGGGGGCAGACATGGGTCCTGGCTGAGCAAGGATGGAGGGGGCGCGATGTCAACACACAGCAAGGCCTCTCCGCAAACTTCTGAAGGGCCTTTCGAGGCTTCATTCTTTTCAGAGCAGCCCTATGGAGGCCACAGCCTCCCCACCATTGTGTTCCCCTGGATCAGTAAGCTTTGGGAAGTCTGTCCCTGTGTCCACAGCAAACAGTCACTCCTCACTGCCCAGCCCTGTACTGGGCTCTGGAGAGGAGAGACAAGCAGAGCTGCTCCCTGCCTTCCGGGATGCCCGGATCAGGACTGCCTGGCAGTCCAGACAGTGTGAAAGGTGTCCCATGGCCATCAGAGACTGCAGGCAGGTGGCCCCACCTGTACAGGGTTGCTGGTTCAGACAGCACCAAGGAGGCAGTGGAACTGGCCCCAGAGAGACCAGGAGGAGCTCCCAGACAGGCCCGGGAAAGCCGTCTCAGCAGAGCCAGAGGGACTCCATAAGCTGGCTAGTCGGCCTGTGGGGCTGCAGGGCTTTTAAGGAGCTCTGTGTTCAGTGAACTGGGGGAGCCCCAAAGAGGAGGCAGTGTTCTTTAGACCCCATTTGGGAGAAGACTGGAGGAAGAAAATGCGGGCCTAGGAGGGAGTGAGGGTCCCAGAGCCACCCAGTCCAATGGCAGCAGATGGACCAACTGTCAGGGTAGACTGGTCAGAGCAGCTTCCTGGAGGACTGCAGCTGGCGAGGTAGACTGGCATTACCAGGGGGAGGCCTGCAGGTCCTTGAGGAGGCCCAGAGAGGGTTAGGGGACAAGTCACTTCCATCTGAACCGTGGTTTCCCCTTCTGTACAAAGAAGATGACACCCCCTTTGGGGGGCTGCTATGACGGTACAACGCAGCCATGTGAGTGGAGTTTGCAGCATGGTGCCTGCATGGAGGATCACTCTGCAGGCGTCTGCTTCCCTTTCTCCCTCCCTGGCTCACTTGTCTCCACTTTTTCAGGCTGATCTGGGGAAAACCCTGCATCTCCCCCAGAGAGCCTGAGTACTGGGAATTTTGCGGTAGTCCTGGCAGAATGCCAGATGTTCTGAGTGGCTAAAGGGGAGGTTGGGGCACTGCTGGTTCAGGGACTGGGGTTGCATGGGGCCAGGCCAGGACAGGGTTGGAGGGGTCTGGGGACTAGAGCTAGACTGAGGGGCTGAGGATCTGAGGCCCAGGAACCTATAGGTCCATGGCCATAAGGGGCAGGGGGCACTCAAAACCCGGTGCTCAGAGAAGACAATCTCAGACAACCTCCAAGACAGTTCTAGTAATTGCCTCTTCCAGCCTTAAGACAATCTCACTTTCAAGGAGAGTCCTTTTATTCCCACTCCCCCTCCCTTTTGTCTTTTTTTTTTTTCAAATAAGGAGTTAGTTTACCCTGTGCTGTTGCCAAGGGGAGAGTTTAATGAAAATCAATAGAGAAATTAAAGATGAGAGGGGGGAGGGATGAGGGCTCAATTCTGAGCCCAAGAAGAAAATCGCCAGGGGTGAAGGATGGGAAGATTGCAGCCTGACTCCATGCAGCTCCCTCACCCACACCCTCCAGTTTCCTGGGGCAGCTCGTGGGGTGGGACTGATATGTCCTGACAGCTGGAGCGCTGGGCTGGATGAGAGACAAGACAGGGAGGCCTGGACCTCACTATTGAAATTCCAGATACCCTGAGCAGGAGGAAGGGGGCTGCAGGGGGGTGGGATGGGGAGGGGAGGTTCTGCAGGTTCAGTGGCCATTTTACAGGAGTCTCTTCACTGCCTGCTCCCCGTATGGCTGCAGATGGTCAGAAATAGTTAATTTTTGAAAAACAAGCAAACAAAAAATCCTTTAACCAGTTTTTTTTATTCTTTGGCATATTTGCTTCTCACAGTCAATTTGCAAGGAAGGCAGGGAGAGATGGTCACCCCCCCCCCACCCAATTTTACAGAAGAGCAAACTGAGGCTGTAAAGGATAGAGACACTGGGAGGGACAGAGCCAGGGCTGAGAACTCTGCTTTTTTGCTCCTGGTCATAGTTTCCCCTCCCCCATTAGCTGAAAGGGGCTGTAGTGTGCAGACCCCAGGACAGGCAGCTACTTTATCTTGCTAGAGTCAGTTCTAATATATGAGAGGCTATGTGAGGAAAGAGGGGCTATGAATGCCAGGCAAAAAAACCTTTGCTTAATTTTGCTTGCAACCTTTTCTTTACCTAGAGTAGCTCCTGGAGAGAGGGAGCTACAGAATGCCTTTGAATGGGGGTCCCAGATGCTTCCCCACCCCTCCTAAGGGCTCAACCCACCTAAGCTTGTCAGCTTCTTTACTCCTCATGCCCCCAGGCACTGGCCTTCAACTGCTCTGGGAATGGGCTAAGGCTGTACAGAGTCCCATGGTCCCCGGTCAGCTGTCTCTGCTGTGACTATGGTTGACAGGCAGAGAGGAATGGGGACAGGCACTGTCACTACCCCAGCCTTGCAAGGGGCACTGTCACTGCCCCAGCCTTGCAAGGGGCAGGGTCTGTGACCAAGCCTTCCCAGGAGGAATGTGGCCCATTCACTTCCCGATTCCCCTGTCCCTCTGCCTCAAAGGTGGCGCTGAGGGTGGGGGTGGGGTCATGGGGTATGGGGGCAGTTGGAGGGGGGAGTGGAGGGTGCAGACATAGGAGGCCAGGATGGGAAGAGGCAGGAACAAAATCGGGCACACTGGCCCACCTCCCCTTCTCTCTCCCTGCAAGGATCCAGGCTGAAATTATAGGCCAGTACTGTCCAAACAGAAGGAAGGCCCTGTAGGCTCAGGGGCTCACGCCACCCACCAAGTCCAACCTGAGTTTGGAGAAGAGATGGGCTCTTCCTTGGAGAAGAGGTGTGTAAGCGCAGCAGCGGGTTTGCAGCAGCTGGTATCCCTCTGGGGCTCAGCGGGCCCCCATGTGCTGTGCAACAGCGGCCCCTGGTGGACAAGAGCATCAGC
Source organism: Cynocephalus volans (assembly GCF_027409185.1). Taxonomy (NCBI): domain Eukaryota; kingdom Metazoa; phylum Chordata; class Mammalia; order Dermoptera; family Cynocephalidae; genus Cynocephalus; species Cynocephalus volans. Next base: position 115,207,881 of record NC_084463.1, read on the forward strand.
GGCAACCCCTCCAGGTTGCCTGGGGCTGCCTTCTCCTGGAGCTGCTGAGGCTGGTGGGCTCTGGGGTCCCAGGACCAGAAGTCAGGGCCAGAGTGTGTCCGTGGTGGGGGTAGTGTGGGGGAGGGGGATAAGATTTACAAATTCAAGGCAATGGGGTTTCTTCCCACTGTGCCTGCCTCTTCCAGGAGAAGGACGTAGAAAAATCTTGTAATCTAGCATGTTTCCAGCTCCCAGGCTTCCCAAGAGAGTCTGTCCTGTGCCTATCCTAGCAGAATCCTAGGCCCTGTAGTCCCCTCTGGACAAGTCCAAACCCCGCAGTCCAGCAATGAAGGTGTCCTCTGACAAGCTGTCTCCAGCATATTGTCCCTTTGGTAAACAGGTCTGGGTTCAATGCCCAGCCTCCACTTACTATGTGTGTGACCTTGCGTCCCTGTGAGCCCTGTTACATCATGAGTAAAAGTGGAGTGATTATTCTTGCCTTGCAGCTTGTGAAGACGAAATGTGTCAGAGCTCCATAAATGTGAGCTATTTTCTTGTTCCCACCGGATTCCTCCACTGAAAGTCCTTGGGTCTTCGCTGCCTCAGAGTCCCTGCCTACACTGGGGTACCCCAACTGGAGTGTTTCACCTCCGCTTGTTGACATGCAGCTTGGATGCCTCCTTCTCTGGACCTCCTTCCTGACTCCTGTCATCCCTTCTTGGTGCCCATGCTGTATGCAGTGCATGTCCCACACTGGCCTCAGCTCTGTGTGGGCTTCCCTACCAAGACACGCTATCTTGCCCTCCCCTTTAGCCCATCAGGGAAGTAGCTGGCACACACAGGTGAACAATGTTTGGTGTATGGCTGAATAAATGCTGTTTGAAGAGTTCTGGTGCATTCTTCCTCCCCATTGCAGATGAGAGGCTAGAGGCCCAGAGAGGTGAAGTGGTGTGCTCAGCTGCAGGGCTGAGACCAGAGCACAGAACATCTGATTTACTTAGAACAGCCTGGCAAGACTTCATGAGCAGTTTCAGGCCCTGGTGTGCAGTGAGAGTGGGGGGACTCAACCTGTAGGGTCCCTCAGCAGGGACAGATGACTGGAAGTCATTACATGGGGTTTGCCCTGAGCCCCCTTTTGCACCACCTAGCCCTGGTAATTTGCACCAGCTTCTCCTTTCTCCTTCCCCCCCTTTAACTGCTATGGCCCTGAGCCCAAGTTCTTAGGTCCCCACGCAGACCTAGAGAGGCTGGTGGGCCAAGACGAGCTCTGTGAGTCAGCCTGAGACAAGCCAGATGAATAGAAGGCACCTGAGACTGGCGGTGCCTTCTGGGCAGAGGCTACCAGGCTGAGGGTGAGTGAAAGACCCTGGGACCCATCCTTCCTTCACCACTGGTGTGCTGAAGAACCACAAGGAAGTTTTCTTATCCCTGTGAGCCTCAATTTTCTCATTTGGTGGCATCCCCTGTTCTGCTGGTGTAATGCGGCGTATAAGGTTATTCTGTAGTGTAATGTGGTGAACAGAAGTTAGAAGGTGTTGAGCTGGCTGGGCTGGGAATTCTGGGGCCTGTTCTCTGGGGTTTGGTGGGTGTGTTAAGGGGGTGGCATTCCTCTAGGAGTTGTCAGAAGAGAGCTGGTCACCTCTCTATCCCTGTGAGTTCACAGATGGAGCCCTACTTTTGAGTGCCGTGTGTGTGCGTGCGTGTGCGTGTGTGTGCGTACGTGTGCGTGTGTGTGCGTGCGCGTGCGTGTGTGGTGGGGTGGGGTGGGTTGAGAAGCAGCGGGTTTGGCAAGGTAAAATGCTAGTCATCGTGTGCATTTCCTGGCTGGTCTCTGAATTATCTGGTGAGAACAGATAATAAATAAGAAGTCAGATGTAGACATGGTGCTGGTGCTGAGGAGGAGGGACGCTGTGCTCGCAGGGTAGCGAGGTTTCCTCAAGGTGCTGGACAAGGTGCAGAGCTGGCACTTTCTGCCCTTGGCACGATCTTTCCTTTGGCTTCTGGACTGGGGCAAGTGCTAGGTTGGAGGGGAGCCGGGGAAAGGAGGTTGCTACGGCAGGGAGAAGACTGAGAGGATGACAGAAGGCGCGAGCTTGGAGGCAGAATCTGACAAGGACCCACTTCCGGAGGGTAGTCTGGACTGACAGACAGCACCGCACTGACAGAGGCCAGCCCTCGAAGCACAGAACTGGAACCGGAAACAGCATCCACCCGCCGCTCCCTGACAGCAGGTGCTGGGGCCTCTGGTCACCCATGGAGACAGAGAGAGACAAGGAGAGGGTAGGGGGGTGAGAAAGAGGAAGAGACTTACGGAAGGAAGAGAGAGGAAGGGGGACGGGAAGACACACACACAGAGGACGAACCTACAAGTTTCCAACGGAGTGTTTCATTCTGTCCTCTGCTTGTGATCTGCTTGGATGTATAGTCATCTCTCATTGTGGTTTTAATTTTTATTTTCCTGATGAGTCATGATTTTGAGCACTTTTTCATATCCTTATTGGCTGTTTGGTTATCTTCTTTTGTGAAATGTCAGTCTGAGACTTTTCCCTGCTTAAAAACATTGGGTTGTTTGTCTTCTTCTTACTGATTTATAAACTTTAAAAAATATACTGTCCATACAAATCTTTTTTCAGATATAGGTATTGAGAATATATATTGTCAGCCTGTGGTTTGAATTTTCATCCTCTTAATGGTATCTTTTGATAAATAGAAATTTTTATTTTATTAAAGTCCAATTTATTGATGTTTTCTCTTGTAGTTAGTGCTGCTTGCATCCATTTAAGAAATCACTGTTTTCTCCATAATCATGAAGATATTCTCCCACATTTTCTTCTAAAATTTTTATTGTTTTACATTTGACATTTTAGCTTATAATCCATTTCAAATTAATTTTTAATGGTATTCAAGATTCTGTTTTTTTCTCATATGAATACTCAATTAAGCCAGTACCATTTATCAAAAAGACTATCCCTTCACCACTGAATTGAAATGATGCCTTTGTTGTAAGCCAAGTGGTGATATATGGGTGAGTCTATTTCTGGACTTTTTTTTCTGTTCCGTTAGTCTTATGGTCCACCCTTGTGCAAAATGACACTTAGTCCCTGTAGTGTAACAAGTTTTGGTATTTTGGTAGTATAAATCCTCCAACTTCCTTCTTCTTTAAGATTATCTTTGTAATTCTTAAGTTCTTTGCATTTTTATATATGTTTTAGAATCTGCTTGTCAGTGCCCACAGAAACACCTGCTGATATTTTGACTGAAATTTCTTTAAATTTATAGATTAATTTTTGGTTAATTGACATCTTAAACAATATAGGGTATTCCATTCAATGAACATAGTACATCTCTATACTTAATAAAGGTGTCTTTAATTTCTCTCAACAATGTTTTGAGTTTTCAGTGTCAACATCTTACACATCTTTTTAAAGATTTATTCCTAGTTGTGTTTTTATGCTAATGTGAGTGGTATTTTAAAATTTTATTTTCCGATTGTTGTTGCTAAAACATAAAAAATACAATTTTGATATTATATTCAATGATCTTGCTAAATTCACTTATTCATTTTAACAGTGTGTAGATTCTTTTGGGTTTTCCACATGCACAATCATGTCATCTGTAAAAAATGACAGTTTTGCTTCTTCTTTTCCAATTGTTATTTTTTAAATTTCTTTTTCTTGTCTGATTGCATTGGTCAGTATGAAGTTAAATAGAACTGGTGATGATGGATAGCTTTTCTGGCTACTGATTTCAAGGGGAATGTTGTCAATATTTCATTCACTATTTCATTGTTAAATGTGATATCATTTTCATTTTAAGGATTAGAAAACTGAGGCTCAGAGAAGGTGAGTAACTTTTTCATTTCAGCAAGTCAGCAGGGAGCCCAGGCTTTTCTCACTACGAAGGTCATGCAATTTCTTTGCACCACAGGTACCTCTGGAACAGTGCTGCTCAACGCAGTATGTCCAGTAGACTTACTTGAGGAGTTTTAAAAAATAATGATGCCGAGACCATCTCAGACCAATTAAATTCAAATTTCTGGTGGTAAAGCCTGAATATTAGTGTTTTAAAAACTTTCCTAGATGATTCTAATCATCTGAGAACTGCTGATGTAGAAACACTTTTGGTACATTTCAGATCCCAGCTAAGATGTGAAGGGTAAAACAAACCCCACTAGTGCTTTGCTGAAGATTTAATATTTTCATATCAGCACATGCCTGTTAACCCTAACCCAAAGGGAAGCCCACTCCCAAATGCCTTCAGAGCATCTCTTTGAAAATCTTCTTTAAAGAAAACCATCTGCTTGTCAGGGAAATCATTTTCTATTTACAGTCTTAAGTGATTCAATCCGTGATTTCTGTCCACTTAAATAACTCATCTCTGCTTTCTCTGCCTATATATCTCTCTCCCTACTTGGCTGACTTGCCTGCCAAATTGGCTATATAATCCTTTCTATCCATTGTTCCATTTCCTAGTACATATTAATTTTTGTGTTTATCCACTTTGATACTCAGCTTTTAACCAAAGATTATTGTTTGAAACAGCAAAACAGGTTGAGTGAGGTCTGGCATATAATAGCTTGGGGAAGGATAATATTCTTCTTCTGAAGACATATTTCAGTTTCTGTAGCTTTCTGTGGAGCTGTCAGTTCTACCACTACTCCATAAAACAAATACCTCATTTTATAAAGGGAGCCTTTAACCTCTTGCTTTGTTCACAGACCTTATCTGAGCCTTGCCCCTATCTGGTTCACACTCCATATTTGGATTTTGCTTCTGGCTCATGGGTTTATTTATTGCATCAAATGATTTGTCCTGTCCCTTGTTCCCTCACTTGTCTTTGCTTCCTTGGGCATAACTCTTGCTTTCTTTTGTGGCTATGATTGAATTTTTCTTCTGACTGTACTGTGGAAAAACAGACCAGTGCTGCCTGGACCCATGAGCAGGATTCCAATTGCTTTGCAATTCCCACTTATCTTGTGTTTTTCTGCAGCCTTTAGGTGTCTGAGTGGACAGAAAAGTAAAGAAGAAAATTTGGGTGTCTTTAGGTCATTCTCCCTTTCTTGTGGCTGAGTTTTCACTGCATTCACATGATTCTGTTTAATTGTTACAATCCAGCAGCCAACTCCTCCTTCTTTCCCTAAAAACTACACACAAAACAAAAACAAAAACAAGTTCCCTCCCCCAAGCAAAACTAAGAAGTAGCAGACCAGCACCAGTGACATATGATGGGCCTTTGTATACTAGCCTGTGTCCCTTAGATATTTGAATAAAAGCCACCATGGATGCTTTTCCAGTAATCAGTAGGAGAACGTTGTTCATAAAATGATGTTTACTGTGCACTTTGGGTTCCTCAGCTGCATGGGTTCCATGCTCTTTCTCTCACTCCCCGGGGAGAGTCTTAGCATTCACTGGCTGCCTCTGTGTCCAAACTCCAGGTGCATCAGCTCTGCTGCCCAGGTGATGACCAGGGCAGGCCATCCTTACCACCACTTGCAGGCCCACCCATGAGGAAAGTCTGGCCTCAGGCCCAGGCCCATCCCACTCTATGTAAAAGCTAATTATCTATAAGTGCTTCCAGCAGCAATTTCTTCAGAGATGTGTAAGTGCTTTGATTAGATTGTTCTCTTGGCATCATTAGGTTTGTGACTGGGGGTGGGAAGTGGGTGGTTTGGTGATAGAGACTTTCCTGAAATGAAATGGGACCAGTGTTTGAGGAAGCTGGCCTCAGGCTGGGCTACTCCTGAGCCCATCACAGGAGCTGAGATGAGCTACCCCTGTGGACCTGGCCCTCTCACCAGCTTCTCCCTTCTTTCCTCCCCATGGGGACCACTGACGAGGCACAGGACAAGGAGTGGGGAGATCAGGATTGGAGTCCCAGCCCCGGCATTAACTTGCTATGTGCTGAGGGCCTAGAGGTGATTGAGGTAGGAGCTGCCCCGGGCAGCTCACATCTAGTGGGGGATGGCATGTGACCTGATGAGACCATCCAGCATGATGCGGGCTCTAGGTGGGGTCAGACCAGAGTGGTGTGGCAGCTGGGGGAGGGGTGGGGGGTGCAGAGACCACCCCCATGTGGGAGAGGCAGGTGGATATTCACAGAGGAGGTGGCTTCCGACCTGGGTCTGAGAGGGTAGTGAGGGGAGCAAACAGGGAAGATGAGCACTTTGGCTTTAAGTGAACTGGGTTTGAGATGCCCATGTAATATCCAGGCAAATTATTTTTAGAATTAAACATAAAATGATCCAGTAGTCAGTTTGGAAATGCAGATGGGAACCTCAGGAAAAAAGTCAGGGCTGGATGGCTAGGTTCAGGGGTCATTGCAGTGAGTCACTGAGGCCACCTGCGTTTGGGTGCCATTGTCTGTTATGGTACCAAGCGGGCTGGCAGCAGAACCTGGCTATTGTCAGTATAGATAGATGCAGAGGAGGAGAGGTTCAGAGAGCAAATGGTAAGAAATAGCTTGCTTGGGAGGAGATAAGCCCAAAGTGTGGTATCATGGAGCCCTGGGAGGAGGGAGGGCCAAGGTGGAGAGAATTCTTAGCAGGAGTAGGGCTAAGCAAGACAGGGATGGAGAGGCTGGGATTCGCATCAATTTCCCAAATCTTTTGCAAGCATGCGATTTCTCTCCCCATCGCCTTTCTTTCTATCTCACTCCCCTTCTGTCTATTCTCTCAAGTTTTTGTTTCTGTCTGTCTGTCTTTGTTTCTCTGTATCTGTCATTTATTTCTGCTTCTTCTCTGTGTCAGTGCCTTGTTCAGCACCTATCACAATGTAAGTGCTCAGTAAATGTTTGTTGAATTATAGAAATGCAGGGATAGTGCTAATTTTCCCTCTGTTCCTTTCTGAGGGACTGTAATTGTTCATCTTATTATAACTGGCCAGGAATTAAAACAGGAATCACTCTCATTTTGAAAGTCCCAGTTCTGGGTTGCATGATTGGAGGATGTCCAAATAAGTGGGTTAATTATGGGCCCCAACCCAAAGGGCTGAGGTTCTCTGTGGGGTCTCAGTCCCAGAGGAATCTGCATAAAGGAGCCCCAGAGAGAAGCCCTGCTGGGCAGGCAGAAGTGAGGTGAGCTAGGAATCAGGATCCCAAGGCTAGGAGAGATGACTGCAAGCCACCAAGTAGGGATGGGTGGAATGACGGCGCCACCAAGTGGCAGGTGCTGTACATGCGGTCTCTCATTTAACGATTTCCATAGTCCTCTGAGGTTGATATTTTTATCCCCATTTTATAAAGGGGAAAATACCCCTGTGAGATCAGTATTGTTACTCCCTTTCTATAGATAAAGGCTCAAAGTAGGTAAGAAAATTGTTCAGTTAGTAAGGGACAGAGGCAGGATTCAGACCTGGTTAGATCTGACTCCAATGCCTCTGGCATGTTCTTACACTATAGAAATTGTCTCAGGGGCTGGGAAGCCCAGTGGTGTGGGGCCCTTCGGTGGCCTCCTGCTGTGGTGAACTGGGCTGGGTCTTAGCTGCTGTGATGGATATGGAGATCAATTTGGGCTGTGGCAGACTGCTGGCAGCAGGCTAGTGGCAGGTCAGCACCATCAGAACCAACTTGGCCCCTGTGAAAAACCACCAAATAGAAAAATGAGCAAAACGTATGAACAGGCAATTCAGAGTAGAGGAAATCCAACTTGCAAAAACAAAAGCCAAAACAAACTAAACCAAAGCAAAACAAAGTGATATGAAAAGACTCTTAATCTCATTGGTGAGTGGAGATATGCAGGTTAAAATATAATTTTTATACTGATCAATTGTCAAAAACATAGAAATCTTACAACACCAAGTACTGGCAAGGATGTGGAGTTAAGTTAGCTTATATATTGCTGGTGGGAGTGTAAATTGCTACTACCATCTTGCAAAACAATTTGGCAATACCAGTAAAGTTAAAAGATGTTACATCCTATGCTCTAGGAATTCAACTCCTAGATTGAGACCCCCCAGAGAAACTAGCACATGTTCACCAGAAAACATTTCAAAGAACATTTATAGTAGCATTGTCTATTATAACAAAAGCTGGGAAATCACTCAAATGCCCTTCGAAGGGAGAATGCATAAATGAATTGCAGTCAATTTACACAATGAAATACCACACAGCAGTGAAAATAAATGGACCATAACCACATGTAACAACAGGAAGAAGTTTTATAAACATAATACTGACTGGAGGAAAAGCACATTGCAGTATACAATATGATACCACTTATGTCAAGTACAAAACCTTATCAAACCAAACAATACACCCGGGCAATAGGTCTCTAAAGAAAACAGGAATAATAAGCACAAAACTCAGTGTAATGGCCCATCCAGCAGGAGAAAGCACAGGTACACAATTAAGAAAGGTGTGGGGGTGGATTTCTTGGTTTTATTTTATTTCTGAGACTAGAATTTCTGGATATTAGGCATTTTTTATTATTTGTTATACCTTATAAATTCGCCATATATATGTGTATATATGTATATATGTGTGTGTGTGTGTGTGTATAAACTCTTTTGAAGGGATAATATATTTATATATGTTTTATAATGAATTACTGAAAGAGATCTGCAGCATATGAAACAAATTAGAAGGAAAGGACGACAATGGGCCATTGGTGATTGTACAGACAGGGCTCCACAGATCCTCTGGGAAACTAAAGGGCAGTGAAAGAATTGGGGTCCACATCAGGCTGGGGTCACTTTCCCGGGGCCAGGAATCTGTGGAATTTATGTTCTCATTCTGGCTGTTTCTCCAGTGCTGTCCTTTCCTGTAACTGCCTTCACTCACAATATCCCCTCCATCTGCAATGTCATCCTCTCCCTTACTTGTCTAAAGTGTGCTCTCAAGTCTTAGGTCAAATTTTACTTTCGTGCATTTATTTCCCATTTATTGAAAACCTCCTTCGTGCCAGGCTGGAGCAGCCAAAAGTGAACAAGCTGTGGTCCCTGGACTTGCAGAGCTGGCAGGCGAACAGGGGAGCCCAACAGACAAAGGAGCAGAGAATCATGCTGTGGTAGTGCTTTTCCAAATTGCTGGTGCATAAGAGTCAGCCGGGACCTGTTAAAAAGCGGATTCCCAGGTCTCCCCAGAGATTCTGCGGGATAGGTCTGGGTGGAGCATAGGAATCTGCTCTACGGAAACCTCAGTGAATTTGATGCAGCTGGTCCACAGGCCCCACTTAGAGAAACAGGGCCCTTTAGTGTGATAAATACTGTGATGGTAGCAGAAGTACTTGGGCATGGTAGCCCCGAAGAGGGCCCCCCGAGCTGGGGTGTGGGCATTAAGTCAGGAGAGGCTTCCAGGAGGCCATCCTGTAGAGCATCCTCATTAGAAGTCACGTTGTGTGATGACTATTTTAGATGGCAGTCGCTTCCTCCACTGCAGGGGGCACTCTTCCCTGGTTCACCTTTGCTCTGAAACAAGGCCTGGCATGCAGCATGTGCTCAGAGAAATTATACTCAGTGGGTTTGCAGGGCAGCATTTGGGCTGGGCAACAGGCCTGGTGTCTGGGCCTTTGGTGGCACCAGGCCCTGGGGACCATTAACTCCTTGGCCTCTCTGATGTGTTCACATTGGCCTGTCTTCAAGTGTGCATTGGGGACTAATGCGGGATACTATTTTAGTCTTATGGTCCAACGGTCCCAAGTGAGTCCTTGGGACCAGGGTACCAACTCTATCTGCAACCAAGATGAGATTAAGGAGATGTGATTGAGACATTTTTCCATTAGAGACTGTAGTTCCTTAGCAATGGGCTCAGTTGGTGCTGGAAGCAGGTAAGAGAATGAAGGCCAGACAGGATAAGGTGTTCCTTATGTTGGCAAGAGAGCTGATTCCTGTTTCTAGGCCCAGAGCAGCCTCACTTCCCTTCCCTGGGCCCCAGCGAGACCCCTCTCTGAGGGCCTGTTAGTCAAACACCTGGCAGGAATCCAGCCCTGTCAGGGGCTGCTGGGCTGCTGTTTGTTCCCTTTTATTAAGCACATCCAGGTGTGTTTTATTGCGGACAGTTCCCTGGGCTCCTGTTTCCACATTTGTCTCCTTTGAGCCTGAGATTGCCAAAGGCTTTCACAGCTAATGGACCTTATAGTTCCCAAGAGCCATTTAAGGGAGGTACAGAACTCAGCGGTGGTAATTAGTCAAACGAAACACGGATCTCGGGAGACCCACTGGAGCTGAGTGGCAGGAAGTGAGGATGTAGGGACAGGATTCTCAGACCTGTGGCAGGTGTGGGGAACATGAGCACAGGCTTGTCCTCACCTCACCTCTCCCTGTTCCCCTGCCCATCCCTACCTCCTCCTCCTAACTGGGAAAGGACTCCTAGGAGCTTAGTGGCAGCATCCTCAGGCAGGCTAGTGTCCTGGGTGTCTGAGGGGCTGCAGTCACACTTCTGAGCTAACCTTGACAAGCTACTGCCCCCTTTTTCTCCAACAAGTCTCACTGACTGACCCTTCATGAAGGCTGAGGTCTGAGCTCAGGTGCCACTTCTCAGGAGGCATGTAATGTTCTGTTCAAAACCTGGGCTTTGAAGCCAGACTGTTTGGGTTCAAATCCCAAACCAACTACTTTCAAAGTCTGTGATCTGGCGCAAGTCAATGAATCTTTCTGTGTCTCAGTTTCCTCGTCTGTAAGGAAGGGATAATAATACTGACATCAAAGGGTTTATTGTAAAGAATAAATGGCACTCTACTTAGCGTGGTACCTGGCACACTGTAAGCACTCAAAAAGCAGAAGCTATGATTACGCCAAGAGCAGATCTGGTGGGCTGAGCTGGGAGCTGAAGTCTTTATCTGGCATTTATATCCCGCCAGGCCCAGGTTTGTTCCTCTCTCACTGGGCAGAGAGAACAAGTCCTCCAAGGAAGCAGCCCGCTTTCTACGGGGGAGGATGTTGGATGACAAGATGGGAAAGGAAAGACGTATTAGTCCATTTTGTGCTGCTATAATATAATACCTGAGACTGGGTAATCTGTAGACAATTGAAGTTTATTTGGCTCAGAGTTCTAGAGACTGGGAAATCCAAGGGCACTGCTCTGGTGTCTGGTGACGGCCGTCATGTGGTATTGTTCCATGACAGAAGGCAGAAGGGCCAGTGAGACAGACAGAGAAAGGGGGCTGAACTCCCATGATAACTGACCCACTCCTGTGAAAACAGCATCAATCCATTCATGAGGGTGGAGTCCTCGTGACCTACTCAACTCTTAAAGACTCCACCTCCCAGTACTGTTACGTTGGCAATTAAATTTCAACATGAGTTTTGGAGGGGACAAACATTCAAACCAAAGCAGATGTTGAGCTCAGCCTGCTGCTAAATTCAAGGGAGGTAGGAGGGAATCGACACTTCCTGAGCCTCTCTTCTCGATCAGGCATTGCCTGCTTTAACTCACTAATCCCCCAAAACCCTGTTGATGTCTCAGAGAGACTAAGTGCTAAGTCACACAGCAAGGAAGAGGGAGCCAGGATTGGAGCTCAGGGATGTGAGATTTCTATGTGACTGTTCTTTCTGCCATGTTTTGCTGTGGTGGATGACCAGGGTCTAGACCCCAGACACTTGGCTTAAGGTCTGCCATCTAGAAAACTCATTGGAGATCACTGATCTTTGCTGGACTCACAAAAGAGTGCCAGAGTTTGGGTCTTTCTGCATTTGTCACTGGGTTTTTCCTGATTGCACACTGGGTCCTGGGCTATTCTGGGAAGCAAGGGCTAACTTTGTAGGGGGCTTAAGTCTGTCTCATTACCATCACAAGCAGTGCTGCCCTCCCAGGACACACAGGGAAGCTTCCTCTCTCTGTCTGCAGGTGGACGGTGTTCTGTGCTTGGCTGACATCCTGACTGACAACAGCCACTCAGAGGCCACACGAGCTGAGGCTGCGGCTGTGGTGGCCCAGGTCACCTCCCCACACCTGCCCTTCACCCAGCACCTCAGTAGCTTCCTGGAGAGCATGGAGGAGATCGTCACAGCCCTGCTCAGTGAGTCACCCTGGGTGGGTGGGACCCCTGGGTGAGAGAGCCTTGGCACAGCTGCCTTCAGGAAGGCCAGAGAGGAATTCTGTCCACTGCTTGCCACACCCCAAGTGTCTTCTGCATAGATGGCCACACTAGCTGAAATCCCACCATTAATGGATTAGAGTCAGGATTGGAAGAGCTCTATTTTCAAGAGTCTTCCATTAAAATGCATGCAGCCTTCTGAGAAGTAACTGGAAGTTGGGTATTAATTGGCCTTTCAGAAGAGAGTCCAGGACAAGCCCCAGGGAGAAGAGGGTCCTCATATTTTGAGGTTCAGATCTTTGGCCAGAAACTTTGATAGACTTTGTTCCTAAAGCCTCAGTCTTTGTATCCAACAAATCTGGCAGTGAAAACTGAGGGCAGATAGCTTCTCAGAGAGCACCAGCTCACCACAACCTGCTGCCTGAAATCCCACCACTGGTCTCACATCACGGGGCCTTGAAAGCATGGACTCTTCTGGGTTCCCCTCTTTGGATGTCTATACTTCTGGCCAGAGAATCATAGCCCTGTACCTAAAATATGCTCCTTTCCTAGCTTCCCTTTGCTAAATTGCAGAAACTAGAGGGACTCTTCTGGATAACAATCCTCAGGACACTTGTTTTACAAACTACTTCCTTTTTTTAAAAAGAAAAAGAGTGCTGGTGGTCATCTGTTTTTCTACTTCTATCTCTATCTCTGTCACTGTCACTACATACACGTTTTATTGAAACTGAATGAAAATTAATTTCATCAGAAAATTTAGGGTTAGCACTCGGAATCACCATAACAGGGCCATTGCATACCAGGGATATGTGGAACAGCACGAACTTAGGGGCAGTATAGAACACTGGGCTAGAATTCAGAACACCTGGGTTTGGGTTCTGGCTTTTCTTTCATCCATTCGACAAACAGCTATTGACCAGCAACCCTGTGCAGGCACCAAGTGAGATTCTGCCACTCCCTTACCACGTCACATTGTAAAGCTCACTTTCTAGTTTTCCTAATACTGTATATAAAATGAGAGGTTGCAACTTGTTTCTTTCAAGGGTCCTTCTAGCTCTAGAATTTTAAGATCTGCAAGTACTTTGCTCATAGGAGACATCAGTTAAGTTGACTTTATGGCTGATTCTAGTTCTAAGGGCCTGGTGCCTACAGGTCAGGCTGGGAGAAATTAATTTGCCAACATCCACATTTATTTGAAATTGAGAAAACATGGAAGCTAATTGCTGAAACTCTTGGCTAGAGGGAGCTCAAGGGAACATAAAGTTTAATGCCTATTCTAAAGGGAAGAAATTTGGGCCTTAAAAGGTTTAGAAAGTTTCTCAAGGCCACACAGTACCATTATGATTCACTTATGCTAAGAGTCTTATACTCAAATATCCAACAGAACCTGGCAGGAGGCTTAAATGAGTTGAAGAGAGCCAGATGGAAGAAGAATATAAGAAGGTTTGGTTCCTATATCGAATGAATTTGCAACATCAAACTGAAAAGCACATGCACTGACTAGATGGAGGGAGTCACCAGCAAACTCCAACTGATTATTGTTATGTAGGAAAGGCCTGGACTTTTAAAATAAGATAAAAATCCTAAATTTTATACAAAATCACCCAATTTAGAAATGTTATCAAATAATAAAACAAATAAATCAAACCATATACAGTCCAAACGACCTTTTGGTATTGTCATATGTGCATTCCTGCTGCTTTGCACAGGCTGGATTTCTCCCTGGAGGACATTTATTTCATCCTGATGAAGATGCATCATAGCGCTCACTCTGAAATTCAGCGTTTGAAATCTATCTTTTGGGAGGGAAGTCAGAGCACAGTTCTTTGGTGGGAAATAGCCCTCCAATTTCTTGCCATTCTCTGGAAACATTTAGAAATGAGTCACTGTAATCCTCAATTTGATCTTCCTAACACATCCCAGGTGACTTGGACTGCAGTTCAAATAAATGTGCAGCAAAATTAGAAGGCACTTAGATGGCTGTGTTAATAATTGCTGTGTCGGCAGCAACAGCAACTGCATGAGAATGAGGGGGAGTGTTTGGACCTAGAAGAAATCTTAAGCAAAGTGGGCCAGTGAGGTCTGCAGTCTTACCCCAAATCCTAGATGATGGAAGGTGGCCTCAAAAGGGTTGAATGATCCTAGAGACTCCCCAAAAGTCAGAGGATGCAGTGGTCATTGGATAAAGGGAATCATAGAGTTGTTAATTCCTTGTCTAACCTGTTTTCCCAGCCCTGGGTAGTTAGATCAAGATTCTGAATTGTTTAGTGGTCACATCTGGGCTGTGGGAGGCAGAGCTGCCCAGAGGCAGGCATTACCCTCCCAATAGGTTTGAAACCTAGGTCTAGCATCGCCAGGGTGAGTCAAAGGAGCCAGTGACAAGAAGCAACCTGGAGCGTAGGAGAATGAGGACTTTGGAATCAGGCAGACCTGGATTTGATTCTAGTCCCCAACAATTACCTACTGGCCATAAGACTTCAAAAAATCACCCAGTGTTTGAATTCTCAGTTCATTCATTTATAAAATTGTGATAAAAATTAGTTTGTCATAAGGATTGCATGACTTAATGAGGTAAAAAATGTACAGCAGTGCCTGGCACAGAGCAAACCCTGAATAAATGGTAGCTGCTGCTGCTACTACTAGTTTCTCTAAGACTCGGCTTCCACATCTGTCAATGTGGACAACCATTTTCTACTTTGAGGGTGCTCAGAATTTAATGGCACAGTGCAAGGCCCATGGCAAGTGTTCAACTAGTGCCACTGTCTGTCCCTTTTTAGGTAGGGACCAGTAACTGCATTCACTGGAAAGTTCCAAGAGGTGCCAGCTGCAATATCAGAATCTGGAAGTATGGACTCTTTGTCTGGAGGCAAGAACCAGGGATCAGGATAGAACAAAGCTCAACTCTCTCTCCTGAACTTTCTTTTACTCTGGAGGCTATTTTCTTGAAGTGTGGCCTCTCCTCCTGTGGTTTGTAGAGGTGCTATCAGTGGGAGAGGGCCTGGACCCAGGAAGCAGCTTGACTGGTGGTCAAGTTGGAGGTTAGTGTCAGAAGTCAGGTCCATTGGGATGGGGCAGCACCACGGACAGGCCCTTTATGCCTCCTCCTGAGGCAGAAGTCCATTCCAGGTCCTGTGGAGCCCATGAGGGACTGTGTTAGGCTGTGTTATGGGAACCCTCCTCCTTAAAGGCCTTTACTGCAAGTAGAGATAGTACATGGGGAAATTTGGTTAGGGCTGGGCTATGACCAGTAGGATCAGAGAGAAACAGCTTGACATTCAGGGGCTTGATGTAGGAATTTCCTGCAGCCAGACGACACTTATACTGGGACCAAAAGGCAGTACTGAAGCTCTGCTGAAGGCAGCTGGAGAGGTAGAGCCTTTCTGTGGTAACTTCAGCTTCTTCTGTTATGGCAAATTTAGCAGCAGTCTAGTGTGCATTACTGGAGATGTGGATAGACTAGGAGCTCTTTCCTGCTTCATGGCCTTTGTACGTGCTGTTCCTTTGGTCTAGACATTCTTTTCCACTAGATATTTTTACGTCTGTCCCCTTTTCTCTCTTAAGGTCTCAGCTGTAAAGTCACATTCGTAGGACACCTTCCTTACGCATCCCATTGGACACCGAGTTATTCTCTGCCTTAGCATTTGATTATTTTCTCTCTTGTATTTATCAGAATTTGTAATTATTTGTACTAAGTTTTTAAAAGTTTCTTTTCTTTTTTATTTCAAGTTTCAATTTATTATTAGCATATTCACTTTTACAAATCGTGATTTTTCTTTAAGCCCTTTGCCCGACCTATCACTTCCCAAACCCCCTCCCTCCCTCCCCCCATCTCTAGCATCCTTAGGTTTGTTCTCTCCTTCTGAAAGTTCAATGTATGGTTGTGGACTTTTCTTTCTTTCTAAAGTTTATTTTCTCTTGCCCACTGGAAGGGTGTAAATTAAACAAGGGCAAGGGCTTGATCTGTTTTGTTCACTGTGCCATCCCAAGACACCAGCGGTGCCCAACATATGGTGCTCCCTTGATAAATACTTGTTGGGTGAAGGAGTGAATAAGGCACCGGGTTTCAAATCCCAGCTCTGCCACCTATGTAGATGGATACATTTTCCTCTCTGGTAACTACTTATCACATTTGTGAAATAGGTGTTATAACACCTGCCTAAATTATTCCCCAGAGCTGTGGTGGGAACCAAAGGAGATAACTGCTACAAAAGCAGTTGGCACTGAAGCTATTTTCTTCCTCTTTGCCATCCAGAACTGTGCCAAGAGGCCTCATCCGGGGAAGTCTTCCTGCTGGCCTCTGCGGCCCTTGCCAACATCACTTTCTTTGACACAATGGCCTGTGAGATGCTCCTGCAGCTGAACGCCATCCGTGTCCTCCTGGAAGCCTGCAGCGACAAGCAGAGAGTGGACACGCCTTACACCCGGGACCAGGTGAGAAGACCAGGAAGGACCCGGCCCAGGGCCTGTAACTGTGGAGACAGAGGTTAGGAGGCCAGTTCTGAGCTTCTGCAGCATGGCCTGGCAGCATGTGCTTAGTCCTGCTAGTCCCTTTTCCTGGCACTGTGAGCTTTGCATTCTGTAGGAAGGTAAAGGAATATGTTCTTGACATCTCTCATCAATCTGGAAGCCTCTCTAAGAGCCCCGCGCCTACTGCCCATCCCAACCACTGTAGGGTCTTCCTCTATCTCCATCCATACTGTCCATCCTGGGAGGCAGAGAGATCCGTGGGAAGGTCCCTGGGAAGGTCTGTGTCGCAGTCATATTGGTGTCCATCTGTATTCTATCTACGCTGCAGTGAATTGTTCCCCTCTGCCTCTATAAAAAACAGAGGCTTGGAGCAGAACCTTTATTCTGGGCCTCAACCTCTATACCAGTCACATTTTTTGGTATATGTGAGCTCCATATAAGGTTTTGTTGGGTGGGAAAGGGTTTTACTACAGTTTGAAAATATTGAATGAGAGGGATTTAAAGGTTTGATGAACTCTAACATTCAGGAGTTTTGTCTTGTCCCACCTCTGGCCACACTTGGCCTCCCATTTTCTCACCAAGCGGTGGGAGTGGTAGATCAGGTGGATTTTACGTCTCTAAGTTTCACCAAGTGCCTGAACTCTGCATTAGATAATTCTCCAACCCCCTACCCAGCTCATACCTGCCTGCATTTTAGCCCCCCACCCCCCATCTGTTTCTTCCAGCCTCATCTCTTAGTTGAAGCTGCCACAGCTTCAAGTTCCAGCTCCTGCCCCAGCAACTCCAGGAAAGCCTTCCCTGATGGCTTTAGCTCTCTGGAACTGCCTCCTTTTCTTAGAGCTATGCCTCACAATGCAGTGTTGACTTATCCAATGACATTTATTGCTCTTAATTACTTCATGTGATTTTTTCCCCCTGAGGGCATGGTCCATGTTTCATACTTCCCTAGGATTTCTTAAGGCCTCTAGCCTAGAGCTGAGAACTCGGTGAAGTTCTCTAAATGCTTGTTTGGGGCATGAAAGGGAAGAAGCAGGATGGAGTTCATTAGTTGCTTCTTATCCTTACCATCATTTGTAGAAGGGCAGCTGACCACAGAGACTCTCATTCAGAGAGAATTTCCTAGTCCTGTGATGCTGGTGATATTCGCCCCATTTTATAGATAAGAATACTGAGGCTCAAGAGGATGTCCCCCAAATCATATGATTGGCAAATAGCATTTCAATCCTGTCCAACTTAGATTTTGGTAAGTGAAGGAGGCAGTGCAGCTGTGGGATCAGGGAGGCTGGGTGTTGACCCTTTCTGGGCCATTTATTAATTGGGTAACTTTGGGCAAGTCAAAGACTCTTGGATATTGGTTTTCTCGTGTATTAATTGGGACATTAATGTCTGCCTTGCAGGATATTGTGAAGGTGCGTGAGATCATACATGTAAAGGCCTGATATAATGCTTAGCCCTTCATAAGTTCTTAATAAATGGCAAATATCATTATTTTTTAAACCTGATGCTCCAAGGAAGGGCATGAATAGTGAATTATTCAAAATCTTCAACTTGACCTTCCACTCCATGCATGATATAGTTCCAGACTTCCTTTCCAGTCTAACCTCTCACTTCTAAGAGTTGGACAAGCTCCCATAGAGATGAGGTATGACAGTATGAATAGATAAAGAGCAGTCACCCACTGGGCTGGCCATTGGTCTGATTAGCTCCTGAGGGGGGCAAGCCCAATGTCTGTTGTAGTCACAGCCCTTGGTTATGGGGCAGGGGGACGGAGGCCCACCCTGTGTGATCTGCCTTTCTTATGCTCTTTTCTTCTGCTGCTGGACTTCCAGTTGCTAGGTCTCTTGCCTACTCTATATGATTTTGGGTCCCTTTACCTTCAAGGGCCTCTCATGTGGTCAACTCTGGTCATTTTATACAAGATCCAGAAATGAGGCAGTAAAACAGGAATTTTGGAGTCAGATGATCTGGGTTTACAGCTTCTCTGCTACTAATAATCATGTCACTTTGGACAATATACTCCAAGCCTCACTTTCTTCATCTATAAAGTGGGAGCAAATAATACGTACTTTACAAAGTTGAAATAAGAATTAAATAAACTAATGCATATAAACTCTTGGTACAGATCCTGGCACATAGAAACTATTAAATCCGTGGAAGCCACTGTCAGTGTTGTTATTATTATTATTATCGGCCTTTGAGTGTGTGGCACACAGCACTGAGTGGGAACCTCCAGAGAGGAATTTGCTCACCTGTAAAATGGGCCTGGTCTCCTCCAGCTTGTGCATCCTGTGACTCTTTGTGCAGAGACTCCCTTCTTATCATGAGGAGTGACTGGGCCCTTCTTGAGGCCTGACAAATTCCCAGGAAGGAGAGGGCTCGGGGTAGGGAGAGAATGTGGTCAAGCTGTAGGCGGATAGCCGTTCTCTTTGCATCTGGAGTCAGGAGCTTATCCTTTCCCCTTCTGAGCCAGGCATGTCTCCCACTGTCCTCAGGATGGCCTCACCTTCTGCCCTGTCTTGGAGCAACCACTTAGCTAGTGAGAGTACACCCATTAAAGAAACAAATGGCTCTTTCCTATGGCAGAGGAAGGATTAAGGTGATCAGAGGTCTCTCTGTAATGAAGACAAAGAAGATGAATTAGACTCTGAAGTGCTCACAGTGCCCTGAAATACTTAGGAGATTAAATGTCCCGTGAAGCTTCCGTTCATGAATCTGCCAGTACTGCCAATGCTGCATGGAGCCTCTTGGTCTTGGATCTATGCGTTGCCTACCTCTTTTTGGACATCTCAGTGAGAACTCTTCCATCATCCCAGCAAGCTGAGTCCACGTAATTTGTCCAACAGAAGCCTTGCTGGCTGTGACAATCCTGTACCCACCCTTGGGCCTTGGCCCTCCTGTCCCATTCTGCTAACCTAGAGGGGATGCTGTGGGCTGCATCTGGATATGGTCAGGCACCCAGAGGAATGCCCTGCCTAACAAGTGATCTGTATGATCCTGTGTTTTCATGCCCAGGAGTTATTTTCCAGGCGCCATGCTACCCAGGGAATCAAGCTACAGACCTGACAGGGAGGCAGGAAAGGGGCTGCTGCTTCCAGGCCTTCAGAATTAATCACTTACACAGAGGTAGAGGATGCTGATATACACTTCCCATGGAAATACATCAGCCATTTGGTACTTTAGAATGACCAGATTTTGTAGCATTTCTGGGACCTCACTGTGCATACCAATTGCTAGGGATTGTAATTTTGACTCACGTCTCAAAAGCTCTCTATAGTTTATAAAGCTCTGTCATGTACATATATGACATAGTTGAAGTAGCACAGGTTTTGGGTTCAGAAAGACCTGAGTTTAATTTCTTGTTCTGCCATGTCCTAGCTGTGTGGCTTTGGACAAATCACTTAACTTCTCTGAGCCACAGTTTCCTCATCTGTGTAATGGGGATAATACTTCCTCCCTCCTCATGGCATTGCAATGATTAGATGGGATAATGCTTGTAATGTACTTAGAACCAAAGTGGATGCTCAATAACGAATGGGGTGGGCGCCCCTGATAGAACTGGGGATTGGGATGGATCTGAGACATAGAATTTCAGCATTGGGGCAGGAAGGTAGGGTCAGAAAATGTAGTTATGTGTCAGGGAGTGTTGTGTGTTGTAAATGAATATGTGGTGTGTGTTATTTCAATTTGTGTGTGGGCATGTGAAAGTTGTGTGTGTGTTCAGGGCAGAGTGATAAGAACTATTAGCACTTAAAGGGGTGGATACATTTATTTGCACATGAAGATGCATGCATATTAACCTATCTGCAGAGGCTTGGAGGAACCCAGATCACAACACCCAGTCCTGACCTGCTCCAGAAACTTCTGTCTACAAAGTCAAGGGCAAACTAAGCACAGAGAATATGGTCTAGCATTTACATGCTCTCAAATACTGTGATGCTTACCCCCTAACCTCTGTGCAATCCCCAGGGAGGGGAGCTGTCTCACTGGGAGAGTACTTTGGCCTAATTCACCAATAGCTTGGGACTCTCGTCCAGATCAGTTTTGTGTCCTTTGTGGCTCTCTCTTCTAAGTCCAAATTTCAGCTCTCCAGTCTTGCCTGTTCAGTAGTAAGGAAGGAAAGCTGGGCCTGTCAGTGAGAAAACACAAGTACCAGAGAGAGGAAGCAGTATGTTTGTTGCGGGGCCTAGGTCCCCATGATTAGTCAGCCTTCTTGGGTCCTGGGCCCCCTGACCATGCCTGTCAGAGGGAGGGAGAGGCTCAAAAGAGAGCAGAAGAGGGGGAGGAGTCTTGCTTTCTTCTGGACCTCCTTACTCTCTGGTCTTGGGGAAGAAAGTGTGTTCAAAGAAACTATACCATTCCTTTCTCCAGTCCCTTAATGCCACAAACCAGTGTCCTTATCTTCATTCCTTCTGCTCTTCCTTTGGTAGAGGAAGTGGTGTAGAGGGAAGAAGACAGGACAGAGAGAAGCACTGAGCCTCTGCTAGAGGCTGGAAGTGGTTTTGCTTGCTAGTCTCAGGGCAGCTGACATTGGTGCTATAGCTTTGAGAGACTTAACAGTGATAACAGAAGTATACATATTTCGTCTGGCAATTAGAGAGTAATTCTAATTATAGTCATATGAATTGCTGTCTTTTTTGTCTTAACTCCTGCACAGCATAAAAGTAATCATAACTTTTCATTAAATCTGTGTCAGGTTTTCTGTACTGTAAGTTCTATTAGATCAGAGCACCTATTTGGGTGTCCTGCGTGTTCTTCACTTATCTTTTATGCAGTTTGGTCTTCAGTATTAGTTTACAACATAGCAAATAAAAGGGAAGGCGGGCAGAGTTGGGATGTGATCAGGGCTGACCGCCCAGACTCAGCAAAGGGTGCAGGGTGGGCCTGGCTCATGCCTTGGCGTGGCTCTGTGGATGCATATTTCCAGGATACCTGCTTTGGGTCAGCACAGGGTGAGCTTTTTCCTCTGTGTGTGCTGACACCAAAAGACTTTGCCAGCCTCCTTCTTACCACACAGGGGCATATCTTCTTGAACCCGTTACATGGGAGATCCCCTGCTATTCTGGGTCAATTTGCTATTCTTCCCAATTTTCCAGAGGTCTTTAGAGGCCAAAGGAAAATTAATTTCAAAATGCTGCAGAAGGTAAGGAGCACGGACTTTGTTGTTCTTCTGGTGGGAAGCGTTCCTCTTGCTTTGAGACCTGCCCACTTTGGGGGAACCTCACATTAGCAGCACATCTTGGCAACACTAGTGCTTGGCCCCATAGGCACTGGGGGATGCGTTGGTAGTTGATGGAGTTTGGATGTGTTGTCCCCTCCAAAACTCATGTGAAAATTTGATCCCCAATGTGGCAGTGTTGGAAACTGATTGAGTCATGGGGGTGGATCCCTCATGAATGGATTAATGCTCTACCTGGGGGAGGGGGGATTAATGAGTGAGTTCTCGCTCTATCAGTTCCCACGAGAGCTCGTTGCTTAAAAAGACCCTGGCACCTTCTCTCTCTCTTGCTTCCTCTCTCTTGCTTCCTGTCGTCATGTGATCTGCTTGTACCCGCCGGCTACCTGCCACTTTCCACCATGAGCAGAAGCAGCCTGAGGCCCGTGCCAGATGCAGCTGTCCCAGAATCGTAAGCCAAATAAACCTCTCTTCTCTATAAGTTACCCAGTCTCGGGTATTTCTGTTATAGCAACACAAAACGGACTAAAACAGTAGTGCTCCTGGACAGTCTTTCAAGGTCTGAGTCCTTCCAGGCACTACTTTCCAGAAGCAAGTCGTATTCATTTTATTTAACAAAGGGTGCTTGATGAGACATTAACTCATTGAATGCTCATAACAGTCTAATGAATAATCTTATTTTTATCTCTTGTGATAGTCCTTCTAAGGGGTCCCCCATACCTGTGAATAAGTTACCTTACATGGCAAAAAGGATTTTGTAGATGTGATTGAGTTAAAGATCTTGGTATAGAAATATTATCCTGGATTATCCAGGTGGGCCCAGTGTAATCACAAGGGATCATATAAGAGGGAGACAGGAGGGTTTGAGTCAGAGAACAAGATGTGATTAAGGAAGCAGAGGTCAGAATGATTCAATGCCAAGAGCCAAGGAATGCAAGCAGCCTCTGGAAGCTGGAAAAGGCAAGGAGATGGATTTTCTCCTACAGGCTCCAGAAGGAACTCAGATCTGTCAACACCTTGATTTTTACTTCAGAAGACCCATTTAGGACTTCTGACCTCCAGAACTGCAAGATAAGCGAATTGTGTTGTTTTAAGCCACTAAGTTTGTGGTAATTTGTTACAGCAGCAATAGCAAACCAATATACCTTCATTAACCAAGACACTGAAGGTTAGGTAACATGGCCAAAGTCATAAAGAAAAGTGATAGAGCCAGGATTTGGAAGTAGACTGAACCACACGTTCAGCCACTGCATCACGCTGCCTCTCACCTGGGGCCTCGCTCAAGGCTGACACCTTCTGTATTCACCAAATAACTGTAGGGGAAGAGCGCCTTTCATTCTGGAGGAATAGGACTTAATTGAACATTATCAGACAGGACTAAATGAGCTTGGGTGAGGGGAAACTTCCGGGCTCCTGCATTCTGTCCCCTGACAGCATTGCTATCTTGTATCCAACCAGGTAAACTAGTTGTCCCGAAAATCCCAGCTGTGGGTTTGACTGTGAGGAGGAACAGTGACCTCTTTCCCCTCTACAACATGGCACATACAAGGATGTTTCAAAAGGGGGACTCAACACAGGGCATAATTGGCATTTATTCAAATTGTGCTTAATTGAATACTTCATCTGCACCTCAGAAAACCACATGGGGTACAGGCTCTGTAAAGAGGAAGCAATTTTCATTAACAGGATCTAAATTAATCTGACACAAAGACCTACTTGGTGCCTGTGACATAGCTAATAATTACTGTGTAATGAACACGTTGCTGCAGACAAAGGTTTCCTTTTCTTTTTTTATTCGTCCCTCCCTCCCTCCCTCCTTCCTTCCTTCCTTCCTTCCTTCCTTCCTTCCTCTCTATATTCCTTTCTCGCTCCCTCCCTCTCTTCCTTCATTAATCAGTGTGTCAAGTGTTCTTACTGAGAGAGGCCAGGCTGGCAATGGTTGGAGTGTAGCAGCCCCTGTGTGGTGAGAGCAGAGGCCACACTCCCTGCTACTGTTAACAGCCCAGAGAAAAATAAATTAACTGTACTCTGACATGACCCAGGCCTTCTACCTTCTCCCTTGTAGTACTGTGCACTTTATGGCTCTTGGGGAACCTTCCATTTTCGACTGCATCTTCAGCCCATCATTTTCCTCTAACTCTTTCCACTCAGCCCACAAACACTCACAATCCTAAAAAGGGGGGTGGGGGATGAAGATTTAACCCTCCTTTAGTTCTATTATCTTTCTGTAAAGCAAATATGAGCTTGTCATCTGGTGGCGCAGAGTTGGCTTCAGGATAAAGTTTGCAGTGTGTTCTCCCGTCCCTCTTGGCAACCTGCTCCAGTCTTGCTTATCCCCGAGGCCCCTGACCAGGTCTGAGCTGGAAGGGGCTGACACGCACAATTGCCACGGTGGCCTAAGAACATGACATCCCTTTTCAAGATGTGTTTAGAGGGGAGGGAGGAGATAGATATTTGAATAATGTGGTAAACTTATTCCTTTCTGTTCAAGAGATTTTTATATGCATGTGTCATTCAGAGTAATGCATTAATATTAAACCAATTAAAATCTAGATGATAGTCTTTCTTGGTAGATATCACATTACTATCCAGTTTCAGAATTTAAGCTGCCTGAATGGTCCTCAAGAGACTGTCAGTTGCTGTCTCGGATGTGATATCATGGCCTCTGCTTATACCATGCCACAACTTTAAAGAAACCTTTCAAGAGAGATAGGCCTGTACCAGTAAGAAGTTTTATTATTATTATTATTATTATTATTATTATTATATTTTATTGTTTGTTTTAATTACCACTTGAGAGGGCTGTCTACTTCTGTGAAAGTGGGTGAATTTTCGTTTTGCTGTGTATGTCAGCAACAGTGTTGTGGGTGGTATATGAATTAATAGGTACTGTCTTTTCAACTTATTCCAGTAGTGTTTTGGCACCCACAGTTTGGATTCCCTGCAGTGGGTCCCCTGCTGGCCATTCCTTAATCCAGTTTTGTGCTTTGAGTTCTCTGTGCTCCCTTGACTATGCCAGGGGGTGCAGGTGAGGTGAGGTTGTAACCGAGGCTCACTGTCCACCTGACGTCAGTGCCTCTTTACTACAGTCAGAGATCTTCAGTGATGACCGACAAGTGAGACCACAGACTTGTGAAGTGCAGCCGAGTATGAACTTTCTCTTCCAATTCCTGCAATGCCTGATGCCTGGGGTGTAATGCTGCCTCTTCCTGCTCATGCTCTCCAACTTGATCTTAGCCTTCATTCTTTGTAGGTTGAAAATAGGTGAGGTCACTGTTAGGGAAAGAAGCTCACATGGGGGAACCCAATCCAGGGCAGGGGCCAGCTGTCAGGAGGATGAGCCAGCAAAGGAGTTAGAGGGGTCAGGGACCTGCCCATCCTGTCTGCATTTTAGGGCCTGGGTCCAGAGGGGTCCTGCAGAAAGATGGCCAGACCAAAACTTCACCTAGGGTGACACTGTTCTCTCCAGTGGGTCCTGGGGCCCTTGAGGGCCATCTCAGGGCCATATGCTAATGAATGGACATCAGTCATTGGGGAAATACATCTAAGTGGCAGGAGCTCATGAGAATGGGAAGAAACACTATGGAAGGATAGATCAGGTGAACAGTAAGGAGTCAGGGGATAAAGAGAAGCTTTATAGCCTCTGGCTGACCCGTCTGTAGACAGCACCATTTGGATCAGGTGTGCCCATTTTCTTTATTTCTGAATTCTCTTTTCCAGATTGTGACCATCTTGGCAAACATGTCTGTGCTAGAGCAGTGTGCCTCTGACATCATTCAGGAGAATGGTATGTCATTGAAGCAGTGTGCATGCTATATGGATTATGGGGATATACAGGACCGTGTACCTTTATGCTTGTATGAATGTCTATGTGGAGGTATCTAAATATGTACACATGTCTCTGTGTTTGCATGAGCACATGCATGTGTGCTTATATGTG
Source organism: Cynocephalus volans (assembly GCF_027409185.1). Lineage (NCBI taxonomy): Eukaryota > Metazoa > Chordata > Mammalia > Dermoptera > Cynocephalidae > Cynocephalus > Cynocephalus volans. Next base: position 115,233,408 of record NC_084463.1, read on the forward strand.
CATCTGGGCCAATATGTCAATGTTTGTTCACCTTCATGGTGCTTCAGTTCCAGTGGGAGACAGATGATGAGCAAGAGGATAGAGAATGTCAGGTGGAGATAGTGCCGTAGGGAAAATACAGTCATGCACCACATAACCATGTTTCAGTCAATGATGGACTGCGTAGATGATGGTGGTTCCATAAGATTACAGGTGTGGAGTAGGCCATACCATCTAGGTTTGTGTAAGTACACTCTATAATGTTGGCACAACTATGAAATCGCCTAATGATGCTTTTCTCAGAATGTATCCCTGTTGTTAAACGATGCATGACTACAACGCAGGAAAGGGAGCAAGATAGTCCCAGCGTGGGAGGATGGTGTTCACTATTTTAAGTAGGGTGGTGAGGAGAAGGCAGATATTTCATTATGATCCCCAAAGTAAAATCTTTTCCTACTAAGGGATGCCTTCCAACTTTAAGTTGTTCCTATCTTACTGGATTTGGCCTCAGTAGAAGGCCAAAGTGTCTGGGAAGGGGTGCAGGTTGGGGGAGCAGGGCCACCCAAAGGCCTGAGCCCCCACTGAGAGCATTGATTTTTCCCATCTGCTCCCTTCTGCTCCTTATGCTGAGGCTGTCACCAAGGTTCAGGTGAAACGTGGCCAAGTTTCACTGGCCCGGAAGCTGATCTAAGTAGTCTCTGCCAGAGGACAAGGCGGCTGCCTTGCAGCTGGAACAGAGAGTGGTGAAGGCTTCCCCTGGCTGGGAAATGAAGGAGCAATTAGCAACTGGTTGGAAACCAGAGACGCTAATGAGGTAGGGTGAGCAGAGAGCCTGGGCTGCTGCCTCTGCTCTTGTGAAACCCCCTTCCCCCGGGCTGCCCAGCTGTCTTAACAAACATACACTTCCCCATCCCCCATCACTTTACTACTAATTAGAAGGCATCATTTTGTGTTAATTTTATGTGATTGAGCTAATAATGAGAAACTTTGCTGAGGCAGCTGAGGCTGAGAGGCTGAGAGGTATCGTTTGTGCCCTGTTCTTTCAGCACTTAGAGCTTCAAGTTCAAGTGGTCCGTGGGAGAGGGTGTCCATGGGCCTATGAATTTGAGATGCAGATATCTGCATCTTTAGATGGTTTTATGGCATGCAAAGTGCTCAACAGTTATTGAGACCACTATGTGCCTGGCATTGTGCTAGACAATGAGAACGTAGAGATGAACAAGCCCTTGACTTGTCCTAGAGGATCTCACAGTCTAGAAGGAGCACCCAACTAGACAAAAGTGATAACGTGGAACAAGTGTAACATTTGCAATAGAAGAATGCAGTAAGGGGTGGTGGCATAGTGCTTGAAGCTGAAAACTGGAACCATACAAGGTTTTAATTCCTGGCTCTGTTGTTTACTAACTGTGTGGGCTCTCTGTTTTGCCATCTGCAAAATGGAACAATAATAATGCCTATCTGATAGGGATGGTGTGAGGATTAGTAGGAAGCATGTTAGAAGAGTGTCTGGCACAGAATGCGCACTGTGCTAAGCCTATCTGCTCTTTCAGTAAACAGTGGCAGTCTCACTGGATTTAAATGAAGAGAGACTGATGAAGGAACTACATAGAAAAGTGGAGCAGGATCTGAGGGATTGACAAAGGTGGCAATGCAGCCAGGAGCCACGGGAAGACAATAGGACTCCTACAGCTGTAGGACAGGACAAGCCTCGTACAGACTGGGCTTTGAGATCCCATAGTCTGAGTCACAGGTTGCAAACTTAGATGGCTGCAGGATCCAGACAGGTAATAGAAATGATGAAGTGAGATTATCAGGAGCTGAATCAATCTCGTTGAGAAGAATAAGCTTATAATAAGCTTCAGCAGATTGTTCTCTTGCAGAAATGTGGGCCTAGTGTTGTCAGTTCAGGAGGTAATTTTTTAGAAGTCAGAAATCTGGATTTTTATGGAAATATCCCAATTTGCATGTTAACAAAAATTTAAAAATTTTAGACACTGTGTGGAGCAACAAAACAAAGCAAAATACATCTTTGGGTCATGTCTGGTTTAAATTCTAAGTGGGCAGGTGCCTCTGGGTGCAGAAGTGGGGTGTGGGATGCAGCCAGCATCAGAGGTGAAGTGGAGATGGAGAGTAACCAGCTCTCTGAGTTCCAGCACCAGCGCCCCCAGCCCCCACCTACTAACTGTGTGACCCTGGGCAAGATACTTCACCTCTCTCTCAACCTCAAGGTGGAATTACAGTAGTACCTAGTTCATGAGGCTATTGGGAGGTTTTAGAGGATTGTGTATTTACTGTGTATTTAACATGGTGTCAGGCATGAAGTAAAAGCTCAGTAATAGTATTAAAAAAAAAAAAAAAAAGGATGTCCTCTAGATGTCCCTTCCAAGAATAGAGGCTTGGTATACAGAATCAGAGACATCTACAGGGCGTAGAAGGAGTAGAAGATGTGGCTGTGCCCACCTCCTCCCTGTGGTTCAGACTCCCTGAGTCACCCTGACAGCCTTTGCTTGAGCCCTGCAGCCGTCCATCCACCTGGCCCACAGGGAGGGCTTCATGCTGGAGGTGGCTGCCAACCATTTGTTTATTCCTGCCCAGGGGTCCAGCTTATCATGGACATGTTGTCTGAGAAGCCACGATCTGGGACCCCTGCCGAGGTGGCGGCTTGTGAGCGAGTCCAGCAGAAAGCTGCAGTGACCCTGGCCCGTCTCAGCAGAGACCCAGCTGTGGCACGGGAGGCTGTGCGGCTCAGCTGTAAGTGATGCTTGCTGTGGCTGGTATGGACTTGGGGCTTGGGGATGGGAGCAGCCTTGATTTCATGGTGGTCACAGTGGACACAGGGTCAGGAATGGCTGGGGTGAGCCCTGCTCTCTGGGTGCTGGGAAATCCTGGGATGGAGGCCTTGGGTGCAGCCCCTCATCTTGTTTGTAACCTGGGTGTGAGGCAAGAGAGAGGAAGGGCCAAGAGAGGTTAATGTTGGCCAGGATAGTGACTCACCTGCAAACTCCCGGTTAATTAGGACCACATTCTTTCATCACTCATTTATTTATTCACTTATTCATTTACTCATTCATTTACTTATCCACTCATTTACTCATTACTCATTAATTTGTGCTTTTGTTCATTCATTCATTAACCCATTAAGCACTTCATTTATTCACAATTAACACATTCATTAATTCATTCATTAAATCACTCATTCATTCAACTAGTCACTTATTTACCCAAAAAATATTTTCAGAGCACCCACTGTATGCTAAACTCTGTTCGGAGTGCTAGCCTTATAACACTGACTATAACATTGTCCTGACCACAGGGGCCTACGGCCTCATGGAGGTGACAGATATGGAAAGAAATATATGTATTTGAGTATCATGGGATGCTCAAAGCACGCCCCTGGCACATTTGGCATACAGAAGAAGCAGCCCACGTTTATCTGGGTGGGTGGGTCCAAGAATGTTTTAACACAGAGGTGAGTCTTCAGCTGTGGCCTGAAGGATAAGCCAGGGTTATTCTGGTGTGAAGGCCGAGAAAGGGCACTCCAGGTAAAGGTGTGAGAAAAAGCATGGCACTGTCACCAAGGGACAGCAAAAGGTGGCCTGGGGCAGGAGAGGGCTCTTACTCCACAGTGACTGTATGGGGGATAAACATACAAACTATTTCTGCATACCTTTTATTACCAGAGTTTTTTGTTTTTTTTTAAATAGAATTTTTAAAAAGTCAATCTGCATTGAAAAGTTAAGTCCTTTATTTAACTTTCCTCAGTAAAGCCTTAGGAAACATTAGTAGAGTTTGTAGCTTCCTGTAGTTTTAGTTACAATACATTTTCTGACTGAAATAGGCAATTGGGGGGGAAAAAGGCATAGCTGGGAAATTCCTCTAGTAAAGACTTAGGCATTAAGCATAGCTCTGGTGAAATCAGAAGTGCCTAAACAGCAAGTTCCTTTGTGAAATGGGCAATGTGTCTGCTGCAGTTTTAGCTAAGCTCAGTCTTGGCCAGTGTCTGGCACTGGTGGACTTGGCTTTGATGCTCCAGCTCATCCTGGCCCTGGCCAGGGTCTGTTCATGGCTGAGGAAGTAGAAAGTCTCCACCACAAACTCCTCCAGGTGGGTTCAGCCCCCTTCCCCAGCATATTGGGGGGGGCTGATGGGGTCCCTGTGAGCCACCTGCCTCCACAGAGCCCCATGTGGAGCAGGTGTGGGAGAAGGGGCCAGCACCTCTGGGCCAGACCTGGCCAGCCCTCCCATCCCCCAAACTGCGCGTGAGGCTCTCCCTTTTTCTCCTGCAGGTATGTCACGCCTCATCGAGCTCTGCAGGTCCCCGTCAGAGAGGAATAGCAGCGATGCTGTGCTTGTGGCCTGCCTGGTGAGTTATCTTTCCCCAGCTTTTCCTCTTGCTTTTGAGATTGCACACCAGGGGCTGGGAGGACTGGCTGTGTCACAGTTGCCTTGGGTAAGCCATAAAACCTCTCTGGGCTTCAGCTTTTCTCTTTAGGATGGGATAATTGTAATACTGTTTTTCCTTAATCCATAAGACTGTGATGACAATTATATGAGGTCATATGTGTGAAAAAGGGGGGCTGAGAAACTCCCCTTGTATCCTATCATAACACATTTGGTAACTGCAAACCTTTGAGGTTCTGGGGAATCTTAGTGGATCAAAACCAGAGTGGGAGGCTGGCAGAATGCCAGGTGGTGGTATTGACGTCAGGTGCCTGCAGAACATGAGAGCTAGGGCATGGATGTCTCCAGTCTATTCTAGAGTGGTCATTGTGAGTCCACTCACCCCTGGAGAGAGCCCCTCTGTGCACTCTTCCAGCAGTGTAGCTCCCTCCTCTTCTATGGGATAGGACAGGAGGGAATGACAGGACAGAGAGGATTATCCAGCCAGCCACCAGGATCTTCACCTCAAACCCAAGCAAGTACGTCCTGGAAGGTCCCTACCCAACTTCTTGAGGCTAGGGTCCACCATGAATGAAATAACCAACAGTACCAGGCAGGGAATGTGAGCTGTGTCTGTATCCTCCTCCCAGCTGGGGCTGTAATGTAACACAAAGCAGAGTAGCTTCCACTTGGAAGCATAGAGTAGCAGGGATGCCATTGTGTAAACGGGGCCATTTAACTTCCAGATTGTTGGTCCTCAAAGAACACAAGAGAGAAGTGATGGATTTAAAGATCCTTCAAGCTGTTCCGCAGTAAAGCCCTCTCACCACCACATCAGTTTTTAATTGAGCTCATCTCATTTCTGGGAGTTCCTGATGGGTGTTGTGCAGTTGTAGGAACAGCAGGGCATTGCAGTCAGTCCTGCTCTTATCATTAATGAGCTGTGCGACATTGGGTAAGTCACTAAGTGCTATTAATTTATTCAACAAATGTTTACAGAATGATTCTACGTGCCATTCACTCTTCTAGGCTATGGGGATACAGCTGTGGAAATAAAGATGAAAACCTCTATTCTCCTGTGGCTTTTATTCTGGTACATACAAGGCAGTCTTAACTCTTTGTGTGCCTTTGGCAGTCTGGTGAAGGTTATGGACCCCTTCTCAGAATAATGTTTTAAATGCATAACATAAAATATATAGAATTAAAAAGGAAACCAATTAAAATAATTATTAAGAAATTTAAATACATGATATATTAATATATGTGCTTTTTAATCAACACATTACATAAGATCTAGCAGTATGTCTAATAAATATTGTAATCCTGCCCAGGGATGGCTGTAAGTGATATTTGAAGGTACCCTCCACACCTGTAATGGGATGTGGAAGTATCTGTGATTTCTATTGGTGAGCAAGTCACAGATATTGCTAAGACTTCATGGCCTCCCACTGTCTCCAGGCTCGGTTCAATTCAGAGTACCTTGAACTGTTCCTGGGCCCTTGCCCCAAGCAAATGCCCTCTCTGCAACACTGTTTATTAAAATCCTGCCCAACCTCCAAGGCTCAGATCTAAATCCCTCACCTCCATGAAGTTTTCCAGGAGCCTCTGTGGTATAAAGACAGGGAGTACCGGTGTGCACCTGCCCCCCCTCTTGGATTTTGTTTTACCCAATCTGAGGCAGGTTCTATTATCTGTGCTCCAGGTGTTGTAAGGGGAGGCTCTTGGATTCAGACACATGCCTACCTGCCTTTGAAAGCCTTGACTTTTCCACCAGACTTTCTTGTTTCCAGCCACACTCTTTATCTTGGCCTCTTTTGTGTCCCTGGTCTTATTACTGTGACTCATATGTATTTTCTCACCTCTAGTCTGGAACCTTCTCAGGGTAGGGGCCTTTCCCCAGCTCTTTGTATCTCCACAGGATGACTTTGGGACTGACAGACTTGCTCTCCCCGCCCCTGCCCCCAGTGTTGTTGGGTGTCCATGGTTTGCCCCAGTGGTCCCCTGGCTGGTGCGATGGGTGCCACACAGAGCCCGGCCTGGCAGGTGGAGTTGGAAGCCACCTTTCCTGTTCTCCCTCAAGGCCTTCTTTCCAGTTTCAAAGGCTCACTTCAGGTGGAGGGAGGAAATTTCAATTATCATCTCCCCATCTGGGAGAACGGCAGCGCAGACGGCTTCTCATAAACAGAACTGATTTTTCCTTAATGAAGCGGCTGTCAGTGGGCTGCTGGGCTTAATACTCATATGTACTCAGGCTGTCTGGCAGTGAGCTCTGGGATGACTGGCTGTTAACCCTTCCAGGAAAGCAGAGGCTCAGAGGAAGGACTGGGAAGGGTACAGGGTCCTCGGAGGCTTCTGGATGCCGAGGAGGGCTGTTCTGAGCTGGTGTGCGGTTCATGTCCTGCAGACTTTCTGGGGACCCTGGCGGGGGGGGGGGGGGGCGGGGTCTGTTTTGTTTTTCTTGGTTGTGTTGTTTTTTAAAATATTTTTTCTCTTTTTCATGGATTCTCTTTCTTCTTTCCCCTGCCCCCTTCTTCTTATCCCCCTCATCCCTCTCTCTACTTCTTCCTTTTCCTCTCTGCCCCCTCACCTGCTCCCCTTCGCGCCCGTCATTCCCGCTCTCCCCAAGGGCCCTTTCTCTTTTTCTTTGTCACTATTTGGTTTTCTCTCTTCATCTGCCTTTCATGCTTGGTCTCTTTTTCTTCACCAAGTTCATCTCTGTCTCTCTGTTCTAATATTTTCTTCTTGTTCTGTTTCTCTGTTCCTGTCTCTTTTTCTTTGTCTCTCTGCTGTTTTCTTTCATCTGATTTTCTCTCTTGATGGGTCTATTTTCTATTTCTTTGTCTCTCTTTGTCCCTCCCCTTCTTGCTTTATTTTTATCTCTTTTGATGCAAAATACACCAATGGCCTGATCTCCCCAATTGCTGAGTGATTGATCCCTGGTTTCAATTTTACTGTGATAATTTAGGGCAATGGTGTTATTTCTCCCAGTAAGAGCCAAGAGGAATCAGAAAGTGCTATGGAGTTCAGCCTCTAGCATCTTCATGCCCCAGGAGATGCAGGACATGCTGGTTAGTGACAGTCCCATATAGTCTACTTCCTGCTACCAGTGTCTCAGACCCTGCTTATGTGCAGAGACACATGTTCCTTCTCCTTGATCTGACTTGGATATGACAGCACCTGTGACTCTAACAACCAGCTCAAACCATTCTCTCTTTTCACCTCTTTGGCCTGATTTCTCAGCAACAGGCTACCTGCTGTGTGTAGGTAATAAGCTCTATCCCTGCCTTGTACTTAATATAACCTAGTGTCCTGGGGTTGCAGCATCCTGTCTGTGTGTAGCTATGAGTGCTTTGGAGTTGGACTGCTATATGATGTTCTGGAAGGCCACTTTCCCTCTCTCAGCCTCGGTTTCTTTATTTCCAAAATAGAAGTCATGATACTTTGCAGCATCGTGTAGGGATTAAATGAGACACTATGTGTAGATACTCAGTGGGCATTGGCATTCCCTCCTTTGCTCCTTTTGCCATTCTAGATATTCTCCACTCTCTTTGTTTCCCTGGGGGATGGGGCACCCTTATGCCCAATCTTGTTCCCTGCTGTGTCTATGCTCAGAAAGAGGGGAGGAATTCATATTCATGGAGCACTTAGTATGCATTGCCTCAGTGAACTGGTAAGCAGGTCTAGGTGGGTGCACAGCTTGCATTTACAGTTCCAGGTTGCTCTATCAGTAGACTTTAATTTTAAAGCACTTTATTTGATTATTTCTTTTCAGCAAACATTTATCGAGCCCTGTGCCAACCCCTGTGCTACCTGCCGTAGATACAGAGAAATGTAAATCAGGATCCCTAACTCTTGAGGAGCTTGGAGTCTGGTGTGAGAGATAAACACCTAAAAACCAGTTACAGTCAAGCGTGAGAAGGTTGAGGTCAGCCCGGGGGCTCTGGCTGCACAGGGGTAGGACGGACTGTCTTCCAGGCAATCAGGGAAGGCTTTCTAGGGGTGGTGACAGTGAGCTAGGCCTTGCAGGTTGAATGCATTTGCTGGCTAGAAAAGAGTGGGGAGGGACTTCCAGTCATAGGGAAGAGTGTGAGCAAGGGCACATGGACATAAAAGAGGAATAGCATCTTGAACACTCAGATGTATGTGGAGCCGAGGAGCAGTTTCATTCTGCCTGCCCCTTTCTTTCCTGTTTATTCCCTCGCAGGACCTTGGACTTCTCAGTGGCAGAACTCCTATCGACTCTGACTCTGCGTTCTCCTCTCTTCCTTCGTTCCTTCCCATCCCATAGTGCTTTGTACAGGACCTGGCTGAATTTATGGATAAATCGTCCCTGCTGTTCTAAGGTTACTCTAGCAACCAGGAAGCAATAATTTAATTCCACTGGTGCCTCAGGCAGTTCCAGTTTCTAGACAAACATATCTTGGATTTAAATATGTCACTAAGTTGACCAGATCCTTAAAATGACAGATCTTTAAAATGCCAGGTTCCTATGATGATTGTGTTTGGAGAGCCTCCAGCTAAATTGGGGTTCCAGTACCAGAACAGCTAGCAATCCTGCCCTAAAGGAGAATGAAGGGGAAATGGACATGGGTATTTACAGTGTGTCTTTCATGGGATACTTCTTTTAGCAGGCAGACAGCCTAATGCTTAGTTGTTTGAGCCATGACCAGGGAGTCCCTCATAGGGGAAACTTATATGTTTATATTGGCAGATGCCCTCATGGCTCTTGTCTTACCCATGTCCAGTTTTATGGCTGCCTGACCATCGCTGTGATGCTGGGAGCCCAACCTCAAGTTCCCCCAGGCATCCTGGGGAAAACAGCCTGGCGCAGCCCCCAGTTCTTCAGATAGAAAATGCAAATTCAATACACCACCACAATAGCAAATAAGTTCAAAGATTTATTACTTACAATCTCTACAGGGAGGGTGCGATGAGTCAGGAGGGTAGACCTCTGTCCCCGGGTCATGTGAAGCAGGAATGAAGAGTCAGGCAGAGAGAGAGCAGTGACTATCAGTATATATATAAGGGAAGAGGGTGTGGGTCACTTTCAGTTCATGGGCAAATGTCTGAACGTTCCCTTTAAAGGAAGAGCAAAAACATGGGAAGCCCAGTCTGCTAGGTGGGGAAGATGCCTCTAAGTTATTATCTCTGGCTACCTGCTTGAGCCATTTGGGTGTGGTGTAGCACTGGAAACTGTGTCAAGGGTGACCGAGCCCTGCTTCTGGTATGAGAAAGTTAAACTTGTGTTCAAAATGGATGCTGAGGCAACTTAAAATTATAAGAATTCATTACACACTGAAAAATCAAGATAGAAAGACCATTATGAAGATCATTAAGTGCTTTCAGATGACATCCACCACAGTGACCAAGGTGCAAATGAAACCATGTGACCAAGTGATAAGGTCACTATTGGTGACCAGGTGACCAAAATGGTCACTAAGTTGCCAGGTGGCCAAAATGGTGATCAGCTCAAATTTTCTGGTAAAAGACGCACTTCCTGAAACATCTCTCAGGTCAGTTGAAAGAAATACGTGCTCCTGAGCAGGACCCAGCCTGACCCAAGCAGTCTCTTCTGTTTTCTCCCCAGGCTGCTCTGCGGAGACTGGCCGGAGTCTGCCCTGAAGGCCTCCAGGACTCTGACTTCCAGCAGCTGGTCCAGCCCCGGCTTGTGGACTCCTTCTTACTCTGCAGCAACATGGAGGAGAGTTTCGTGTAGCAAGCGTGGGAGAGAAAAGGCATTTGGCCTGTTCTCCTGTCCCCTGAGTACACACCTGTGAACACACCTGGGTACACACCAGCTCCCTTCACCTCCTCTTTATTTATACTTAATTTATTTTTTACATGAAATAGACAGAGGGTGAAATCTTATAGCAACATCATCAAACAGCCTGTGGTCCTTTCTTGTTTTTATCTTTTGACTTTTGTGGCTTTTCAGTTGCAGATGTGAGACGCATAATGGCTAATACACAGACTGTCATGAGTGATTTCACTGCATCTTGTTCTCTCCGCTCTCACTATATAATCTTGTCTCATTTTTTTTTTTTCTACTTTGGAACCAAAGTATTTTAACAGGAGTTTTTCATTTTTCTTTTTTTTTTTTTAAAGGTGGAGTCACTCTTTCCAAAAATTTAAAATGAATTTCATAGTTGGACAAAATGTACTGGAAGGAAAGTTTTTTTCTTTAATAAATGGAATTATGCAAAATGTGTCTTGGTTTTTCTGATTAAATTGTGTCTTAAACTAAGTTCTTGCTTCCCAAGGTTTTATGCCACAAAAACCTTCCCAACTACTGAAAGTGCATGGAAAGTTGTCTTATGTTCATAGGTGCTTAAACGGGTCAAGTTCTGGGTGAGCTAATGAGAAATCACAATGATTTTCAAAAATATTTCCAAAGACACCAGAAACTCAGCTTCCTTTGGCTTCTCTGCTCTTGGGTAACCTCTGGGTCACCTCCTGGTGAACTGAATCCTCAGATGAGGTTTATTGAATGATTCCTCTTCAAAAGTATACCCGAAAGCACTGGTGTGCTGGAGCTGTCATATTGGCTCACAAGGAACAACTGTGGGGATTTCATTCCAGTTCTGACTTCAGTAACCTGAAAGCTGGAAAGTAAGCCGGCAGCTTGAAATTGGCCATGGTGAGAGTATTTACACCACAGAAATTGGCAGATTCTTCAAATCAGAGCTTGTGATTTTTTTAGAGGGCCGTTTTACCAATATCGCTGCTTGAAAGTATCACAAAAATCTGTGAATCCTTCTTAAAGTTTTGATGCCCTCATGTTGTGATATGATTTTATTATTGATCATATTATTAAATCACTTGCCCAAAGTCACTAGCTAGTAAGTGGTGCTAGGATCTGAACTTGGCAGTATCTGTTACCAAAGCCTTTGCTCTGAAGTCCTATGCTATACAGAAAGGTGGTGTCTAGTCGCTCCCACCTAAAATGATGATGATGATGATGATGATAGAAAACACTTATACAATATTCACCATGTGCCAAATGCTTGTTTTGTATTATTCTATATATTAAGTTATGAATATACATTAATATTTATCACTATATTATTTTTTCAGTTCTTTTACAGCTCTATGAGATAGCTATTATACCCATTGTACAAATGAGGAAACAGAGAAAGCTCATTTTACAGATGAGGCAATGGACTGAAGTAGCAAGTGGCAGATCCTGGATTCAAACCAAGGTCCTCTGAATCTTTATGCAAAACTTCTACTTTTAGGAGTAAGGTTTTAGATATATTTCTCTAAGTTATGCAGATTGTCCAGATGTTGACACCTTTCATTATATAATATCAACAAATAGGGTTGGCCCCGTGGCTCACTCGGGAGAGTGCCGTGCTGGGAGCGCCGAGGCTGCAGGTTCGGATCCTATATGGGGATGGCGTGGTGTGGGTGACACCAAGCCAAGGGTTGCAATCCCCTTACCAGTCACAAAACAAATATCTTTTGCTAATATCATGATGATCTCATCAGAAAAGTCTTTAAATATTGGGATGTTATCAAGCTTGAAAGCTAAAATTTTGTCATTGGCAACAAATACTGTCTGTTGTTTTCCTTGAAGAGACAGCCTCATTTCATTCATTTTTGAGAAAATGTTGGCCAAACATTTCAGTCTCAATAACAATAGATTGTCTGTCAATTATTATTTCAAATAAAAATGGTGTCCCATGGGAAAAGCAACTAGTTCACTTCTCAATTTACATAATTACACAAGTACATTTTTTCCTGAGACTGACACCATCCTCTCTCGTCACACGATAGAAGTGCCCGAGCTGTCGTTATTTTATCACTCTGAATATACATGTATATGTACCAAAAGGTCAAGATTTAATAAAATTAATAATTTTTTTAACTGCTTCATCATGGATATTCCTAAGTGAAACTGGTATTTAAAAAATTTGTGTGTCAGTAAAGACACTCTACAGTTTGGTGCCACTGCCTTGATTAAGGTGCAATTTTACTTACCATTGTTTTTGTACCATTAGTGCAAATGTCAACTGAAAAAAGGTAAAAAACTTATTCATATTATTATGAAAATAGTTTTGACCTCACAGAACTCCTGAAAGGGTCTTAGGAACCCCGAGATTGTTTCCAATCAAGCTGTTGGAAGCATTTCCAGAATGGCAGAGTAAAGATTCCCCAAAGTCCACTCCTTCATAAAAGTGATGGCAACGCTGGAAAAGATTGTCAAAATCAACTTTTCCAGAACTATGAAAATTAATCAAAGCCTTGCAATAATCTAAGAAGTGTTTATTTACAAAAACAGCTGAATCTTGGTAAGAACAGTCAGCTTTGTTGTGTTTGAAATTGTCCTATTACCGTCTCATCCCATACCCCTGCTCCAAATTCTATGGCGTCCTTGAAAGCCAGCAGCCTCACAACCACAGCAGCTGTGAAAATCAGCAGCCTAGAAACCACTGAAGGGGGTGGAATGGGTTTGGAGTTTTCAAACTGAATATTCACATGCAGAAAAGTAAAGTTGGACCCTTACCCTACTTCGTACACAAAAATTAATTGAAAATACATTATGGGCCTAAATAGAAGAGATGAAACTATAAAACTCTTTGAAGAAAATATAGGTGTCAACTTTTATAATCTTGGGTTAGGCAATAGTTTCTAAAGTGAAATTGACAAAAGAAAGCTAAATAAATTGGACTTCATCAAAATTAAAAATATCATGCTTCAAAGACCACCACCAAGAAAGTGAAAGGACAACTTTTGGAAGGGAAAAAATATTGTCAAACCATATACCTAGTAAGGGATCAACATCAGACAATAAATGCTTACAACTCAACAACAAAAACACAAATAACCCAATTAAAAAATGACAAAAGATTTGAATGGATATTTCTTCAAAGAAGACATACAAATGGCCAAAAGTACATGAACAGATGCTCAACATCATTAGTCATTAGGGAAATGAAAATCAAAATTGCAACGAGATGCCACTTTATATTGACTAGGATGGCTAAAATAAAATAATTAAAAAAACACAGATGATAATAGTATTGGGAAGGATGCAAAGAAACTGTAATCCTCATACTTTGCTGGTGTAGCCACTTTGGAAGACACTTTGTTCCTCAAAATGTCAAACATAGAGTTATTATGTGGCCCAGCAATTCCAGTTAAGGTATATGCTCCAGAAAAATGAAAATATATGTTTACACAAAAACTGTACCCAAAGATGCATAACAGCATTATTCATAATAGCCCCAAAGTGAAAACAATCCAAATGTTCATCAACTGATGAATAGATAAAAAAATGTTATTTAACCATACAATAGAATACTATTTGGCAATACGAGGAATGAAGTATTGATACATTCTACGACACAGATTACCCTTGAAAACATGACACTAAGTGAAAGAAGCCGGCACCAAAGACAACATATTATGATTCCTTCTATACAAAATGTTCAGAATAGCCAAATCCATGCAGCCAGAAAGGAGATTAGTGCTTGTCAGGAGCTTGGGGGAGGGGAATAGAGAGTACGGGGTTTCTTTTCGGGGTAATGAAAATTAGTGTTGATTGTTGCACAGCTCTGTGAATATACTAAAAATCACAAAATTGTACACTTTGAAAGGGTAAAATTTATAATATGTGAATTATATCTCAATAAAAATGTTATTAAAACAATGCCAGCCAAGGCTGTAATCATGTGAACACGTGAATAGGATCGGAGCCAGAGTGGCTCTCTCCCGTGGCGGGCAAGTGGTGCTGGTTGTTGGTGGGTTCCTCTTCACGTGGGCCTTTCCTCAGATGCTTGAGTGTCCTCATGACATGGCATTTGGCTTCCTCTAGATTGAGTGATCTGAGAGAGAAAGGGCCAGGCAGAATCGATTATCTTTATGACCTACCCTTAGAAGTCACTTCGGTTACTTCTGCTACATTTTATTAGTTAGAAATATGTTGCTCAGTGTAGCCTGCATTCAAGAAGAAGGGGAATTAAGCCACACCATTTGAAGAGAAGAGTATCAAAGAATTTTCAGACATATTTTGAGACCACCACATGATTACATTTCCGGCAAGTCTTCTCTCTCTGATATGCTATTTTCTTATCAACTTCATATTTTCCAAACTGCTCACTCAATTTTAGAAAGTTCCATAAGTCAATATCCCTAGGCCCCCATTCATCTCTCCATGTTCCACCCCATCAAATCAAAGCATCCAGAACTGAAAACCCAGCCCTTTTCCCTCTGCTCCCTACACTGTACATCTCCAACCATGCCAGACAGCAGGCGTGGTAGAGCACGGCCATCAATTAGAAGGAAGGAGAAGGGACAATTATCACTAAATTTTTACATCAAGGGACAAGAGTTCAAAAGGGAAGCTAAAGAAAATGCACCAAATGGAAGAAAACATACATTCTTGCTTAATGACAATATTCCATATCCTTTGAGTTTTTCTGCTTGGGGTAAAGAGGGTTGGGAGCAGGAGATTTATATGTCTAATTTTCTAATATAAGTTGTGATAAAGAATAGGAAAGGAAGATCTAAGACTGAGGGAACTGAGAGCCTATTCAAAGGCTTTGGGACGCAAATGACACTATGTAAGCTTTCATTGTAAGATCCTCCTCGAGAGGATCCTGCCCTTGGAGGACCTGCAGCTCTGTCATGTCTTGTCTCTGGCTATATTAAACCTCAGAATAATTACTGTCCCTTCAACAATATCTTTTTGTAACACCCACAAATTCATAGCACGGAGAGATGGTGTTACACATAAAGGAAATTTTATTAATAAGCAAAAGAAGAGGAAGAAGAAAAGGCAGTTGAACACAGAATGAAAAACTCAGCCCAAAGACTTGAAGGGTCTTTTTTTTTTTAGTAATGTTACTCAGAAAGGTGGAACTTTTGGAAGAGAAAGTTTTAAAGAGGAATGAAAGGATGACATCAAGCCCTAATTGGAATTTACAGTTAAAATCTGTAGAAGATGGGAGAATGTTCTGTCCTCCCTCTCTAGGTTGTGAAGTGTAGGGCAGGCAGGATGAATGACTCAGCCTCAGCTGATGACACACTCAAAGTCCCACTGATTTTTCTTTCCTTCTTTTTTCTTTTTTGGAGGCTGGCTGGCATGGGGAACTGAGTCCTTGACCTTAGTGTTACAACACTGCACTTTAACCAAGTGAGCTAACTGCCCAGCCCCTAAAAGTCACATTGATTTTTAAAGCAGCCCTGGAACGTGGAATGAGAGCTTGGACACATTTGTAAGCAGCTCTGTGGCTTCAGACTGCCCTAGACAGGAAGTCATAATGGAGACCCTGGGCAAAGCTTCCCATTCAGGGACTTGGAACAAAGAAGAGTTGAAGGAGCCTTTCCTTAGCTTCTCAGTAGCTCCATCTGAAGTTTGCCTCAAAGAACGGAACTAATGCTGATCTATTTACTGATTGCCCCCTACAGGCAGTCATTTTACCACGTATTACCTACCATGTTCACATCTGTGAGTTAGGTGCTATTAATATTCCCATTTATACTTTCCAATACAGATGGGGAAATTGAGGCTTGGAGAGGTTAAGTAGCATGGCCAAAATCAAAGAGTTAACACTGATATAGGGATTGAACTCACATCTGTTTGACTTCAGAAACTAATTAGGAAGAAAGCAGGAACTTAGCACCAAACACTGCAAGGTAGATGTGGCTTAGACCTTTGTAGAGCCATCATCCTCCAGCAAATGTATCATGAGGGTCTTCTCTAGGCTCAGGAAAGAAAAATAAAAATGAATAAATGCTGGGATTATTTCTGATTTTAGACTGGAGAGTGGTGGGTTAGTTGTGGGTAAGCTAGTCCCCTTGGAAAAGCTGCAAAACACAGTGGTTAAAACTGCAGACTGGCCAACCTGGTTTGAATCTTGGCTCTACCAATTACCAACTGTGTGACCTTGAGCAACATACATACCTCTGTTTGCCTCAGTTGCCTCATCTGTAAGATGAAATAATGATAGTACCTTAATCATAGGATTGATACGAGAATTAAATGTGCTAATACATGGAAAAGGCTTAGAATAATAGTGTCTTATGGCAAATGCTCAATAAACATGGCTACAGTTAAAGTCAACTAAATTCTACCTTGGCATCTATTCAGGTTGCCAGGTGCTGTTTGACAGTGCTTCAAATATAGACTGACAGTGTGTTTGAAACACAGACTATTAATCCTTTGAGGTATTTAGAGACCATTTTGGCCCATCTCTACATCTTACACCTAGAAGTAAGGGGACATACCCAAAATTACAGATCAAGTAAGTGGAAGAGCTGGGACCTGGATCCAAGAAATAACAGCTATTACAGCCATAGCTGCCATTTTTTGAGCACCTGCTCTGTGTCAGGCACTGTACATACACTACTTCATTAAATTTCTAAGACAACCCTGCCAAGTGGTTATTATTGATCACTTTTTACAAATAAGGGAACTGAGGTTTAGAGAGACTCTATGTCTTACCCAAGATCACATAACTAGTAGTAGGAGACAGGGTTTGGGCAAAGACTGTCTGAAACCAAAGCCCATGATCATTCCACTTGGCACACATACATTTTATTGTATGTGTGTACACATAAGCCCAAACACCATGCATGATCATAAAAATAGAAGTATAACATGTTGGCAAATTCCAAACTATCTCTTTATTTGAAAAAAAAAAAAAGTTTGAGTTTTTAATTAATTTTTAAGCACAATACACATTCCTTATTATTCACTTGTAAAATTGTGGTAATACATATGAAAATTATTTCAGAGAGAAACAGAGGAATAAGATTGAAATATAACTTAAATAATGAAAATAGAAATCCTGTGCAATTCCTGATCAACACCATAAAAATCTCTGAAATAGATAGTTTCAGAGTAAAGCATCAAAGACGAATCAAAGTGGATGTTATACATCATCAGTTCCATTTTTAAAGCAATGACAGCCTTTGGGAACAACTGCTTTAAAGTTTCTTTTTGTTAGAAATTTCCAGCAATCCCTTTGTAGAGATTCTATTTATGTTCACAATCTTATTGTCATCTTTGCTGTAATTTTTATCTGCGTTCCTTACACAGCTTTGGAAGCTATGCATGATTGATAAAAGCAGAATTTAGAGGATATTTATATATGAATATGTACGTGGGTGTGTGAGTGTGAGTCTCAGACTTGAGGCCCTCCAAGGAAACTGTGGAGTCCAAATAGAAATTCATAGGAAAAGCTATAAAGGGCTATTGACTTATTTTCAAATTTTGGCATCACATAGAAATAAGAACCTTGTCAGTTTACTTACATGGTTAACATGGTATATTTTGTAAAGTCCATGGCCTCTTTCTTCCACCATCTGGGAAGAGAGACTGAATCAGTCCCACTGCAGGCATATCCCACCATCAGCTTTTAAAATAGACTCACTTAAAAAAAAAAATAAATAAATAAATTTAAAAAATAAAGTAAAATAAAGGGCCGAGCCCGTGGCGCACTTGGGAGAGTGCGGCGCTGGGAGTGCGGCGACGCTTCCGCCGCCGGTTCGGATCTTATGTAGGAATGGCCAGTGCATTCACTGGCTGAGTGCCGGTCACAAAAAAGACAAAAATAAATAAATAAATAAATAAAATAAAATAGACTCACTTTGGCGCAGCCATGGTGACCATGGATGACAGGTGGAATGTGGGTGAGGCTCTCAGGTGTCTCTTCTCAGAGAAGGCTGGGGAAGAGGGCCACGTTCAGGATATTAGCCCTATTCTTCAGGCTTGGCTGATCACACAGCTCCACCTGTGCTCTCCTTTGGGCTGAATCCGCACATGCCTTGAGGAACAAGGATGGGGGAGGGGCATGCCGATTTCCAATGGTCTTTGAAAAATTTATTCTTTAGACTTCAAACATGTTAAAATTTAATAATAAACTTATCTATACTTCCAAAGTACTTCTAAAATTAAAAATTCTTCTGAGGAGCTCCATTTAGATGATTGTCTTAAGAAATGCATCACATGACCCCTCTGAGGTCATTCACTGCCTCAAACTATGTTGACACTTTTGTATGAAGGTCCTTGGAGAGAATTTCCAAATTTTGACTAAGACATTTTAAAGGCCCAGGTAGCAGGCAAAGAATCTCTAAAATTCACATCCAACCCATTTTTCACCCCCAGAAGACTGATCCCATCTGATTTCCAGCGTTTTCCTCAAGAGCCCAGTATTTGAGAGTGACATAGAGCTCTCCTATAGGGGCTCTTCAGAGAGTCATAAAGATGGAGGTGCATAAAAGCAGAAGGTGCTCACACCAAATGTCACATCATCAAAGAGGAAAAAAGTGGTCCTGGGCAATGGCAGTCAACGTCTCTTTCCCTGGGATTGCTCCTCAGGAAGACTTGATCACTCTATCCATGTTAGGAGCTCTGAGTCTAGTGACCAGTGGATGTCTTTACTTTCTCTAAGAACTTGCCCAGGATGGCCATTTCCTTGTTGATCTCTTGGCACTTGAGTCTGACGGCTTTGTGGAGTACTTGGATGAGCTGGTGGGCCTTCCTCTCTTCCCTGTGGTTAGCCACTTGAGCCCATCTCTGACATGCTGTATCTTCTGCTTTTAAGATCGACACTGCTCGCTCTGCCAAATCTCAGTTCAGCCATGTCTATGACCCTAGACAAGGAAGACCCCAGATGAGCAGATGAGGCTGCAGGCTACTCACTTGCAAGAAGGTCTGGCAGCATTCCTGCAAATTTCAGGTTACTCATTAACTTGCATTTGCAGAGTTGGCTGGTCACTGTGACTCATGATCAAAGGACAGTGGGGTTGATTTCCTCCCCAAAGAGCAGTTCAGGAGAGCCAGGGAGTGGGTAACACACCTGATCTCCAGCCTCTGCCTTCCTGCTAAACGTCTGTCCCTGTAGCTTGGGGCATTCAGCTGTTATCCCAGGGCTCTCTCAAACCAAACTGAACTTTTAAAACTAACTGATCAATTAAAATATCTTCACTCTCTTTTTTGTGGTATAACAGTATTTCCCAATAGTTAAGTGCCTCCTGTGCTGCTTGAAACTTCCTTAACAACGGGACCTGCTGAGGCCTGAAATCATAAAATTGCAGGATCGTGAAATGCAGTTAAACAGCTGTGTAATCTTGGCAAGGGCTGAAACCAGAGAGAGAGCTCATGTAGTCCAAGCCCAAGATGCATATATCTGTTATAATTTACTGATCAGATGGCATTTTGAACCTTGTGGGTATTTTAAATTTTAGTACAGAAAAGAGATTGATACTGGTAAGTTTATGTAGTAAAATACTATAAATGAACTAGAAAAATATGGATACATCTCAAAAATATTACTGGGAAAAAAGGGAAAGGTACAAAAAATACACTGTACAATGCCATTTGTATAATAGTTGAACATACACAAAATACTATGACATGTTTATGAAAAAAATCATAAGTAGTGGATGTACTAATACATGGGTGGTGTTATGAGTTGAATTTTGTCCCCCTGCCAAATTCATATGCCGAAGTCCTAACCCCCAGTACCTCAGAATATGACTTTATTTGGAAATAGGGTCTTTGCAGATGTAATTAATTAAGATGAAGTCATACTGGAGTGGGATGGGCCTCTAATCCAATATGACTGGTGTCCTTATAAAAAGAAAAAATTTGGACACAGAGACACACACACAGGGAAAACACCACGTGAAGCTGTTTGGTCACCTTTAGAGGAAGTATGGCCCTGCTGAAACCTTGATCTCCAACTTCTAGCCTCCAGAACTGTGTGACAAATTTCTGTTATTTAAGCCACTCAGTTATTGGTACTCTGTTATGTCAACCCCAAGAAACTAATACAGGTGGGAAGGATACACATGAACTTCAAGATAATGCCTACCCCTGGGGAGGAAGGAGAGAAGAATGGGATTAAGGAGGGGTATAGGAGACTTTTATTTCATTAATAATAAAATAAAATATCTGCAGTATATATGGTAAAATGTCACTAGTTTTAAAATCTGGGTAATGGACATAAGGGTGTTATGTTATTCTCTGTACTTTCCTTAGTATGCAAAATATCGCCAACATGAATCAAAAAGATATTCAGAGGAGTATAACAGCATACCTCAGACGAACAGAGCAGTGTCATCTCTGGTTGCTGATTCTAAAGCTGTAGTCAACCTAAAGCCCTGCCTGTCTTCAGTTATGGAGGGACAGCCTGCTGGGTCAGAAACTGAAGATGCCAAGAACCAATCCAGACAGGTTATGTGGAGGAAACCAGATGGATGGCATAGACTTATTTTTAGGGACGGCCACCTCATTTGCTTGTCTCATCCCTCTAAGGTTCTTTATAATTCAACTGCATCATTCATCTGGCTTTGAGGCTGAGATGTAAGGTCAGAATTTTACCAATCAGAGGAGGAGATTCTTGTAGAAAATGCTGTCTCTGGAGCTAAAGCTCATACAATACCCTGTTTAGATACAACTCTCAGGTCAGTGGGTGATGTAATTTGATCTGTTAGTATTCAACCTGGAGAGACTAAGAATTCATACTGACATCTGCTGGACTCTTTGCATACTTCCTGGTCTAAGTTAGAACCAGGAATTCTGGAGCAGGAGAACTCCCCACAGGCCCCTTTAGGAGCTCTCTGACCTGGGGCGGGTCTGGCAGCATGCTGAGATATGCATCTTGAAATCAAATTTAAGATCTTTTGCTCACTGCACACATTTAGCATAATACATCCGTGGCAGAATGAGGCAGGACATCTAGGGTATAATTAACAATCACTATTCTATGACAGTCTCAGCAACACAAATACCAATTTGCTTGTCAAATTCCAAAGAGAGAGGAAGAGACCATATGGTAACCATACAAAACAAAGTCCTTGTTTTCAGGGTCCAGCTCAGCAATTGCTCTGTCTTTTGTGTGGCAGGAAAGGCAATCTCATCAGATCCTGATACACTGGGCTGTACATGCAAGTGCATTGCCCGAGCATCTCTCCAGACTCAAATTTCAATCCATCCTCGTTCTCTGGATTGGGGGGGAAGTCTGTAAAGATGTAAGTGGAGATCCTTGAACCAAGGGGAGGCAATTCAAATAACTCACACTCCAAGTTCCTTTGCCTGTGGCATGTTGTGTATATGCCCATCAAAAGCTCTAGTAGTCATTGTTATTGCTTAATAAAGACAAGAAAGTGAATTATTAGTAACTGTAATTTATTTGACAGGGAAGATTTTTCTAGGAGTGGTAGTGTCTTTAAAAAAAGTAATTAAAAGAATTCCACTGTGGTATAAATGCTGGAAGTATTTCTGTAACTAATAGTAAAATTAATTTTTTTTTTTCTGAAGAGAAACTATTGATCATGACATAAATAATTTTTTTTATCTCTTCTGCTTTATACCTTTCCAATGTAAGAAGGAGCTGTACGATTTGAGTTGAAATTGGATTTTTAAACAAATTCTACTCAGATATGTCTATTATTGGATGACAGTTCACAGATTCCTTCTGTTAAGGAAGCAGAAAGAGGAAAGGATAAAAGCATTTGTTGAAGTGCTAGACACTTTACATGCATCCTCGGATTTCATTCTCACAGATATTATTATGTCCATCTGAGAAAATCTGTCTTGAAGAGATTAAAATATTTTTCCCCAAATTTCATGACTAGTAAGAGGAGATCCAGGATAGGAGCACAGTTTTGTCTGACTCCAAAGCCTTTCCTCTTTCCCCTACGTAATATTGTCTACATTTGATTGTAATTGCTGGGTGAAAAAAATCACCAGATTCCACTTAGGTGTCTTTTGTGTACCTCAGTGATTAAAATACATATAATCTCAGTGTCCAGACTTGAGCCACCTTTCTCTGTTCTCTCATGTGGGAGAGAACCAGAAGATGAAGATGGCAGAATGACCAGTGGGCAAAAAGTGAAGGCCAAATAGATGGAGCTTTGGTTTCATAGCCAAGGTAGGCATGCATCTGATGGCCACGGGGTCTGGGGAGAACCTTCCCAGCCCCGCCTGACTGAGGGAGGCCAACCCACACGCCCAAGCCTTGAGCCCTGCTCTGCCTGTATTCTGTCAGATGCCAGAGGCAATTTTCCAACTGATTGCGCCTTCCCTGGACACAGCTTAGTGACTGTAAATGTCATCTGGATCCATCTACCTACTATGCTCTTGACTGGGTATGGTACTTTAGAAGACAGCAGCAGAATGCAGTTGAGAAGCACTTTCACGTAATATATGATTTAATTTATTCATTTTGTAAATGTTTATTGAATATCTTTTCTTGATGTCATGAGACAGAATGCAGATAACGGAATCATCTAGATCTGGAATTTAAATCCCAGTCAGCCACTTATTATTTAACGTAAGATTATTAGTGAACATCTCTACACCTTATCTGTGAAATGAGAATAACACAAAGCTCACACATGATTATCATAAGAATTAGAAATAATATATGGCATGTGTCTAGCACAGGGTCCAGCACCCTAAAGTTACAAAACAAAATGTTAATTATTATTGCTTTTGTTATTTGTGTACTTAAAATGGTTATTGTGTTATATTGATGTTACAGAGATCATGACACACCTGGAGACAGATAAATGGAAGAATAGGGAACTTCCCCAGCTTTTGAGAAATGCATATCTAGTCCTGGAGAAAGAAAAATAAACACATGAGGATACTAGGATGAGAGAAGTTCCATTCCATGACTGAGGTAAGACCAAACTGATCTAGGAGCACCTCATATAGTTTACTATTAGTTAACTTAGACATAACTATAGAGAGAAGCTGCAAATAATGCAGGGTCTATAGACACTGGGTGCCTGTTGCCTCTAGCAATGCCTTACTAGGGCAAGGCCCTAAGTCAGGAATCTCTGAGCCAAAGATGGAAATTAGATTTTATTTCATGTGTCAACACTGATAATTGATAGTGGCTTCCTGCATAGCTCTATTGTTGGGAATTCGGGTAGGAGCAGGAGACTACTGTCTTATTGTGGAAGCAGTATATCAAAGAGACTAAGGGCTTGGGTTCTGGAGCCAGACTGCTCTGTTGCTTGCTTGACTGTGGACAAATTTCTTAACTTCTTTGGGCTTTAGTGTCTTACGATAGTGATGACTACATCATAGAGTTGTTGTTAGGTTTAAATGAGTTATTTCATTGAAGAGCTTAGAATAGTACCAAATTTAGCTATTATTATTATTATTATCATAAGTATTATTTATCATCATTATTAAATTAGTGATCTCTGCCAGTGGTGAGGGAGGGAAGAGTAGTGTAAGAAAAGCACTTATCATTGGTTCTGCGGGTCTTGTTTTTTCTGATCTAAGTTCTCTTCTGCCATATTCTGAGTTTTCACTTTAGCTTTTGTGTTTTGGTTTTCAATCCTTTTCATACCCCACACTAATCCATGTCCCATTTTGGCCTTAGCTAGTTTATAACACTTTCTTACATCAGAGCTGATAAGTAACAGCAGAAAAATTTTATTCTTTTTGCACTTGCTCAAAGTCCAGTATTCAAAGTACAGAGAAACACAATTTTGACCGTGTAAATTCCATAATTATTCCATAACAATTTTTATTGTTCCAGCGATTTGGTACCTAATTAAGCAACAATTTTGAATTAGACACTTCATCCACATCATCTTTGGTCCTTCTAATAATCTGACAAAGATATATTTACAAATGAGAAAAATGAAGGCTTAGGTAAGTGGAGGCTTAGGGAATTCAAGTGGTAACTCACAAATGGAAGATCTGTAAACTTTGATATTTTGGTTCCAAAGTTTGAGCTTCTTCCTTTATTACTATGGGCTGTATTCTGGAAACTATTATTGTCAGCACACTCAGTTCTAGCACAGGTTAGGATACAGAACTTTGCAGTGCTTGTTCCAAAGAATATTGGGACAGATGAGGAAGTTAGTTGGAAAACAGAAAATTTTCAGAAAGAAAATGGGCAATTAAAAATTAAATACAGTCAGGAAGTCATGATCTGCTTCACTTTTATACTTCTGTGCAGGTATGGGAACAAGGCTGGACTGATTTGGATCGGCAGAATGAGGGTGGGGAAGATTCCGAACTGCAGGGCAGGCATGGCAGGATATCCGGCATTGTGGGTGCAGTGTGGCTGGGCTTCAGAGGGGACAAGTAGCACTAGCAAGCTGAAGCATGCAAGTAAGCCTATCCTAATTACTAGAGTGCAGGATGGGGCTCCCATTTTTCTGGGTCCTGGTTCCTCAAAAAGTACCTGAGAGAGAGGAAAAGAGGCAGGGGGTAGCTTGGAGAATTCATCTTGCAGAAGGGCAAGTTGCCTGGAGCTTCCATTTCTGGCAGTGTGACAGATATAAGGTATTTTGATTGACCCTTACTAAAAACCGTGGAAAACAATGAATAAATTATATACAACATTTTATTAAAGACTTTAATGAGCTGGTAAGAGAAAAAGAAGCCATGAACCAAGTGCAAGTAGAAACCCAAGAAGCAGGCTTTGACAATGAGGACATTTGCTAAATCAGATGAAAAAGAGTTACGATTTTCAGAGCCTTGCATGGTACTGTTGAAATGAAACAAAGTTCAGAGCCTACTGGATGTGGAGAGTCTAAAGAGAAGCCCCCAGCAAAAAGTTGGGACTCTAAAAGATTTCATCCCCAGTACAAGGGTGAGTGGGAAATAAGCCTAAACATCTCACCCAGAAGGCTGGAAGGAAAACTGCCTGTCTTGATTTTTGACATCGATAGAGATAAAAATTTGTGCCACAAGATGGCCCTCTTATGTGTTTTCAGACTGCATTCACATTATCTGGGTGATCCAAACAAAACAAAACTCCAGGCCAAGATTTTTTAATTAAGGTGGTCCTTTAATCAGATGAAAGCACAATTCTCTCTGGAAGAAACTATTTCAAAAGCCTCAAACTATTTCCACAGATAAAGTTCCAAGGCATATAAACTCAGTCCAAAAAACCCACGAGTAACAAAAGGAAATAAAGCACTCCAAGAAAAAGTCAGAAGAAAAAATTAAAAGAACTAGGCCTACACTAAATATAGTTATCTGACTCACCGGATACAGAACATAAATAAGAATATTTAATTTTTAGAAAAATAAAAAGGGGGTCACAATATTTGAAAAGACCATTGCTATTAAAAATGAACAAATGTATTCAAAGTAGAAAGAATAGAATTTCTAAAATTAATAAAAAATAAAATAATTAAAATGAGAATTCAACAGATAGTTTCACAAGAAGATTAGAGGCACCCAAATAGTGCACTGTTGGAAGATATGTCTGAAAAAGGTATCTTTGATAGAAATATGGAACAGCAGTTAAGAAAAATTGAATACTGAGCCAATAGGTTCAACATATATCAAATAGAATTCCAAAAGAGGAAAAAAGAGAGAATTGGGGAGAGATCATATCTGAAAATATAAGGGCTCAAAAATTTTCAACACTGGTGAAAGACATTCCCCGTTCAGAAACTCTAATGATTTCTCAGCAAAAAAAAAAATAAGAAGAAATCCACATGTAAACATATAAAAATAAAACTGCAAAACATCAAAGACAAAGACAAGATCTTAAAGGTAGACAGAAGGGAAAAAATCAGATTACTTTACAAGAAATGATAATTAGAGCAACAGTTGGTTTCTCAACAGCAGAAATGGAAGCTATAAGTAAAGTGATATTGTCCATGTACCTACCATGCATTAGGTTTTTATTACTATCGTAACAAATTACCACAAATTTAGCCACTTAAACAACACAAATGTATGATCTCATAGTTCTGTGGGTCAGAAGTCCAGGTTGGCTCAGATGGTTTCTCTGCTCTGAGTTTCACAAAGCTAAAATCAAACTGTCAGGCAGCTGGGCCCTTACTGGGAAGCTTTGGGAAGAATCCTTTTCCAAGCTCATTGAGGTTGTTGGCATAATCCAGTTCCCTGTAGCTGTAGTACTGAAGTTCCTGTTTCTTTGTTTTTTGTTAGCTGGGCATGGCCTTTAGATCCTAACGGTCTCTCTTTGGTACTTTCATGTGGGCCCCTCTGTCTCAGAGCCAGCAATAGAAGCTCAAGTTCTTCTCATGCCTGGAATCTTCTGGACTTCCCTTCTGTGGCATCTCTCTTCTGCTGCTGCTGCTGCATATCTCTGAGTGAAGGCAGAGAAAGTTCTTTGCTTTTAAAGGCTCATGTGGTTAAATTGGACGAACGTGGGTACTCTAGGATACTCTCTCTTTAAAAGTCAATAAACTTAATTACATTCACAAACCCCCCTTTGTAATATAAGGTAACCAATTCACGAGTTCTGGACATTAGGGCATGGACATCCTTGGGGAGGGGGCATTTTTTCTGCCTGCTACATACTGAGAGAAAGTATTTATTTGGAAATATTTTTCAAGAACAAAGGATGAGTGACACTTTTAGATAAACACTAACTTAAAGAATTTGTCATCAAACAACACTCACTAAAGAAAACTGTAAAGAATGTGTTTTAAGCAGAAGAAATGTGACTCAAGAAGGAAGTTGTGAGATTCAGGAGGAAATGAAAAATAAAGTAGCAAATATGTAGGTAAATCTTAGTGAACATTGTATAACACAGTAGTAAGGGTAGTTTGTAGATTAAGAGAAATAAGATTACATTAAAATACTTGACAACAATAATGTGTAAGTTGGGTGAAATGAATGTATTCTAACATCTTTATATGCATTCTTTGAATGCAAATAGACTTGCTTCTGCAAAAGTCTCTGCAGAAGTCTTCCCGTGTTAGGTTTTGGAATAAAGTAATGCTATTTTCTTAATAAATTTTATATAAGTTTCTTTCTGGAATAATTTGTAAGATAAGAATATTTTGAATAAAACTAATCAATAAGATGATTTAGTATTCTTTTTGGGAAGATTTTTAAAGTACCAATTCAGTTGAGGAATTATTGGACTATTCACCTTTTTTTTGTCTGTTTGCTTTTTTGTTTTTCCTTACAGTGGATTTTCATAAATTGTATTTTTGGAGGATTTTGTAAATCATGTTTCAGTTATTTATTGGCATAAAAATTTCAGAATATCCCTTTATTATGTTTTAAATTCTACTGAATCTGAACTATGTCCCATTTCTAATTTCTAGTATTTTTGAGCTTTTATCTTTTGTATTGATCAAGTTTACCAGAAGTTTGTAAATTTTATTGGTCTATTCAAAGAACTATTTTATGGTTTTGTGTTTTCTTTCTGTATTTTATGTTTATTTTAAATTTTATTTAAAAAAAATTTTATTCCTTTGGTATGGTGGGCATTTTTCAGGTATGTTTTTTCTTTTTCTTTTTTCTTTGAATCTTTCTGTATATTTAGCAATTTTTTTCTTTTTTTAGTAATCATAGTAAAATTTATCTAAAACTTAGCATACATGAAATCCTTTGTCTAAATGAAATTTTCCAAGAGGCGTGTGGTTCTCACAGGCTAGAAGTTTCTGTGGGTTCTCATAGGAACTAAGTCCATCAGGCCTGAGACCACAGAAAGATACTGGCTCAAGTTCTGACATAATTTCCAGGAACAGGGGAGTTTCCATCAGAAGAGAGGGATGAAGTCTCAAAATGCATCTTCGATGTGGAGAAAAAGTAATATGCCCAACAGTTAGTTTTATCCTTAGGGAAGATAATTTGTATTTTTGGAGAAGGGAACAAAATAGGTTAAAATAAAGACCTTTCTAGAATGAGACAAAGAATAGAACCATTTGTTTTACTGGTTTTAAGGTTATTTGTCTGTAAATAGAGTCTAATCCATAGTCTCACGGTAAATATAGGGTATGCCCCTTTGATTAAGAGGAAAAAAGTAACATTACACATCTGTACATAATTAACGAGGAGATGAGCTACCCAAATCCTGACAGAAGGGATGAAAGATATATTAAGACCATTACTCTTCAACGAAACATTGTCTGATGTGCTTCAAAGCTCAGTTTTGATATTTTAAAGGCTGTATATAAACATTTCTAGGCACATTTATATTGCTAAGAGCAGAAGAGAGAAACATCACAGTTTTACCTTATATCACACCAAAATAAGGCCAAAAGCAGCAATTTTCATCAAAGAAGTACCATCAGGGCTCATGCATTAGTTCAAGTATTTCCATAAAACCAAGGAAAGATCTATATAATGTGCATAATATGTCCAGATAATTTCTTCACTTTTTTTTTTTCTCAATTAAGAGTAGAAGTCTGAGATCTCATGGTTTTTACATCAATATTAGGGAATTTTGGGGTAGGGTAAGTATCAAAAAGAGGAATATTATTCATTGCTCATTAATGAGACTATACCAGGACCTAGAAAAGAGGCAATTCTTTTTTTTTTCAAGGTCCCATTGAAATAAAGGGAAGCCCTTGTCCAGCTTCTACTCTGGGCACATATATTTTCAAAGGAAAGTTTGGAGTTAGGTCCAGCTACAGTGAAGAATGCCACAGTCATTCACAGGGAGTGTGCCAAAAAAGGATTGTGGATAACAATTGTCAAGGAACCATTGGAACAGACAAAGGCAGTTGTGAATTCATATACTCCAGATGTTCCTTAGGAAGTAGTGGAGGCCTCCTACATTCTCCAGATCAGTTTTTGACCCATCTTTTAAATTACAAGTCACACTTTCATTCGTCTTCAATCAGGGATGGAATTCAATTAATGGATGACATGATGTGATCTCAAAAAGCCACTTGGTACATTATTCAGGATTTGAATGGCAGGGACACAACAACAGAATAGAAACTTTCCCGGATGCCTTAGGAACTACGCTGGCCTTCATAAGGGTCTGTTTGCAATTTTCAGATCACTTATTGTTACAGATTTAATTAAATAGAGGCTTATCTTATTATGCACATCCTATTGACATAAAAGTACATTATTATAGTTGTATCCAACTATAATAGTAATATGTAATATATAGTGAGCAGTGGGATGCTCCAGCACATATATCAAATGGGAAGTTTGAACAACTGTTTCTATCATAAAACAGAAAAGTTCTCAGAAGAAAGGTATTTTTTCTCCACATATTTCAGTAGTCCCAAATTTAACAATCAATTCACTCTCCCAGCCATTTCACACAATTTTTCAAGTAAGTTTAGAAAAGGAAGATTTCATGATTGTGTTAAAGAGTGGACGATGAGAAGACAATCAGAGACGATGGGCGTTACGGTACATCAGGATTTCTGTTAATCAATTAAGTAGATAATAGATGCCATTGCCTGAAATTGTCATGTCTTTGTGTAAATTCAGGTTTCCATCTAGTATCATCTTTCTTCTGCCTCAAGAACTTTCTTTAATGTTTCGTGTAGCATATATCTGTTATTATTGAGTTCTTTCAGCTTTTGTGTGTTTGGAAAAGTATTTCTTGCTGGATATATAATTTTGGGTTAACAGGTTTTTGTACCCCTACCACTTCAGTTTTGTTCCACTGTCTTCTGGCTTTTATTGTTTCTTGTGAGAAGTCTGCTATCATTCTTATCCTTGCTTCTCTGTATGTAATGTGTCTTTTATCAGTAGCTGTTTTTAATTTTTCTTTTTATCATCTGTTTAAGCAATTAGATTATGACATGCCCTGACACAGTTTTTCCATGATTATTTTGATTTGGGTTCTTTCAGCTTCTTGGATTGGTTCATTGTTTTCATCAAATTTGGAAAGATTTTGGCCATTATTTCTCCAAATACTTTTCCTGAACCACTCTGTTTTCTCCCTTCAAGGACTGTACATGCATAACGGGCTGCTTGAGATTTTCCCAGTACTCTCTCATACTCTGTTCATTAATATATAAATAAATAAATAAAATTTTGGTTTCATTTTGCATAGTTTCTATTGTTATGTCTTCAAGTTCTCTCATATTTTTTACTGCAATATCTAATATGCTATTAATGCTTTCCAATACATTCTTATCTCAGACTTTGTAGGTTTTATCTCAAAATGTTCAATTTGGCTCTTTCAAAAATATCTTCATGTCTTGACATGCTCTGTCTTTCCTCCACCTTCTTAATTTAACATGTTCTACCTTCTTGAACATATGAAATATATTTATAGTAACTATTTTAATATCCTTCTATACTAATTCTATCACATGTGCAGCTTTTAGATTTGTTTCTAATTGATTTTTCTTGTTATACTTTCTAGTTTTATGCTTCTTTGACCACATGGTTATTATTCAGTATTTGCAAGACATTGTGAATTTTACTTTTGGGGTATTGAATATTTTTGTGTTCCTATAAATATTCCTGAACTTCGTGCTAGGATGGAGTTAAATTGTTTGGAAACAGTTTGGTCTCCCAAAGTTTGTTTATAATCTTTGTTAGGGAGAACCAAAGTAGCCTTTAGTCTATAGATAAATTTTTTCCACTACTGAGGAAATGTTCTTCTGAGTACTCTATACCTGATATCATATTATGAAATTTTTCCATTCTGGCTGGTGGGCACACAGAATGTTTCTGGCCCTGCGAGAGCACTAGGAATTGTTTAATGTAATCCTTTTGAGTAGTTCTTTCCCCAGCCCTGGGTAGTTTTCTCATATGCTCACATTGATTACTGTACAAGTGAAAACTCCAGGGGCACCTAATGATCTCCGGAGCATCTGTTCCCTCTTTCTCTCTTTCTCTCTCTCTGCAGGTCTCTCTTCTCTGGGAATCTTCCCTGTGAACTCTAGCTGCCTTGACTTGTCAGACTTACAACTCTATCTCCTCACTTCAAGGAGACTACTAGACTGCCTGCATTCCACCTCCCTGCACTGTAGCCTGGAGATGCTCATCAGGAAGTAAGATGTCACAATCAAAGGTTTCACTTGGTTTGTTTTTCCTCTCTCAGAGAATGTATTGTCTTGCATTGATTGACGTAGAATGTTTGAAAACAATTGGCTTATATATTTTCTTCAAGTTTTTAATTGATTTGGGTGGGAGTCAAGTCCAGTGCCTGATACTAAAACAAAAGTAGAAGTTGCCTCTCCTTTAGTAACAGAATTCAGGTATTTATTGACTATAAAGAGACTGATGTGGCCAGAACATCCTTTTCTGCTGTTAGACCTTCTTTCAGTACATAATAAAAATATAGTTGACATCTTTTATGTTTTCTCTAAATAGATATCCTTTAATTAGTGAAGGATCATTTATTTTTTCATGTTGGAAACAACTAGATTCAAGAATCTGAAAATCAAGAGGGCAGAAATGGTAGTGTCTAAAATACCAGATAATATTTTGAAACAAATGATTTAAGATATCAGCCGTGCTTGGCCTATAAAGAGTGTTTGTCCTCAGCCATCCGGAAGAAACAATGTTACAGAAAAAGGAGTTGCTATGATATCAAGAAATTAGGTACTTTAACTCTCAGACTACGTGCTGTTCACACCAGGATTGGTAGAGTTACCTACTTATTCAGGATCTATGTTATATTTCAGTCATGCAGTCATAGTATTTTTAGAACAGTATTCTAACTTCAACCTAACCCTTCTGAACAGTGGTCATGGAAGCTGAAATTTCATATGATTATATGGACAGCCTATACACTATGGTGGTTTTTCTTATAGCTTTAATTTCTTTAAAAAATGCATTTTGAAAGTAAGAATTATCCTAAATACCTACATTACCAACTTCAAATTGGCACAGCAGATGTAACATCTGTTATTCATACAGAGGAATAAAGGGTAATCTGCCATTTTTACATTTCCGCATTCATTTGAATCTGAATTCTTTATAATAAATATCTCAATTACCTGGCAGTCACTGATTGTGAAACAATGATACTCTCCTCAATATGTCAACAATTTAGTCTTCAAAGGTATATGTATTTCATTAGCAGTTATTATTTTATCAATACAGTAATACTATTTTCTTTCCAGGTGCTCAAACATTCAGATACTCAGTTATCTTTTTCAAATGAGTGCTTTGATTAAATCTTTGCCTATTATATATTAAAGTGGCATATTAAACATTCAGTTAGCCACAGTTATGAGTTCATGGCTTTTCCCACTGTTCTGAGCCTCCTTTTGAGGCACTAGTGTCTCTTTCCTAATCTGTAATCAAATGGCCAAAGTCTCCCAACTATCCTTACGCACTTACAGTGTTAAGTTTTCAGCTTCACGATTTTATGGAGACCTTATTTCCTTCCTTGGCAGTGATACAGTGCTTTTTTCTCCATCCATGGCTGATTGAAATTCCTGGTGTCTTTTGGATTTTTTTTTTCTTCAAAGACTCTCATAGAAGTTTCTCCAATAGCAGTGGTAAGGAGGACCATGCTATGTAAAGAAGATGGTTTGCACTGGATAAACCAGATCATCTTTTGAACAGCATCCCACATGACATCCTCTTCTCTATATCTTTTGTTCAAGTCTTTATTGATTAGCTCCACAGGAATCAAAGTTTTGCCCATAAATGTAAAATTCATGGTTTTCCAGGAATAAAAAAGCAACTTTTCCATATTTTTAATCAGGTTGGCCTTCTAAGCCAATGTAAGACTTAATTCCATGGCAAGTTGCAGTATAGGTTAATCCACATCTCACCAAGAAAGCTTTTCATTGCAAGTACCTCCTGCCCAGGTTCCTTCTCCTCTCTCTCCATGACGCCTCCAAATAGGATTAGATTGGTCAGGTCAGGGCTGCTGCACTGTGCACATTCCCAGGGGGCACTGTCCACATTATGGCATCATTAAATAATTCCCCTTGGCATTATCTTACACTACAAATCCTCAGGCAGATTATTTTCAAATTTCCCAGAGCCAAATTGTTGACTATGTATATGCATAAAATTTTACAAATCATCGTGATTCTTTTGTATAATTAATCAACCTTGAGGTCTTCTTCAAGAGGAATGATCTTCTGGATTTTCAGTGTTAGCTTTTTTATTATTCTGAAATTCTTTACTAAAGACTTATATATACAAGCTTTTCATGAGATAGAAGTCCTTTAGATCTGATGTCTTAGATGCCTTTTCTATCTCCAGGAGAATCTTGTCTTGTGTTCCTGTGGTCATCTTTGTCTCAGATGGTGACGATTCCCTTCTTCCAGTTGCTCAGGCCAAAAGCCTTGGATTACCGGATACTTCTTTTTCTTATAACCTATAGCCAGCTCAACAACAAATCTGCTTTTCTCCAATTTCTATTTAAACATATATCTCAGCTCTTTTGGAAATGGTTTTTCTTTACTACATTCATGAGAAAACTTTATAAATTGCAACCAAAACAGATGGTTTGGGAGCTGGATTGGAGCTAACATTTAAAGAAAAAGTAAGTCCAATAGTGCTGAAACTATTCCAGTCCAGGGACAAAAATGGAAAGGTTGCTATTTATTTATTTCAAGAAGCAAGTGTAGCATTAATACAGAGTACTTGGAGCCTTGAAACCACAGGCTGAGGGTCGATATCTCACGTGGGGTGACACTTCAGTTCCTGAGAGCCATGCCTGGGGACCCTGTGCTACTGTTGGACATACCACCTGGTCCGAGACGGCTGACCAGAGACTTTTTATAAAAATCAGTCTAACTATATTTACCTTTGAATAAATGAATTCCCATGTTATTTACTTTTATTGTAACCATTCATTTCTACCACCTTATTTTGTGCTTTCTATGTGTCTTACATTTACTTTCTTTTTCTCTTCCTTCTTGCTTGTTTTTGAATGAAGTATTTTTTCCCTCACTGTAGTTTTTATCTCTACTTCTCTTCTTTTTATGGATACCCTGGAAATGTAGCATGCATGATTAACTTGTCAAAGTCAAAAATTAAACAATGTATTTACCAACCTCCCAAATATTACAAGGACCTTAGAATATTTTATCTTCAAACATTCCTTGCCAGAGAGTTGCTGTTGTTTTAGTATGTTTGTCCTTGTTTGTTTTTTAACCCATAAGACAATATTGTTTTGTTGTATACAGCCAAAATTTGTTTAGACTCACATAGTTACCAATTCTTTTGCTCATCATTCCTACTTGTGTCTCAGACATTCCATCTTAAATAATTTTCTGTAGAGAGACTTTTGCTCAAGTCTGTCAGGAGACATGTACAAGAATGTGCAGAGCAGGGCCAGCCTCTGTCCAAACCTGCGGACAGCCAGAACGGCCATTTAACTGTTCAATGGAGAAATACTCTGCTATATTCCTTCAGTGGAAATCTATAAAATGGTAAAAAATGAAGACACTGCAGCTGTGCAGAAAAAATGAATAAATCTTTGTATAATAATGCTGAGTGAAAGAAGTACATAACAAAATACGTAGTGTGATTTTGTTTATACAAAGTTCAGAAAATGCAAAACTGAGTAATATGTTGTTGAGGATAAGAAATGTGTAATGAAACTATAAAACGAAACAAAAAAGTGATAAATGCAAAATTTAGAATGATGGTGACCTCTGAGGGAGAAGGAAAAGGGCTGGCTTCTGAGAAGGGAACACAGAGCACATCTAAGAACAGTGCTCTTTTTCTTAAACTTGTTGATGAGTATAAGGATGTTCACTCCATGTGCCCATGTTGTGGTAAAGTCCCTCCATCTGTTCCTTCCTAGGCTCCACCCCCTTGCTCATAGGCAAGGCCCTGTGACTGGTTCAAGCCAATGAACTGCAGGCAGGACTCGTGTGTGTGTGTGTGTGTGTGTGTGTGTGTGTGTGTGTGTGTGTGTGTGTGTGTGGGTGTGTGTGTGTGTTACTTCTGGACCAGTGCATGACCCTCCAGCTGACTCTCTCTTCCATGGCCTCATGTTGAGTTGGAGAAGCCACAAGATTAAACAACCTGAATGGCTGAGCCATTGTGTGGAGAAGAGTTACTATGGACACGTGTCCATCCCAGCAACCAATTTTGCAGAGTTGAGAAATCCACATTTGTTGCGTTAAGCCACTGGCTTTTTGGCATTATTTGTCACAGCAGTATAACAACATGGACTACCTACCTGGACAAATGCACATAGTTTTACCAATATTCTTTTATGTTTACTCAATACTTAACAAAGTCAAATTATAAGGTTCATTTTCAAAATTTCAAATGATGCGAACCAATAAAGAAAGAGTGCCACCCAGGACTTCAGTATAAGTCATTCATGACAATTCCAAACTCTTCTAGCTCGAATGGTAACGCAAAGCAATACACTCATCTATGGGCCTCCTGTTGGGTCCAGAGAAGTGTGATTGGGCAGAGGTGAGTGGGCATTCATTAGAATCATCTGGATGAGGCTCAGCTGACTCTGGCTTGCTTTGCATCATTATTGAACTTGGCCGCATGTGTACGTCTGGGCTCCCCAGTGGGGAGGCAGGGAATATGATGTCTCTTCATCATTCTGCTATCCTCATCCTGGTACCAGGTCTGTGAGTGATCAGAAAGAACTTGTTGCACTGAGCTCAGAAAGCCTACCTTTCCTCTTCCACTGAAATTCTTGACAGATGCTGCAACCTCCCTGCCCTTTCCCACCTTGCCACGCACCTTTGGCCTGGGGACCTGCCAAACAAGACCCATGGGACACAGTTTTCTAAGAAAAGCTGACTTCTCCAGCGGGGGGATTTGCCAGCCGGCAGGATGTCATGCGAGACAGATTGCAGACGCCTCGCCTCCGTGGCCATCAGAATCAGAAATGCTTGCCTGCCAATCAGCATTACAGTGAAGAGCTGTGACATGACAGTTGTCTGACTTGTGTTAATACATTCTAATCTTGCAAACTAATTTTGTTCCCCCACTTGGCCATCCCTGCATTGTGTTTGGCCTGCCAGGGCTGGTATCATCCATCAATCTTAGTTAGTGGCCTGCTCCTTCTGTCCTACAGCTGAGATTGTCCCTGGTCCCACTGAGATGCTCATAACCCCTCAACAAAGCTTCTTTTGCAGTCAGCTCTGTAAGAATGCAGTCATTTGGTTCAGAACAAAGATGCATGTTGGTGTCCATGAGGGCTCACAAGATGGCCATTGTCTGGTAATATTTTTCAGGATGACTTTTCTTGGGGAAAAATTCCCCATGGCACAAGGAGAGCATTGTGGGGTCTGGTTGTCATTCATGAGGCAGTGAAACATGTTAAATTTGTTGGAGTCAAACTCACTGCCCTCTCTGTGGGCTTGGTTTTCCCATCTGGATGTGGAGGTCTGAGCTACATGATCTCCAGGGTATTTCTCGTCTTTGAAATCCGATTAGTTGTCTATCATTCTACAGCTCATCCTCATTCGTCTGGTAACGGCAATTCTTTTGGTGCTCTTTAGTTTACTATTTTCACATTTTTGGGGGGTATGGAATGTTGCAAACCCCTTGAGAATCTGAGGGAAGATATAAAAAGTTTCTCCCTAGAAAAATTCACTAACACAGAACTTGTACTTAAAATTTCCCGAGGTTTGTAACCCTTAATGCCCATTTATGATCTCTAGGTTGAAAAACTAATCTTGATTTGTGTCCTGATTTTATTTCTTACCCTGGCTTTTGCCTTATTTTTAAACTTGCAAAGCCATAGTAAATACATTTTTTCATTCCTCCCAATGTTCTGTTCTGAAAAATTTCAAAGCTACAGAAAAATGAAAAGGTCCAGTGGATACTATCTACCCTGCAAGTAGCTTCACCAACTGTTACATTTGCTGTCTTCCTCTCCTCCTTTTCCTTCTCCTGCTCCTTCTTCTTCTCAACTCTGTGTCCCCTATCCCTCTCCCCTCCCTCCCCTCCTTCTTTCCTTCCTTCCTTCCTTCCTTCCTTCCTTCCTTCCTTCCTTCCTTCCTTCCTTCCTTCCTTCCTTCCTTCCTTCCTTCCTTCCTTCCTTCCTTCCTTCCTTCCTCTTCTGCACCATTTAGAAATAAGTTGTGAGAGCATTTACATACTTTTCAAATGCAGGTGGACTGTAAACTTGAAGTGCAGATACAAGTAACTGTCTTTTTCTGGAATGTCCTCAAGAAAAGGAATGGATGTCCTTGGGAGTACTCTACCTTCAGACCCAGTCTTGCCTGGCTCCTCTATCATAGAATGGAGACATTCATTGCACATGGGTGATGACACATTCATCAAATGTTTACTAAGCACCTCCTACACAGGAGGCCTTATTCTGGAAGCTGGATCTTTGGACACGTGTGAAATCCAGCCTCTTCTCTTTCTTCTTTGCTATCTTGTGGGATGATAAGACAAGGACACGTATAACTGCAATAGAAAGCAGACCTGACCAGTGTCACAGTAGAGTCACAGATGAAGTGCTATGGAGAGGCTTCCACTGGGTGTAAGGATGTAGGGAGGGATTGGCAAAAGGCATCATGAAAGGGTGGCATAGTCCTTGAAAGACAGGCACATTTGGTGTAGGTTACGGTGTCGGCGAAGGCATGAAGCCATGAGCAATGATGGATACAGTTATCCTGTGGATTTGTTCCTGAGTATCATTTTTCTCTCTTACTGGCCTGTCCCTAAATGAATCCAACCCCCACCCAAAGCCTTCTGAGGGTATTCCCCTGGTACTGTGGGTCCTTCCTAGAGCTCTTCTTCCCTTTAATGAGAGAGGAGAAGGTTCTGTCTGCTCACATGACACTTGGATAAGGAGCAGGTGATGGTTACTACACAGCCTCCCCTACCGCCCATCACATCTCTTCCCCTTCCTGGGATTCAGGTAGTGTTTGACTCAGCTGCCTTGGCCAGCAGTGCCAGCCTCGAGTGTTCACGAGTTCTGAAATTCACTGAAAGGCAAGGAGCACCTGTGATTTTCTGATGAGCCACAAGAGGGAGAAATGTGAACGCAAATGAAAAAAGGAAAAAAAAAAAAAGAAAAAGAAGAAACTAAAAACCAAAACCCAGCTGGGAAGTGAACAGCTTTTCTGAGGCCCTCGTTCCTGATGCCAGGCTAGCAGTTTCAATCTGTTATGTTTCTCTTTCTCTCTTTCTGTCACTGTTCTTTCTCCTCCCCTCTCTCACGTTGTCTCTCACTTTCCCTCTGGAATTTTTTAGGGAAAAATGCAAATTTGTTTTGCTGCCTCTAGGTTTGAAAATCAATTGCATGATTTCTAGATGGGGGAAGTCCAAGATCTGAGGAGGTTTAACTTTAATCTTAATATCAGTCAATGGGGAGTTTTAGCAGCTAAACTCCTCTCTCTGCACAAAAACAACAGAAAGGCGTCAATGAAAACCAGTGCCGTTTTGGTTACAGTAATAACAACAGTTAACATTCGCACAGCACGCTCCTTTTGCCAGACACTATTCTAAGTGTTTTGCACGGATGAACCCCGTTAATCCTCCTGGTTACACTCTGAGGTAGGTACTAGTATTGTCACCATTTTACAGATGAGGGATCTGAAGCATGGAGATGTCAAAGAGCTTGGTCAACGTCACACAGCTAGTGTCAGAGCTGGGATTCGAAGGGGACAGTCTGGTTCAAGACTCTCTGCTCTTAACTTCTCTAGTAGAGCTGTATCTTAACATTAATGAGTATATAGTGTTCAAAACAATGGAGGCGGTGGCTCTAATACAGCCTCCCATAGTCGAATCAGGTGCTGTGTTCAGCTTGAGGGAGCATATTTTAAGAGAAATCGGTGGTATTGGGAGCTGCCCTGATGAAGGTGATGAGAGTGATGGAAATAAGGTCATATGAGGACCGTATGACTCAAGGGAGAGGGTTTAGTCTGGCAAAACAAAACGAAACACAACCACCTGAGAATGGAGGCCAGGAAAATTGTTCTCAAGTATTTGCAGAGAGTCTGAGACCTCTCTCTGTCTCTGGAGGCTCAGAAACTTTCTTCCTGAGGCCTGTGGAGCTTTCCTGGCAGGGGGACTCTTTCTAGCTTATTTGGGCCCAGGATTTCTGATCAGTCCCCAGAAAGGCAGGAATCCCATGACCTGGGAAGGAGACTGACCCTCAGTCAGTTGCACTCCCTGTGTCTCCCACTAGGCTATCCAGTAAGGCCTTACTTTCCCAGGCTGTGGGATTAAGTCTGTGTATCAATGATAAAATGCAATTTGAGATTTCCTTGTGTGTCATTGCAGACATAACCAGGACTATCTTTTCCTTAACAAATAATGCTGTATTATTATGATGAAACAATGCGTATTCAATATAGAAAATCTAGAAATTATACTAAAGTATGGAGAAGAGTATTTTACACTGTTCCACCACCCTGAGAAAGCCAGGTTGACATTTTATTATATTTCCTCCTGATCCTTTTTTTTTTTTCTGTGCATATATCCTTGTCCACACCCTTCTTAATGGTCCTGAAAGGGGTCCTTCCTGGAAGAGCCATAAAGAAAACTCAGAGAAATGTCATCGTCCATTATGAAGCATGAGCCAGATTTTTCTTCAGCCTCAAAAGAAGGTCTCAGGTGGAAATATTTCAAAAATCATTCTGAAAAAGAGTAGTGATGTGATTTCTTCCAGGGTCTCCTCTAGAGGGTGGGGATTGCTTAGGCAGAGAGCACATAGTGTGGAGTGTTCAGACTTCGTGGCACCATGAGGAGGGGATGGGAAGAGGACAGAGGCCACGTGGGCAGGCACTGACTGGGTACTATGCTCATTTACTCATTTATTTGAGAAACATCTCAGTGCCCATAACGATGAGCACTGGGGATGTAATGGTGAATGTTGCATGGAACCTGCTCTCAGAGAGAAAGTAGTCTCAAGGGGAAGACTAAGAGTGGTCAGTGGAGGGAACTCCAGAGAATACAAAGGGGGACCTGGCCTAGCCTGAGACAAGGGTTGGGGCTGATCAGAAAAAGCTTTCCCTCAGGAAGAAGATTGGATCTCAGGCCTAAAGGATAAATGAAGTTAGGTGAGGGGAGAGGGAAAAGGAAAAACATTCCAAGAAGAAGGCAGACTATGTGCAGCAGTGTTTAGCTGGAGGATACCTGGCATATTTATGGAGAAGAAAAGTGGGCAGAGAAGGAATGGGGAGGGGAGCGATGCAAATAAAGTTAGGGTCCATAGAAAAGAGTGAGCTATTGTACTTGTAATAACATGAATATCTCAGACTTAACCTTGAGTGAAAGAAGCCAGACACAGTAGCATACACTGTGCATGATTCACTTATATTAAGTTCAAGAACTAATCCATGGTGATAGAAGTCAGGACAGTGGTTATCTCTGAAGGGGCTGGCATTTACTGGGAAGGAGTGTAAAGGAACCTTATGGGGTGCTAGAAAATTTCTCTTTCAGTCAGTGGTTATACAAATGTGTATATATGTAAAGTTTCATCAAGTTGTACACTTAAGATTAGTGCACATTACATACTTTATGAATGTATGATCTAACTCAATGAAGAAATACAATATACAATTTTTAAATATTTGATGAACCACTCAAAGTGAGGTCCATGGGCTGATGTTGCTCTGTGAACTGTTTGTCCCCAGTGGGCAGGAAGATAAGGAGCTTTCTGCAGAACACAAATCAATGAATTACTTCTCTCACTGAGAAAGTCTTGCTACAACAAAATGCCAGCTGAATTCAGCAGTGTGCTTGGGGATGTGGCACTACTCTAGGTGAAAGCTGATGGCAGCTCGGACTATGGTGGAGAAGTGGAGGAGAGAAGTTAATAGAGAGTCCTCTGAGGCTTTGTTTTGTTTTTGTGGGAGGTTTTTGCAAATTAGGAAACTGAGACTGAGAAGGATGATTGCTGTGGTCTGAATGTTTGTGTCCCCACAAATTCATATGTTTGAAATCCTAACCTTTAAGGTGATGATATTAAGAGGTAAGGCCTTTGGGAGGTGATTAGGTCACAGACTCTGCACTCATCAATGCGAGCCGAGTTGGGGAATGTTGATGGCTTGGTGGGCACTGAGGAACTGTTGGGTGTTGCCAATTTGGTGGTCTTGAAGGTGGCAGGAGGTGTGGGAGCCACTGTGGGCAAGGAGGGTCCAGTGGATGTCAAAGACGTATACATGTATGTGTGTGTGTGTGTATAATATATACATACATACACATATATAATATACACATACATACGTATATATATAATACATACGTACATACATATTTGTAGTATATACATACATATCATTTATTTAGTTTTTTTTTAAATTTAACAGAGGATAGGCATTTTTTCATTGTCAATGAACGTATTCCCTTGTCTCATACTTCTTAAGGCTACATGGTATTTTAAGGCACAGATGCACATCTAGAGTTTATTTAACCAGACTTCTATTATGGGAGATGTGGGTGATTTTCAATGTTCTCTGTTGTAAACAATGCTATAACAAAATCTTTGCAAGTATGTACTTGTGTAATTTTCTGATTCCTTTGCATAAATCTTTAGAAATGTAATTGACAAAGTTTTAGAACTTTTGGATGTTTATCCAGGAAAGGTTTTAAGCAGGGAAGCAGCTATAATATTGCTATGTAGAAAGATCACTCTGACTGCTGGATATTGGGAGAGGTCAGGGAAAAAGCTGCCACAAGAATCTATGTGAGGTATGATGAGAACTTGAGGTAGAGAAATTTCGGAAATAAAATCAACAGAAATATTTGTAATTTGATATGGGTGAAAGTTCCAGGGAGTGGAAATGCGAATTTTTAAGAGTAAATTTTATAAGGCAGCAATAGTATCTTTTTTACACAATGGAATAAGAGGAAGTTAGTGCCCACTAGTGTTATGGGCTTGTGTCTTCCCCCAAATTCTTATGTTGAAGTCCTAACCCCCCGTATGTCAGAATGTGATTGTATTTGGAGTTGGGTCTTTAAAGAGGTAATTAAGTTAAAATGAGGTTTCTAGGGTGGGGCCTAATTCAGTAGGACTGGTGTCCTTATAAGATGAGGAAATTTGGACACAGGTGGGTATGGAAGGAAGACAGTGTAAAGACACGGGCGAAAGGGTCATCTACAAGCCAAGGAAAGAGACCTCAGAAGAAACCAACCCTGCGGACACCTTGACCTTGGACCTCTGGCCTCCAGAATTGTAAGGAAATAAATTTCTGTTAAGCCCCCCTGTCTGTGGTCCTTGTTATGGCAGCCCTAGCAAATTAATACAAGTAGAAAACAAGAAGAGGCAGGAGGGTGGGTTATAATTTTAAAAGTGGTTTTTGAATCCTCCTTGTGCACTTTCTTAGCCACTTACAGGGTTGTAATATTTCTGCAGAAAAAGAGCTCAGTGATATAATCAAACTCTGTTTACTGAAGGTATAAAAATAGTACAACTAATCAAATAAAAATGGTGTTATCAAAGGAATTCCCATCAATTTTCTAACCATTTGCTAGATTACTCTCTCATTTGATTAAAATTTTTTTCTTTTTTTATGAGTAATTGATCTTTGTAAATTTTCTGCATGTTCCCAAGTTTAAGTGTTTTAGCATATAATTATCCTACATTGTGTTTGTGAACCTCCAACATGCTGACCTCCATTCTTTGTAGACAATTTCAGCCTTGGGCTTGTTTACCTACGATTATTAACATATTTATATGCAACTGCAGAATTCTGATACTTAATTTTGAGTTGATATGTTGAGATATTTCAAGAGGAAATTCACATAGCTGATACAATAATTTCTATAATTTTCAGGGACTTTAATAGTATATGTAAGGGCACAAGAGTGTTATAGAATTTTGTTTATGGAGATTATTAGAAACTTGTCTGTAACTGGCATGAGCATTTCTGCTAAAACACTCTCTAAAATGCTACCAGCTTAGAAAACCTGCTAATTTCCGAAGACATTGACACATGACATTTTCCTTGTGTGATGGCTACTTTTGGGGAGACTTGAGCTGCTTGGTCATCTCGAGTTCTTAAGGAGAGTCCATAGGCCTTCATCACTTCAGAAGACTCTGACCCAATTATCTCCCAAGGAGGAGCAGCCTTTATCTAAAGCTGATGGGACAAGTACCTGGGCTATCCAAGTTTCTTCTGGAAAACCATATGATTCAAGTTGAGCTTGGTTGAAGTCTTGATACTGGAAAAGTCTCCTCTTTGAATTCTCTCTGTCCTCTCTGGGCTATGGACCATCTCTACAGGCCTGAGGGTAGAATAGATCCATGACTTAAGCTCAGGATAGCAGCTTCTTACTTTAGGTTGGTTCCATCCACTAACATTTTCTGAGAACTTTGCCTGTGCCGGGTTCTGTCTCAGGATGTCCATACTGAAAAAGACAAGTCAATCTTTCCTCAAAGAGCTCACAGTATTACCAATGCCTTTATCTCTAATTGTGTTTTGTTGAACATGAGAGCTGAGTGATACTCTCTAGAAAAAAATGTTTTCTGTTATATACTTGTGAGACATTTAAGAAATTATGTATATTCTACCCCCTTTCTAAGAGTTACACTGCATAAAAACATACTACAGTTTCTACTGCAGACATACTTAAAAAAAAAAAAAATTTCTAGGTAAAATATCTAGAAACATCCGAAAGAATACACTACAGAAAAGGCTGAGATTGTGGTGTCTTCCAGTTCTGGGATTTTGCTGCTCTTGGTTCTCTTGGTAACTCTCAAAGTTACGTCTCACCTGATCTTTTGCTCAGTATTCTTTAGTATCCAACTCACACAGCAAGTGTTTATATAGGTCAAACCTTTATACAAAGTCCCCAAGGACTTCTTTAAATTCTTTTCCCGTTACAGAAGATTTTATTGTTTTAAATATTGCTTATAGTAGTGCGTCACTGGCTGGGAATCTTTGGTTAAACTGAGATTTCACAGTAATAAGATCCAATCCAGTCTCTGGGGTTCACTGTACACATTGTTGGTTGGATTTTCGCTTACATTTACAAGAAAGATTACAGTTCTGCTGGTTTTAACCTCTCATTAGATGATGGACTCCCTGAAGGCAGGGACTGAGGTTCCTGTTTGTTCTCCTGACCATGGCTAAATCTCCTCCTCCCCCCATACTACATAAAAATCTTTCCACATCTAGTAATAGCCCCTGCTTGTATGTGACATGAGGTGTACATCAAGATGAGGGTATCCTTCCTCCCAATACCTTTATCTTTAAGCATAGATGGCCTACATTTTTTGACCAAAGGCTAAGCAGAAGAAAGTTCTAAAAAACCTGACTTGTCCATCTTTCCATTTTCTCAGTCTCC
This sequence comes from Cynocephalus volans, assembly GCF_027409185.1. Lineage (NCBI taxonomy): Eukaryota > Metazoa > Chordata > Mammalia > Dermoptera > Cynocephalidae > Cynocephalus > Cynocephalus volans. Next base: position 115,277,587 of record NC_084463.1, read on the forward strand.
ATTGGACCTGCACATGCCATTTCCTGTTGTGTTTCTTGGGTCGCAGCCCCATCCCTGCCTTGTTACCACCACTCCTTCAAACCTCACGTGAACAGCTTGGCAAGCCACCTCAGAGCACTGCACTAAGGTCAATGAAAGAGGGTGAAGAAGAAATAAGATTTCGGAGCTCTGAGAATTAGCAATAGTGGAAACTTGTGTATGGGTGTCAAGGTTATCCTTCCTTCTCCCCTATCAGCTCATGTTTTTGAAGCTATTTTATTCAGAAATGATTCTATCTTGGGGAGCACAGATAAGAAACAGACAAGGCTGAGGTCCTTCCTGTAAATGTCACAGAAGCCTCCACTCAGCAATCTGGGTCTGTCCCATCCCGAATTGGGCAGCATTATTCAAATTGCTAAGTTTGTGCTTGGATCTCTTTGTGGCTCAAGGTATAGTCCTTCTCTCAATCATCCATTATTCATAATCCATTCAGCTATGCCCTGTGGGAGAAAAAGGAATGAAGCAATTTTTTTACCTTCCCTCGAAGAGCTCACAGTCCACTGGTGGAAGTAGGTACCCCAACAGGTCACTGCAGCACTGAGACAAATGTGTGAAAGGGAAAGGCACGGGGGTGGGGTGAGGGCATAAAGGAGGCATGTATCTATCTTCTTTAACTGAATCTTAAGTTGGGGTCAATGGAGTTGTTCTGCAAAGAGGCAGATAGTAAATAGTTTAGGTTTTGGAGGCTATACAGTCTCTATCACAAATGCTGGACTGCCATTATAGCAGGAAAGCAGTCATAGATGATATATGAACACAGTGGTGCGGCTGTACTCCAGGAAAACTTTATTCATGAAAATAGGCAGACAGATTTTGCCTGCAGGTTGTAGTCTGCTGACATGTCTTAAAAGATAATAATAACAAGTGGCTGTATAATGCTTACTACGTACCAAGCACAGTACACACAAATGCATGCATGCACACATACTCAGTCAATCCTCGCAATAACCCTATGATGTAGGTGTCATAATCTCCATTTATAGCTGAGGAATCTGAGGCACTCACAGGTGAAGAAACTTGCCCAGAGTTAAAGAGCTGGTGAGTGGTGGAGCTGGGATTCAAGCTCCAGGTTGGCCCCAGGGTCCGTGCACTTGTTGACTTACTGTACACCAGGCAAGAGCATGAGCAAGTGGAGTTCTAGGCAGAGGGAGCAGCATGAGCAAAGGCCCACAGGCATGAGGCCATGTGAAGAGTGCGTGGAGAGTAAGTGGGAAGCAGAGAGAGGCAAGAAGTGAGGTGAGAAGGGGCCGGACTGTGGGGGGCTTTGAATGCCATGCTAAACAGTGAGGCAGCACAGCTCCAGGGAAAAGGCAACACGTTACTTTGAGATTTGACCCTTGCATTCCTGGGAGCAATGCTTTGATGGGAGGGAAGCAGGGGCGAGCGCCAGGTTCCCACAGAGGTTGAGAAAGGAGCAGGAAGGAGAGTCTTTGGTAGGACAGCCCAACCCAAGGAGCTCTGCAAGGGTGGGGGGCAGTCTGAGCCTGGTTTCTCCCACCTCCCTCCTGGGTTGCCAGCCTGTTTGGCTTGGCAGAGGTGGAGTTGCACAGTTAGCCCATCAGGCCAAAATTCCTCTGCCAGACTTGGAGTTTAATAGTCATCAGAGCCCCATAGCTGGGGAGAGTTTATAAATTCCCATACTTATTATAGGCAAGCCGCAAGACTGTTTATTGAGGTTTTCTTTTTTTTTTTTTTTTTTTTTAATTAAAGCTCCAGCTCAGGCCCCACCCACACCATTACTTTACTGAGTGAGTTATTTCTCTCTCCATCTTTTTAATGGGCCACAGTCACCCTGGTCTCTTGCCTCAGGCGCAGGGGAGAGCTCTGCTGGAAATAAAAGTGTCTAACTTGGAAGAGAGCAGCCAGCTGCAGGCCAGGCTGGGCCAGTAATTGGCTGAGATGATACCGGAGGCTCGGCTAACAGGCCCAAATTGGTCCCTAATCAAGTCCAACCTGAGAGCTGCTCACTTCCCTGGGCTGCCAATTTCCTTCTCAGAGAGAAAGAGCTGTTGGGCAGGATTCCGGGCTGCCTGTACAAATGGCTCTACAATGGTTAAGGGCAGGAACACAAACCCTCTTCAGAATCCATTAGAACATGTCACCTGCTTTGTCCTGGAAGAGATTTGGCTTCACTCGTCTCTTGTTTTCCTGGTGCCAAGGCCTCAGCCTAGCTTTGGGGAGCTCTGGAGAGGCTGAAGGTGTGTTTGACGCCAGTACTGCTGGAGACTGTAATAATCGCCTCACCTCCTCTTGCACTTGATGTACTTTAGAGGACTCGTCATACACATGGACCAAAGAACAACTCTTGGGGGGCCCAGCAGGCATTATAATTCCGTATTTTGCCGATGAAAGAAAATCTCTATTGTACAGATTTGAGGGAAATCTCCTTTTGGCAGATGAAGAAACAAAATCTCAGAGAAGTCAAGCAACCTGCCCAAGGTCCTACAGCAGCTGGTCCAGCGTGGAGCCAGATTGAACTTGAAATCTCTTGGCTATTTGTCTGGGCTCTTTGTCTTTCATGATTTTCTTCCATGAGAGTAGGAAGAATTGTGGATTTATGGGCAGGTATACTGTGGTTAAATAGCCACTGGGCCTGGCTTAGCTGGGGGCTGGGGTGTGCAGCAGAGAGAGGTGTTGCTGAGACAGGTAACAGTCTCTGGGGAGGGACTGTTACCAGAGGTCAAAGCCCATGGATTTGTAGAGGAGTAGAGAGGTGGGCACCGTTACCCAGCAACTAATCGCACACTCCCCCCTGTTACCTAGGTGATGGTGGAGTGAAGAGGTCTGGATGATACAGGGAGTGGGTATGAATTCCAGGTCCATCACTGTGTCCAGGCCTTGGGAGAAAGATTCCTCTTTCTCTGCCAATTATCTTTCTCTAGAAATCTGGTCCTCACAGCAACACCATAACTTCTTCCTTCTAGTTGTCACCCTCTTTTTTCTTTTAGTCCGGCAATAAATCTGCTTGCAGAACATTTCCCCCCTGGCTTGCTTCAGTGTCTGCTTGATTCTGAGCTTTGGAGGACAGAGCCCAAACAAAATTAAGTGAATGGATATTTATTGACTTCCTAGTAAGTGCGAAACCTGCCTTGGGTCTTCGTATTCATTAACTCATCTCATCTGAGGGATGGGTGGCCCGGGCTGACTTGTGAGAGCCGAATGTACACACCTTGCCCCAATTTGGCATTCAGAGACGCCATGTTGGTAAAGTGCAGTTGGTCGCAGGGAGAATATTTACATCATGGAAACCAGCAGATGCTAAAAACCAGGGCTTGCTGTTGTTGAGAAATCTGATTGTTAACATTTATCAGCCTACCACTGTAGTACTCTCCACAACTCAGTGAGGAAATGTTGCTATTTTCACTTTACAGGTGAAAAACTGAGACTCAGTGAAAAAAATTAATTTGTTCCAGGGCATTCAGCTAGTAAGCGGTGGATTCGCCATTTGAACCAGCATCAGTCTGATCCCAAAGCCTTTGCTCTTTTCATGCTATTTCACTTAGGGTCCTGGTAATGCTTGAATTGTGTGTATCAGTGATCGGGATTCTGTTGGGACAAGTCATAAGCACACAATGTACATAATTTTCACAGCACTTTTAAATGTTCCAAACACTTGTGTACTCATTATATTACTTGATCTTATGAAGTAGATGAGTATCATTAGTTCCACCCAAAGTTAAAGAAATTGAGACTCAGGGAAGTTAAATAAACATCCCATGGTCACACCAGTAATAGATGGTGAATTTGAGACTGGAACATTTGTTAGCCGATCTTTGATTCAGAGCTCTTTCTATCATACTGTGTGGCCTCAAACCGTGATAAAATATATCCTAGCTAATCAAACACTTCACCTAAATTCATATTTTATCTTTCCTCTACTTTTTTTCCTCTTTTTTAAGGATATGAGGTATAATACAAGGAAGCCGTTTTATTTAAGGATTTATTAGAAAGAAACAAAAGATACATGCGAGGATCAGCCCGTGTCCGTCCAAGTCAGCCAGGTCCCTGCCTCTTTCTAGGTCCTAATCTGTAATACAGTTGAGACAGGGCAAGGGAGGAGGAAGCGGGGTGATGTTATGTGATCCTGAGACTCCCAGTTTCCTTCCAAATCCACTCACAGTACTGGGCAGTGAGAAATACTTTCAAAGAGATCATTTCTGCAAGTAGTTCCTTCCTAGAAGTACTCTAATTCAATATGTTCTCTGCACTGGCCAGTAAAAGAAAAGAGATCCAGGCGTTGTTCCAAAGTTATCGACTAACAAGGTTGAAATAGAAAGGTTTTCTACTTACCTGAGTAAAATGGGAAAGGAGTTTAAAAAAAAAAAAAAATCACCGGGTGCCAGAAGTTCTGGTTAACTGAAATTTGTTGGTCTTTATTGAGCCATGGCTGGAGATGCAGAACAAGAAAACCAAGCATCTGTGGGGCCATGAGAAGAGCTCTGGGAATGGGGACGAAATAGATAACAGCAGCTCTGCTAAGGCCGACTCAGTGACATTGGACAGACCACTTTGGCTTCTCTAAAATCCAGTTTCTGCCTTTATAAATGAGAGTGAATAAAATAGTTTACATATAGTTGTTTGGAGAAATAAATTAAATGTGTTAACTGATGCAAAAGGGCATAGTGGATATTCAATAAATATATTTAATAAATATTTCTCAAATGAATAAGCCATTTTAGGGCTTGCTCTTGAGCAGTCAACTCTTAACTGTTCTCTGTCAAAAATCCACTTGGCATGGCATTAGAAGAGTTAAGTTTGATTCAGCAATCCAACTGATTGTCCTCTTTTTTGCAAGCCTGTTTAGGGAATGAGGCCATTCTGCTGCCACCTCCCTGGTGGCATGGTGCCCAGCTGCTTTCTGTAGGCAATGGCGTGAAAAAGATTTTAATAGTCAGTCATGCCCTAGAGTGGGCATAGTTTATAATTTTCCATGACTTACTATGCTCAGCCTCAATTACTCTTGATTGAATATATATATTTTTAAATCACCTCATTAATAGTGGTGCTTGTGATTTTGTCTTCTATTTCTAATAGAAATCTACCATTTTTCATTCGATGGTTTTCTAGCCAAGTGGGAAAAAGACATCCAAGATAAAATAGATCCATTGAAAATAGTTTATGGAGAGTATGGGCAGGAAAATGTTTTCCAAACCTGTAACACAGAGGTGTTAACCCCTTCTCTTTCTTTTTTCTTACTGTCTCACTCTCACACCCATCCATCTTAGCTATTTTGGTCATCTTTTAGCCCATGAATTACTTTATTGGTATAAAGTAGTGAGTCCGAGAGCTGGAAAGAAAAGAGATTAAGAGAGTTAATATATATGAAGTGCTTAAAACTGTGCCCAACATGCAGAAATCATTTCTTTAATGCTCAGCCACGAGGATCGCCACTTTGAACTTGAGTGGACAGAACTTCTGCAAATTGAAATGTTGGTTCAGCTTATCTTCTGGGCTTTTATCTTGCCACCTTTATGTTTCCACATTCTCCACCTCTGCCTGACCTTATCCAGGTCCCGTATATGCTCTCCATCTCCTTTTCATAAAATCCTATTCCCTGGAAAGGCTCTGGTGGATTTATTCACAGGGAGATGTCAAGGATAGATGTTATTCTGTATGATCCCTGGGTGGGAGTGGGACTGGAGCCAGAGGGTTCTATTTAGAGAGCAAATTCCATTGGAGTTTCAAGCCCAGTTGTAGAAATTCACATCTGGGAAAGGGAGACATGGTTTAGGGAATGGAGTAGGGGAAAAACCCACACAATTTTATGGGCACTGCAGACGAACCCCTGGGCTGAGCAGGCCTGGACCAACAGGGAAGGAAGCAGCACTAAACAAGGTCAGCCATCAATGCCACACTCCCCAGTAGGCCCAGCACATGGTGACACAATACAACATTCTTCTAGGCGTCAGTCAAGCAAGATGCCTTCCTAGTGCCCACTGGACACCACTAATGTCTCCCTATGTTCTCAGTAGATCTTTAGAAGTATTTATCAGCTATAGGAAGTCCTCAACCAGGCCATATATCTCCTGGGCTTTCTGGATTCTGCTTCAGCCTTGATGGAACAAGGCTGATGAAGCCCTTTTAGTAGGGCTTTGTTATGCAGCAATCTCTATGTCATTGGGTCTGCAAATAAAACCAATCCCGAGAAACCAGCAGAATGAATTTGCCTTCCTGGCACCTCTCAGGTAAAGGACTGTCCATTTTGCAGGCTCAGTGTTCTTCATTCCTGTATCAACCCGTGTGAAAATGTGCTCAAAGCCAGCAGCAAATGGGGTCTGTAGTTACTTCTGCTGCCACAGGCTTAGTGTTGCCATGGATGCCCATATGAGAGCTCTCCATGGGAACTTGGAAGTGAACTGAGACCAGGGTAGGGCTGAGAAGAACAGATCATTACATCTACAGAATCTAGTTGGGAGGAGTGTAACATAGTGGGAAGGACACAGACTTTATAGTCAAGAGAATGAAGTTCAAATCCTGGCTGCTCCTAACCTGTGTGATTTGGACATATCCCTTCATCACTGCGGACTTCCGCTTTACTTATTTATCTATGACACAGGAATAGTTCTCTCTGCCCTGAAGACACCTAAGGGTTGTTCTGAGCATCAGATGAGATCTTAGCCCTGATGCTAAAATCAAGGGTGAGCTGCCTGCACTTTGGCCCTGGGACTTGAGTTTTCTGAACGGGCTGCAGAGAATCAGCTGACATTGGATGAAGAGCTTGCGGGGGATGAATTTGAATGGCTGCTTTTCTCTCTGATGATCTGTGAACCTAAAGAAAACCCTCCAGAGAAAGTCTGCCCTGGTCCCAAGTGATATTTGCAAAGATGGGACCCTTGGGCTGAGTATAAGACCAGATTGTGTAGGAGAAATTGATAGAAATCATAACTGACAGGTCACAGATTTAAACATTTATTGACTCCAGCTAACTATGCATACTTATTCTAGTGCTACATACACTTACTTTGATCTCACACACACTCTCTCTCAAGATGTCACAAACGCTTGGCTGTTACACACACTCAGCCTGTTACACAAACACACCCATGCAGATGTTACACATAATTTCTCAGATGTCACCTGCACTCAGATATCCCAGACACTCAGTCACAGGGTAGACACACTGGTTTTTTGGCTTCACGCTGTCTTAGGCATTATTTGGTTACATGAGACCAAGACCACTCAAACTAACTTAGGCAAAAAGGAGATTTGTTGGAAAGATTAAAGCTGTGTAACAGAACTCTGGATGGACTGATAGCTAGTCTTTTAAAGGAGTCGGGAGCCAGGCTATGACTTTCTCTCCCTTATCATCCTGGTTTTTGCGCTCCACCTGTGTCTAAGCATGTGGTTCATTCTTCTATTTCTCCTATGGCCAGTTTTCTTTTCTCTGCTGGCATTCAGCTCATCATAGTTGTTCCTATAGGTTAAATCAACTTTTATGGGTTGTTATTGTTGTTTTTAAGATCATGATAAAACCCATTTGTCTCTGTTCTCAGAAACTAGTCGTAGTCCACTCGTTGGTATCCCTTTTCAATTTTTAATGCCAAATTTATGTGTTTTTCATCATAAGGCAAAACTTTTCATTATGGAAAATTGGAAAAAAGATAGAAAATCAGCAAAAAAAAAAAAAAAGGTTTCATTGTTATACCACTCAAAGATAATTGCTGTGAAAATTTTACTTACTTTCTTCTCATCTTTGTTACAATGTGGTTATTTTTACAGTTATGGTCATATAAACTAGCTTAATTTAGAAAAAAGCATTTTTACATCTTTTGCAGGAATGTGGGTAAAGACACATTAGGTCTGCCTTGATCCCTTCCAGGCTTCTCAACCAGGGGTTCACAGATGAACTTCAGTTCTCAGGGAACATCCCATAATTATTTTATTGTATTATTTTTTTGGTGGCTGGACAGTATGGGGATCCGAATACCTTGACACTGGTATTATAACACTGTGCTCTAACCAACTGAGCTAACCAAGCAGCCCACCCCATAACTGTGTGCCACATTTGTCTTTGCACTTTTTCTGGAGGAGAGAGTTCATAGCTTTCATCAGATTCTCAAAGATATTCACGATCCAGAAATGTGAGAACCCTGTGTCTCCCATACAGCAGAGGCTTTCCCAGTCTTCAGGGTCCTCTGCCTTCCTGGTTTCCCACCAGCCTCAGCCACGGAGAACAACCAGCAAAAGAAACCAGCGTATCCTTCTTCCTCCAGGTTTTTTTTTTTTTTTTTTTAACTTTTGTTTTCATTTTTGAGGTCTGATACACATTATTCTAAACTGTTAAAAGGGGTGAGAACCTTCCCACACAGAAGAAAATGGAATTGGTATGCAAAGTAAGCCTGTTCTTGAATAATTGATTCTGATTTGCATGTTCAGATGAGCCTGAGAGCTGCCCTGGCAGCCGGGAGGGATTGGACGTGCAGGAAGGTGGAGGGTGGTGTGCCCAGTGGAGGAGATTCAGCTTCTTCAGGAACCTCCAGTGTCTTTCTCAAGTCAATTATTTTGCCGACTGGAGCTGTAAAAGCTCTGGTGATGGGGAATTGAGGCCCAGGGAGAGGAAGTGTCTAGTCCAAACTCACACAGCAAGTTAGTGACAGAGAATATCACATAGCGTTTAATAGCCAGGATTCAGGGACTCTTAGACCACCGGAATTCCAATTCCATCACTTACCACCTATGTGACCTTGGTAAGTTAGTTAGCCTCTCTAAGCCTCAGTTTCCTCATCTGTAAAATGGAGACAAGTAATAATATCCCCTCAATGGGGCTGTCGCAAGCATTCAATTCAGTGCACCTGGTGCTTCCAAGCCTGGTAGGAGTGGGGGTTGCTCTTGCAGTGCTTCTCGTCATCACGATGATCACCGTCCTCCTCTTCTTTCTTCCTCCTTCTCCTCCTCAGTGGGGAAACTATCATTAGAACCCATATTTCATTGTTGGCACAATTTATGTTCATCAAGAGCAGTTTAAGGTCTTCAGTGAGCCTCAGTGCCTCCCTCCTGCTAATCACCCTGTGATACCGTTGCTAGGTAACAACAATAATAATAGTAGTAATAATAATAATGATATATACTAAGTGGGCATTCCTTCTGACGTATTTTGCTAAGCACTTTGCGGACATTTAGGTCCCTGGGACTGATGATTCACAAGGGTCCTGGACCCCAGTGTTGAGGATGGAGAAGAGGTGCTGTCTAATGGGATGGGACACTCTCTGGGGGATCTGTCTGGCAGAGGCTTCTGACGCTCACACCTGACTAGAGCACATGCCCTCCTTTCATTCCCACTGCAAAGAAGGCCAGTCAGATCATCGCAAGGGTCAGCACTAGCCTGACTGCCCCACAGTCTGCAGGTCTGAGACCCACTGAAGCCCACTGAGGAGAATGGAAACCACCAACAGACCTCAGACATTCACCGTGAAGGAGAGCACGTGTCCTCACTGTTTCTACTTCCTGAATAGAAAGGGGGTTCCATGGAAGAAGGACTCAGTGTTGGACCAGTCGGGGGGAGCTATATATAGAGAGAGTTTAACTCTCTATAGTTTATTATTAGTTTAATTCTGTACATCAAGAACTCTCTGCAAAAATAGAATTCACCATTAAGATGATTTCCCAGTCACTGAGAGTTTTTCAGGGGATGCCTCTGGGGATATTGCAAAGAGGTTAAACAGGACAACGCTTGGAGGCCCTGGATGTCTGGGATTCTGTTTATAAGTCTTCAGTTTTGACAATGAGACCCTCTTGCCTTCAGCAGGCGTAGAGCTAGGTCTTCTACCCACAGCCTTTTAGACTCAGGAGACTCCAGACAGGGAGCTGGGCTGCCCATGTAGCCCATGACAAGAGACAATCAATCCTCTTTTTCTGTACCTGTGATCCCAAACTGGAAGGACCTTTTGCAGATGTGATAAGCTTATCTCCTTTGGGTATGGGGGTTTATTCCCAAAGTCAGCACAATGTAACAGAACATAAGAACACATCTAGGAGTCAGACATCCTGCGCTAAATCCCAGTACTACCATTCATAGTTTCGTGACTTTGGGCAGCTTGTTAAACTTTCCTGAACCTCAGATTTCCTGGGGTCATATTACCCATTTGCTGCACTGTAAAGAGCAGAGAGATGATGCTTGCATGGTGCCTGGCACGGCATAGATGAATACTATAATGTACATCAGTACATGTACATTATAGATGTATGTAGATACAAGACAGCTGTGCAGACTAAATGAGAAAGCATAACATAAACATGGAAAAGCATAAATGCCATTTTCTTTTCCCCAAGCACTTTTGGTGTGTCAGGGGTGGTCTATATCCTCTGATGTGTCCCTCCCAGTAGCCTCACATCTTTCTTCAAGCTTTACTTTCAGAAGCCCCTATTTCTGCTGGCCCTGAGAGGGGAGGCCAAATTGGGACTAGGATGCTGGCAGGGGATTTGTATAAAAGTGAAGAGAGAAAAGCCTTTCAAATAGGTGACATCACCTCCTGATTGATGTGTTGGGAAGACTTTAGGCATCTGTCATGATGCCTAAAATTTTAGGCATTGTGTCCCTAGAGTGCTGGGAGTACTGGAAGAAGTATCAGAAGTGGAAAGAGTAAAAATCAGAAGACCTGTCCCCACCCCTTACTATTCAACTTCTCTGTGCTTCCATTTCCTCATCTCTAAAACGGGGGTAATAAATTCTGCTGAGGATTTTGATGAAGATTCTATGAGTCGACTGATGGAAACATCTAGCCCAAGGCTTAGTGGGCACTCAGTGTATGCTAGTGAATCTGAATCTGGATAGTCAAACTTTATGATTGGCCAAGGGCCAATCACTTAAATGTTAAAATATTTGAAAAATTATTTTTCTGCAGATCTTTACATTTTTCTTCACCAGAGGAACTGAGTACTATTTAACCTTCTCTTGGTGACTTAGGGTCATCATTACGAACACCAACCACTGCTCAGTGAGGCCCTTGGGAAGGTGCGTGGGAATGTTTGCCTCCACGATAAATGGCTCCAGAACAAACTTTTGCCTCATCACTTCTGTTGATGTATCTGTAAATAGTAGCTTTTCTCTACAAATTTAATTTACTGCCTCTCCTTTTCTGTAGACTGGGAAAACCACATCCAAAATTTTGTGAGTAAAATGCCTGAAGGTCTCCCCACGGTTACAGTACCTGGTTTGTGGCAGCTCTTTTTGGCTGGCTCAGACCTTGATTGCTTGCCTCCTTGTACTGGGTGTGCCTAGTGTGGGTTATGACCTATCCTCCAACTGGAACACAAACTGTGGAATCTTACACTGTTCCTATATAGCTTGTCTGGCAAACATAGGGGAGGCTGAGGAGCAGCACTAACTTCTTAACTTTCTTTCTTTCTCCTGTTTTTTTTTTTTTTCTTTACTGTAGTTGTCAGGACTTACTCTGCTGTTTCCATGCATGTGTGCACAATTGTGTGTGGCTGAGCTACAGGAAGGCTCAGATATCACTGTAGTTTTGTTGACTTGTCTATATCTGATATTCTTACTTCGGGGAGAAGATTGTTTCAAAATCCCTGACTTGAAAATTCCTAAGCTATTGAGCTTGTGCTCAAAATCAGAGAGTAAATTCATCTGCATTAACCTTGGGGACCTTCTACGCTTCTGTAAGTAAGGACTACAGGCAATGATGGGTATGCAAAAGCTTGACTTGCAAACTTGTGTTAGATTAGAAATGGGGTAATGGGTCTTTAGATCCATAGTTGCTGACTAGAGCTTTCCAAAGGCATGCCCCTTTGCTTTCCAAATGATCATTTATGATCCAGAAGGTAGTGTCTAATTTTGAGATATTTCCTGCTGTGGAGTGCCATGATTCCCAGACATTGAGGCCTGGGATGCAGAACTGCATGTGTGCCTGCGTTGCTTGAAACACACGCATAGTCATGCATGTGACCCTGGACAAAATCCATCTGACCTGTGCACACAAAGGCTCCTAGGTAATTCTTCACTTGGCTCCCTTCCTTTGCCTGGCTAACTCTTTATTTTCAGGCCCTGGCTTAAGTGCCACTTCCCCTGAAGAAGTCTCCCTTAATTTCTCTTAATTTATGTCATATGTCCCAGCTACACACACCAAAAACTCTCTTCTTCCCGTCTTAGCGCTTATCCTGCCTTACTGTGATTGGCTATTAATTGATATATACAGGCCTCTACCAGACCACGGCTCCCTGAGTGCAGATACTTTTGAAGATTTCATAACAATTTTAACTCTACATTGTCTAGTACATAATAGATGCTCAATAAATATTGTCGAATGGATACAAGAAATGGTCACACAAACCCAAACCAATCCACAAAATCATTCTCATATACATATCCACGGAGATATACATAGGTACTTCAAAAAGTTTGTGGAAAAAATGGAAATGAAAGATAATATGAATATTTCCATGAACTTTTTGAAGACCCTTTGTAGATATATACACAAATGTGGTATATACTCAGAGAGAGAAGCTTATGCACTATTAGTCACACACACCCATAGATCTGTACGCACAAAGCAGGTACTCCCCCAAGTACAGAGGCTCACAGTCAGACACAAGCAGGTCCATATGAGGACTGCTATGCACATACTCCCAAGGCAACACACACACACACACACACGCACCCCTCAAGGGAGATATTTTCCTTTCACTTATACTCACAACCTGTGTATGCAAATTGGATTTTCAGAATGTTCTAATCCTTTGTTGACATTTATTAAGACAAAACAGAGGTGGGCAGACTCAGCCTCTTGGCTGGGCAGAGGCATCTTTGCTACGATGTAATGTCAAAAACTGTTGATGCAGAATTAATGCTCACTTTTACGAGTTTATCTTATGTCATAGAGTTGAAAAAATCCTCGGTGTAAATATTCATCATATGGCTTAATTGGTTTGATGTACCGTAGCAACAAGCACAGCGCCAGACGCTTGCTATGGAGGCCTTCGCGTTGTTTCAAAGTCTTTATTATTATGACAGCAAAGTCTTGTTCATTAAAGTTTCACAATCCATTTTCATTAGGTTGAAGCTGAGTCTGTAAATGAACAGTTGCTCTGAAAAATCAAGCCCTCACAGTTCTCGCTGGGGAGGCAGCGCGTCTGTATTAATTATCAGGACGCTGGTGTCGATCGACGATGTTAATTGCACTGATGGCTCGTTATTTGGGGAATTGCCATGCATTTCATGCAGGGATAATAAAAATGAATTTTTAAACAAAGAGACTTAAAATAATATCAAATCTGCAGAGAATACCAACATCAAAGGCGTATCTCAAAGCTTTGAATTTTATCTTTGTGGTCCAAAATGTTAAAGAGGCGCCCGCAATGCAGTTGGTTCAAGTTTGCAGTGAAGGAAAACAAAACAAGAGTTAATTAACTGTTATTACAAACCTTTTCAACTTTAATTTGACTTTCAAATATTAGCATTTATCTATGAACTGTGCTTCTGGGTTTGACAAATTAGTTTTCACAGAACAAGTTTAATTAGGCGTCATTGTGCTTTTATGTCAGTTTTCAGAGCTCCAGACAATGAATGGATTAACTTATTAAAAGTCATCTGTTTAAAAGACTTTGTCGAATGGCAAATGGGTGGGCAAAGTTGCTTGGCTTTGCAAGGAGATGGGGAAAATGAGATTGTTGGTTGGGTGTCAGGGGGCTTGTAGATAAGATGAAGAGAGGATTGGCCTTCCTACCAGCTAAAGCCTGCTTCCAGGGCACCTCCACCTTCTTGTCCTCTCAGGTGGGGAGGGATCTGTAGTCCCTCCAGCACAGTGCCTAGGAAAACTGAGTCAAAGAAGGCACCATCTCCACTGCAGAGGAAGGAAATAGAATGGAGAGAGTTTTCACCATAGCATTTAGGATCTGTTTACATGGCAGTCTGCATTTGATGTGTTATATTCCACGATTCTCTAGTCCAGAGTTCAGCAAACTTTTTCTGTAAAGGACCATACAGTCTTTGTCACGACCACTGTAGTGTGAAAAACAGCTATAAATCATGCACCATTGTAGTGTTAGAGCAGCCATAGATTAAAAAATGAGAATGGCCCTGTTCCAATAAAACTTTATTTATAAAAACAGGAGTTGGGACCATCCTTGACCCTGGGGTCATAGTTTGCTGGCCCTTGTTCTACTTAATGTCATGTGTGGGTCTGGTCACACCAACCAGAATACATTGAACAAAACAGAGTTTCTTCTCCATTAATTTTCTCCTAAGAAGGAACCAAACATTTTCTGTCATCAAACATCTTCTGACTTTTATCTACAGCACTAGGCACTGCTGGGAAAATGATGATACACAGATGGATTTTTAAAAAAAGTGTCCTAACCTTGTGGAGGGCACATTCTAATGGTGGAGCTCTTTCTTTGGAAGCTGCTATTATAATGCTAGGATTTATTTATTTTGACTTATTGAGTTAGATGTCTAGTGGTTTGTTAGGGCAGAGAATGTGTGGCCTTGGGGATTTCTCTGGAAACTCCAAATAGCTTGCTGCTGCAGCCTCAGGACTCTTCACACAGGCCCTGGGAGGTGGAGAGGGCAGGGCCAGGACTAGCATGGGGCAGACGAGGCAGCCAGGGTGCAATTTCTGAGATGTCACTCTCAGGTGCCAGACCTTGGTGGCTAGTCTAGAAGAAACATGGACTAAAAGGCAAGGCCTCTTTGGCTCATGTTCAGATGCAGACACAGAGGTCTAGAAGGGGTTCTGGACTTGCCTGAGTTCAAACCATGGAGGGAATAATAGGCTTAGAGTTGGGGTCTTAAGGAAAGAGAGGAGAAAAGAAGCAGGTTCCAGGGATCTAGGTTCCAACCTCGGGACAATTGCTGCCCCCTTACCATGTCTGCTTCTGCTTCTCCAACTCCCCACTTCTGGGGTCACTTTCTTCTTTGTGCCCCTTATAGATTCAGCCTTTTCTGATGTTCATACCAATGGGATCTAACAGCTTTGGTCTATTTTTGCCTTGCTGGAGATGGTGAGCTTCGAGGGCTGTACATGGTGTCCCTCCCAGGGCTCTCTGAGCTCCTGCCTGCTTCTCCTCTCAGTTTCCCTGTCCTGGGGTTGCCTAGGCTCAGGGTTTGGCTCTGGTTTAGCAGGAGGCCCACCGCTGTCTCCTTGTCCTGAAGTCAGAGTATGTGCACAGCTAGGGCTGTCACCCTTGGTTCATCCCTCCTGAGGATGGTTATTGCCCATCTGCATGACCCTGGATGCCAGACTCCTTCCCAGGGCCCTGCTTCCCTGTAGGAACTGTCCTACTTACAGATATGTCTGATGTCTAGAGATCTCTGAGTCTCTCAGACCCTGAGTCTCACCTGCCTGAGAGGCCAGGCCGTGGATGTGTCCACGATCAACCCACAGCTCCCTGCAGAACTTGCCAGCCCTGGGATGTCCCTATTAGGAGCTTTCTGGTGTTATACTCTGGGCATGAGAATTTTAGTCTAGCCATAATGCAACAGGGAATGGGGAACATCAGACAGTAACTTGTGGATGAAATGGAGATAAAACATTGTTGTGCTTGGGATGGGTGGGGAAGACTTCCTTTAGGTTTCCAATGTCTGAGATTGCTTCAAACACACCTCCTATCACCACTACCTAAGAGATGCCTCAGTGAGAAGAAAAACAAAATAATTTCTTTTTGTCCTTATGACAGTCTTTCAAAGACAGATTTATTATTCCCATCTCACAGGTATGGAAACTGAGGTTTGGAGAGGTGAAGTGATTTGGATCAAAGAGCTGGTAACTTGTGAGTCTAACCCCAAGAGGATGCTCTTTTATGGTTTTCTACATTGACCGCACCCTGGAGCCCTTCCCAGGAAAATTCCAGCCCGGGGCTTGCTAGGGAAGCTGATCACATGGGCCACCATGTTCTTCATATCTTGTCAGTCCCAGGAAAGACACTGACGGCTTGGTGCACACATGCAAATGACATCCAGCTTCTCACTGCCAGATTCCTGAGCACAAGCACTTGTTGTTCAATTCTATAAATGTTAACATATCAGGATGTATTTTGACACACTACTAAGATAAGTGCTAGAGCTGACAATAATAATGTATAATTTATGTCTCTCATATTACCTTCCCATCACTGTGCTTACATTATTACATAAATTAGTTTAATGTATCTGACATTCATCGGATAATTTAAGCATTTGTTCTTTTGTCTCTGTCTGCTGTTCGGCAGGCTTCTAGGCTGGAGATCATGGCACCATTGTGGCACTAATTTGAGAGAACCTTGGGAAAGTTATGGAAGACTTTCCTGACATGCATAGAGGAGATTTACTTTCTGGATGAGCGATTGGGCGGTTGGGAGCAGACAGACCTGGAAGAAGTACTCACCTCTGAGATAGAGTGCAAAAACGGTCACAAATTTTTTCCATGCCAATATGTACACCCTTTTATAATGTGACTTTGGGGCTCTTCCCATCAAGAGGTAGAATGTATTTCTCCACTTTTTGAATCTGGGCTTGGCTATGTGTCTGGCTTTGGCCAGAAGGGCATTAATAAGCTTGTGAACTGTGACTCGCCCTCTTGCTGCTCTAGAAAATCTGCTTTCATTTTCATGTGAATGAGCCCCACAAAACTCACTGGATGATGAGACTCAATGCCTAATTACCTCCTCCCCTGCCAATATTCAGCCATCTGCCAGACATGTGAGTGAGGCCATGGACTGCAAGTCGACTACAGCCATGTGAATGAGCTCAGCAGAGACCAGCAGAAGAACCATCCAGCTGATCCCAGCCCAAATTGCTGATCCACAGAATTCTGAGCTAAATGCATGGTTGTTACTTGGGGTGATTTATTACCACAAAAGATGACCGATAGAAGGCTGAGGCTGATTGATAGGGGAGTCCTTCTTATAGTTGTTAAAGAGGGGAAGGGGTTATTTCTTGAGTTCCTACTATATCTCCAGGCTGGGGTGGGCATTTACACTTATATTATCACCTTTGCTCTTCACACCAGGTATATTATTTCATTTGTGATTTAGGAACTATTGTTATCCTCATTTTACAGTCAAGGAGACCTGAGATTCAAAATATTTATGTTCTTTGCCAAGGTCACAAAGCTAGTAAATTTACCATTTAATAAGCCAGGATTCAAACTGGGTTTGTCTGCTTGAACACCCTAACTCTGATCATTTATTGGGATCATTAACAGAGAAATGAATTCTAAGTTTTCATTTTTGTATCGGGTGAGGGGCATCCATAAGACAACTCTAAGTGTTTGCTATGACCATAGTCCAAGGAACATTGATACAGTGTCTGTTATTTGCAAGGCTTTTTTACTCACATTACCTCATTTAATTAGCCTACTCTTGTGGAGTCAGTATTATTATCCTGTTTTAGATGAGTCAAATAGATTCAGAGGGGTTAAGAAACTTGCCCAAAGTAAGCAGGGGAGCTGAGACTAGAGCTCAGAACTCCTCAATCAAACCCCGTGGCTGCTCCCCCAAGCCAGGCCATCCTCCTTCCCAGTTTTCCTAGTGGGACGACAGGCTAGATGCTGTAAGTTCCGATAAATGTCATTATCGATAGAGATGAAGACAATATATTTAGAGACACTACTTGTGTGCAGAGCCATGTGCTAAGCCCCAGTCGGTTTCAGAAACAAATATGGCATAGTCTTGCCCTCACAAGGCTCCTCTGGCTGGGGAGACAGTGCTCTATGGTATGTTAGAGCTGGGTCTAGGTAGTGCCACTGTGTGGAGTGTCAATGCATGATCTGGTGTATCATCACCTTCCTTTCAAGCGATGCTGACACTTGTCCACTTAAATAAGTCAATGCATCCATTTTCACAGTCAATGCTTGTGCCCCCATGGGACCCTTCCAAAGTGCATCACTCTGTTTTCATGTTCACAAGTGTTAAGAAGCAGTCAAAGACTTAAAAAATAAAATGTCCAGTTTTGGTGAAGATCTGCAGAAGCTGACAGAATTAGTAAATTGATGCAATTTTTTCTGGATGGCTATTTGTATTTGGTAACAAAACCCTTAAAGTATTCATGTTTGACCCTCAAATTCCAAATTCTAGCTTATTCTAAGGAAATTGCCTACCACGAAGAGGTGCAAATATTTAGTTGTAATATTTTTCATAATGATGTCATTTAATTAAAAACAACCTAAATGTTAATAATAAGTTTTAGTTAAATAAAATATGATATATCCACACAATGGACTGGTAACCAGTGAGTTAAAATGATTCTGTAGATGAATAACGTGAAATGTAATTAAAAGATAAACGATAAAAAAAAGTATTGTGGTATGAATTCACCATGTAAGCAAGGTATCTATGGAAAAATTCTGGAAGGCTGTGTAGTAAAGTGTTAAAAATGGCTATTTCTGGTACAGGAATTAAGAAATTAATTGCATTTCTTATTTTCTTCTGCATGTTTCTTTGTATTTTTTCATTATCTTCATTGGTGATGTAATAAAAGAAAGAAATAAATCATATTAAACAGTATTCAGCAGTTTTAATAAAATTTTCACAATATCTGTTTACCAAAATCTGGAAATCTGGGTGATCTGATGGTCTAGTTTTAAATACGATAGAAAAGTAGGTACAGAATCAAGAAGTGAGGGATGGGAGAAGTAGTATCAAGATATGGGCACCCCATTCTTTCCTTCCATACCCCAAAGCTATCTAGGTTTCTTATTTACAGAGTTCATGTTGTCTCTTATTTTGATTTAAAACAGATTTAACCATTATTTAGTACAAAGAGAAAAGACTTTGGCATCGGATAGGTATGGGCTCAAATTCTACCCACTTACTACCTAAGCAATATTGAGCAAGTCACTGAACTTCTCTGAGCATCCATTTTTTGTGTGTGAAATATAGATGTACAATCCATACCAACACTATAGATTTGCAGCACTGCTGAGAGAATTAGATGATGTTGAGAGAATTAGCGTGTTAAGAGCCAAAAACAGTATCTAACATATAGTAGTTGCTTCATAAGTTGTTATTATTATTGTTGGTTTTTTTTGGTTATTATCACACAAAGAAACCAGAAAATATGGATACTATGCCCATGTTTTCTGATCCGAACATTGAATCAGCAATAGAAACGGGCTTTTGCAGGGTCTCAAGGGTAGTAAGGGAATGCTGGTTGGCTGTAGACCCATGACTGACCTCTTTCTTAAGTAGTGGCACTTTAAACAGGTTTCCACATATATCTCAGAGCTCAACCTAAGTATCTCCACTCCTGGGAAAAATCATATGCAGGCAGGTCATGATTATTACCTTGCATGCATCAGAAAGTATATAATTCGCCCCCACGTAAATGTGGCTCTGCCTAGAATGGAGCCTAGTACCCCACTCTGCAGGCCTGTACTGGCAGATGTTGGTAATCAATCATGATGCCCTTTCCTCCTGAGTCCAGGCATCATTTTAGGATTTCTCTCAACACAGTGTTTTATGTAGCTGTTGCTAATAAGTGATCAGAAGTGGCAAATAAGATAAAATCCACTTGTCACTTTGAGCTAAAAACTGGGTGGGAGGAGGAGGCAAGGGCTGAGGGTTCATCTATTTCAACCTTCTAATTTACTTCTGGGAGGTCAGAAGAAGAGTCTTTTCCCCCTTCTGGGCCTCATTTTCCTCATTGATTCAATGAAGTCCCAGGATTAGATCAGGGCTGGCGATAGATTTCCTTTCATGTCTACTTAGATGAATTAATATCTCTACAAAGAGTATTTTGTGCAAAATTATTCAGGGGCTGCATCCAGAGTTGGCTAAAAAGGGTGATATGGTGGATCGGTGATGTCTGCCATAGCCTATGGGTTGGGATAGGGGTAGGTGTGCCAGGTGTTTGCCATTCCTGGATTGGATGGTTTCTAGTAGCTCTGAATTTCTACGGTTCTAGGAAACTTAGGCACAGATGGGAAGTGACTAGTCCAAATGAGTTTTTGGCAAAGCTGGGAATATGACCTGGGGCTCAGCTCCCCATTTGAGACTTGTTCCAGCAAGACTCAAATCCTACTTCAAGTCTCTGGGCAGCATGAGTGTTCCCCAAGAGAAAATACAAGTTCTTGGTGAATCGGCAATGCCACTCCTTCCTTCCCTGGGACAGAGCTTGGCTGCCCTCGTGGTGCTGTCCATTCTTCCTGTTACCCCTGAGTACAGAAGTAGGCCCTGGAGCTGGGGCCGAACTGCTCCTCCAGACCTGCCTGGAGACTCTCTCTGTGTCCTTCCTAAAAGGCTTGGGGAAGGAAGTGATTAGATTCCAAAGCCTTTCCCCTGGAGTGGAGTTGGGGGGTGGGAGCATTTCCCAGAGTGGGGCTTTGGCTAGGCAGGGGGCTCAGCTAAGAGCTACAGGGAAACAGCAGGGGATCCTTAAATATGCAGAGGGAGCAGCTGCCTTTGATCTCTCCAGTGGCAGAAGCAGACACTCCCCGCTGAGCTAGAGTGTGCATGTATGCCTGAGGGTGGCGTGTGAGTGTGGGTTAACATGTAAATGACTGGACGCCAACATGTGCATTGTGTAAGTATGTGTACGCATGCATGCACCACTACTGATTCATATATGTGCATATGCACGCACATGTGTGTACATGTCTGCACATGTGTGCCTATATCAGCGTGCGGGAGTTATCAAGTGTGTGTACATGTGTGCACTGTATGATTTGTTGGGCCCAGCACACGTTGCACATTAGTTCAGCTGAGATATCTCTATAACACCGTGGTATTATTTGCCCAGCAGCCCCAATTTGGAGCGACTACCTTTTTCCCTTCATTATTCTCGGCATTATTGCTGGAGCCACCACAGTAGCACAATCTGATCCTGCCTCCTGTCTCAATTAATTTGTCAAGAGATGGGTCGATTACAGTACCCACTCACCTGGTCACAGATGGTCAGGAGACAGTGTGGGAGGTTGTAATACTCTTCAAAACATTCATTACTTCCTTCTCCCTATTGAATTCAGGTATGGCTGAATGGCTTACTTTGGCCAATGGAATGCCACACTTGAGCAGAAGTCCTAAGGGCCTTTTCATGGCTTGCCACATTTTCTCCTTTCCCTCTGCTGTGAGACTTGCTGTATTCAGATAAAGGCTGTTCTGTCATCCTGGGTCCCAGAAAAGTGATGGCATGTAGCAGAGCCATAGCCAGCCCATGATAACTCTGACATTAGGTGAGAATAAACTTTGTGGGAGTAAGATTTTTGTTCTTGTCATTACTGCAGCATAACCTATCCTAAGCTGACTAAAAGAGATGGGCACTGGGATCAATTGTTCTTTCCCTTGGATTTTTGGTCCTGGAACTAGAAAGCACTTGTAGTAACACTATTTACCATAGTCTGTGGCTAGAGATCAGGAGGCATGTGGCCATTTCCCACACATGGAGAAAGGCTGTGTTTCCCACATTTGGCTACATACACACTTTTTGTGTGAAGCCAGCACAGAGAGCAATAGAGACCAAAATGGGTAAAGAAGTTGATAAAGTCTGTGGTTCTGAGATTGGTTGATCCTGAGGCCTAGATGCCTCCTTGCTTTGCCCCCAGCTTCATTGTCCCATCTCACCTTGATTCTGTTCGGGATAAATTCCCCTTGAAGTTAAAGCCAACGTGAGTTGGGTTTCAGTCACTTGTACCAAACTCTAATGTAATATGTGTGCTTTTCATATGATTCTCTGTATGTGTATATTACACCGCTATGTGTTTGCATGGATTTTTATGTGTATTCATGTATGTACCCCCATTTGTGGGCTGTGTGTGTCTGTGTGTGCCTTGGTAATCATATGCAGCTATATAGGCATGTTTATGGTATACAAGTAGGTGTGTGAGTTTGCCTGGCACATAGTACATACTTAGTAAACATTGCCTGAATGATTATACCATAGTGCAAGAGGGTGTGGTTGTGCAACTAGTGACTGAGAAAGAACCGGGTGGGGAGGAGGGATTGGTCATGCATAGCAGCATTCTCCTGGCTGTACTTGGACTTGTGGTGGGGATTATCCTCACACTTCCATTTCTTCCAAAGGGTTTGCATGTTGGGGTTGCAGGTTGCCTCCCGGACATCTACCAAGGCCTCATCCACTCTTGGTCCCTTGTCAGGGAAAAAAAACCCTAGGCCTACCCAGACAGTCTCTGGTGGTGCTGGGACAGCTGCCATGGAGGCTAGGAGAGACCCATGGTTCAGGAAGTATTTGTGGAAGGACTGTTTAGGTCCAGAGTCAGGATGGCTGGCGTCACCCCCGGCCATCTGCTCGAGCTCTGGGTCAGGCGTTCATTGTTGTAACTGGGAATTTTAATCAACAGACCTTCTGCATTTGGCCTTGGTAGTTTTGTGATTAGGTGGTTTGACAGAAACTTGGGACTTGATTTCTGCTATTTGCACTTCATTGGCATGTGTTAGGGAAGTATTTTGAATTGGTGAGGTGGAAAAATTGAAGAGACAGCAGCAAAGGGCAGTGCGGGAGAGGTGGCAAGATCACTGCGCAGAGGCGAAGCATCACACTTGGGGGCTTTCTGAGTGAGAATCGGGGGCTTAAAAATCAGCAGGTCCAACCCCACCCCCATGCCCAAATTGCCAAATAACAGTAGCTGTAATGATAGCTTCTCTGTGTTGAACACCTACCAGACTCACAGGAAGTTGTTGTAGTGGGGCTTGATAGGTGGCAGGGAATATAGACCCACCCTAGACAGCTCATGTCCCCTTTTCTCCTCACCTCCCTCCCTCCCTCCCTCCCTTCCTCTCTCTCTTCCTTCCTTTCTTTCTTCCCTTTTTCCTTTTTCCTCCCTTTTCTTCCTTCTTCCTTCCACAGTTTAAAGAGCTCTTCATTATTTCTGACCCTCAACTTGTGTCTTTTGTTCTGTGTTAACCTCCTGGAACAATTCAAACAAGCCCAAACCTTCTTCTGCGGGACAGCCTTGCAGGGTTGTAAAATCAGAGGAAGTGGGTCCCAGTCACTGAGGACCTCGAATCCTGTGAAGATGACCAGTTATCATCAGTCCTGGAAGGTCCAGTTTTGTTCAATTCAATTCATCCTACAAATATTTAAAGCATGGATTTTGAAGTCAGGCAAACCTGAGTTTGAACCCTGCATCATTCATTTCTTAGTTGTCTGATTTACTGTCAAATGATGATTATTCTGAGCTTCAGATTTTCTCGTCTGATTCACAAGGGGCAGGCATATCTGATCCATGGGCATTCCATGAGAATTAAATGAAACCACATATGTGAAACACTTAGAACAGTGCTTCATCTACCCACCCACCCACTCATTCATTCATTCATTCTGGATGCTAAGAGCTTGAGAGATTCACTGGTGAACAGACAGCGTCCTTGCCTTCACAGAGTGTAGCATGGCACACAACTGCCACATACTTAGCAAATATTGCCCTACCGATGCAATGTCACATGCGTCTGTACACTCAGGAGACAGTACTGGGCAGCTGGGTGTGGGTAGAGATACAAAAACGAATAAAACAGGACAACTACTCTCAAGGAACTGAGACTTCAGGAGCAGCAATATGCTCTTATGGGGTTGGAGAGTGTCTGACTGAAGTTTTTAAGCCTGAGTTTAAATTTGATACTAAGTCCTAAAAAAGAAACCCCAAAACTTGATTTTCTTGGTGACCAGGATCTGGACTGGAATGTGGTGACACGTAATCACAGGAGTCCAGCTTCTCAGAGAGTCTAGCAGAGAGAGAACCTGGATGAGGAAGACTAGCTCTGAAGGGCAGTGTGGGGAAACAAGGTCCATCAATCCTATTCCTAAGGGTCTACTTCTGTTTATATTCACTTACAATTATTGAAAGTCTGTGT
The DNA here is from genome assembly GCF_027409185.1 of Cynocephalus volans. Lineage (NCBI taxonomy): Eukaryota > Metazoa > Chordata > Mammalia > Dermoptera > Cynocephalidae > Cynocephalus > Cynocephalus volans. The sequence goes on from NC_084463.1 coordinate 115,301,356, forward strand.
GCCAGTCATATGCAATGTACTGGTATAGACCCTTCTCATGATTTTACAGTGTAATTGGGGGGGCGGGGATTGGTTGTTATAACCCAGGATGATGAATGCTAAGACAGGTGGGGGTATCACAAGAGTTGCTGCATTATGGAGATATAAGGAAAGACCATCCTCCATTCAGAGCAGGGGTTCCTAACTGTGGGTGATTTTTGCCTCTCAGGGAACATTTGACAATGTCTGGAGACATATTTGGTTGTGGAGTTTTTTACTGGCATGTAGAAGGTAGAAGCAGGGGATGCTGTTAAATACCCTACAACACAAAGGACAGCACCCCACAGTGAAGAATTGTCTGGGCCAAAATGTTAATAATGCTGCTGTTGAGAAAATGTAATCTAGAGGGATAATATGAAGCTTCTCAAAAGAAGAGGTACTGAGTTGAGTATGTAAGGATGAGAAATTAACTGGATAAAGAATGGGGGTGTGGCAGACTTTCCAGGCAGAGGGACGGCATATTTGAACATTTGGAAATGAGAGAAAGCATAAGAGAGCAAAAGTGAGAGCCAGGGTGGCAGGAGATGGACTCCGGAATGCAGAACCACCCATGTGCAACTCCGTCCTGAGAGATCTGCCGTGTGGGCTGCACCCAGCAAAGCTGTGGGGATGGGGCCTCCTGGAGACTTGGGGACCCAATCCCGGCTCCAGTGTGTCCAGAAGGTGGGACATGCAGTCAAATAAGATGACTCTCAAACCTTAAGCTTTAATGTTCATTGCTCTGTTGGTTTGGACTTGTTTGGGACCAGCTACCTCTTTCTTCTTATTTATACCTTTTGGAATGGAAATGTTTATTCTATGACTAACACAGCATTGTATTTTGGAAGCACATAACTTTGATTTCTCAGGCTCGTACCTGGAGAGAAATCTGCTTCAGGATGAATCACACCTTGAGTCTCATACCTGTCTGCAATGAGTTGATATGACTTTAACTTTAAGGTTGACATTGGCCTGCACTGGCCAGCCACCAAAAAAAAAAAAAAAAAAAATGTTGATGTTGGAACGAGTTCAGGTTAAGACTCTTGGGGCTATGGAATGGAATGAATGTACATTTGAAAAGTATATGAATTTTTGGGAGCCAGAGGTGAAATGCTATGGTCTGAACATTTGTGTCTCCCCACAATTCATATGTTGAAACCTAACCCCCAAGATAATGGTAGTAAGAGGTGAGGGCTTTGAGAGGTGATTAGGTCATGAGCTCCACCCTCACAAATGGCATTAGTGCCTTTATAAAAGAGGCCAAAGGGAGTTTGTTCTCACCTTCTGCCATATGGAGACTCAGCAAGAAGAGAGCAGCCCTTACAAGACACACAATCTGCTAGCACCTTGATCTTGGACTTCCCAGCCTCCAAAACTGTGAACAATGAATTTCTGTTGTTTATAAATTACCCTGTCTAAAGTATTTTGTTACAGCAGCCTGGATGGATGTAGACACTGACCTTTTGTCTCTGTCTTTTTCTCCCTTCTCTCCAATTTGATCTCTCTTTGTTGAAGGTAAGTTGAAGCTAGGTCATAAACGCCAAGTAAAGGAATTAGATTTCTTGCTAAATTTATTTGTTAGTTCACTCAGCAAATGTCTACCAATTTCTTACTCCTAGCACAGTAACATATATTAAGTGCTCAAGAAATATTGGTAAATAAATGTATGAATAAATTTAAGTCTTAGTTTAAATGTTACTTTCTTGTAGAAGCTTCTTTCTGACCATCTTGTGAACAGTCATCTTCGATCCCAAGTTGTTCTCTATACCATTGCTTAACTTCATTTCTTTCATGGTACTTATAAGAATCTGAAATTATATTAAAATAGGCACTTGTTGTATGTTACGGTTTATCTCCCGTACTATAATATAAGCTCCTGGAAATCAGGCATTTATCTAATTTACTTGGTCTCTCCAGTGTCTGGGAGAATTTTAGGTACACAGTAGACACTCTCAAATACTTACTGAATAAAGAGATGTACTGGTTGGCTTCTCTGGGTCATGACCTGTGATAGGTACTGAGAGATGGACCAGATACGGCCCCTGGCCAGGAGATTCTGCTATGTGGGATAGAAAATGCCTGGTAAATTCTGCAAGTGGTATGTTTGGAGCTCCACTGAGGTAGACTCACTTACCCTCATGGAGAGAGCATTAGAGTAAGTAGCTGCCATAACAAACAACCCCAAGAGATAAATGACATAATCCAATAAAAATTGTATTTCTCTCTTTCACAGTTCAGTGAGGGTCAGGCAGCTCTCTGCCAAACGGTGACTTGGGAACCCAGGCTCTTCCATTTCATGCTCCCATTCTCAACATCAGCACATGGTCACTATGAAACAGGAGGAGAGTGAAGGATCACAAGTGGAGGATTTTTAAGGGCCACACTGGAAGTGGCACACATGATGATGACCTACGTTTCATTGATCAGAATCCAGTTATATGGCCCCACCTAACTGCATGAGGCTGTGAATATTATCCATTTATGTGCCCAGAAGGGAAAGGAAATGAGTTTGGTGGTGACACAGCTTTTCGTTTTACCTCAGACAGGATGGAAGGGAGAGGACATAGACTGAGAAAAGAAGGTCACCTAGAAGAATTAATGAGCCCCAGTACCATAGTAACTGCAGTGGCCACGGGGTTTTTAAAAGAGAATTGAATAAGACTATTACCAAACCCAGAAGTTAAAGTCACGTAATCATGCACTGGTTTGATGAGTCCTTTAATAAAATTGCCGTGAAACTTGTATCTGAGATGCCTCCTGACTTTGTAATTGTTTCATCAGAAGTTATTCTGAGGATGACACTGCCTGCGCTGCTCTGTGAGTTTCACTGTTGATACAAAGTGACAAGGTTCTGTCTTACTGAAGGGATAATTGGAGCATGGACTAAGAGTGAGAATTTGGGGTACAAAGATTGTCCAGGTTTTTTATGTGGTACTTCCATTCTTTATATTTCACACAACGTCCTCCTAAAATGGGAGAGGGCCCATAATGTGTGTAATTCTGCGCCAGATGCTCAGGGATATGAAAGGAAAAAGGTATGAGCCTGACTCTCAAGTGACTTAAATTTTTCTTCAGGAGCTTCAAGTAACTCATGTGACACTATTATGGACCCAAAGCCATCAGACTCTTGAGATGCAGGTGCTGCTGTGTGGGCTCCCAGCGAGGTGAGATAAGTGAGAGCAGGTGTTGATGAAAACATTTCTGGGGGTGATGGCACTCAAGTTGGGTTTCCTAGAGTTTCCTCCAAAGCTGCCATTCACTTGGAACCTAGTATATTCCAGAGCTAATAGCATGGCTTTGGAATTGTATAGGCTTAGGCTTGTAGCTGGGTTCTGTCCCTTACTAACTCTGTGCTTTTGAGTAAGGGTGGGTAAATGAGACATCACAGACACAGAGTGTCTGCCACAGAGATAACGCTTAGTAAGTGGTAGGTGTTAGCTCATAAGAGTAAAACATAACAGTAAAAGTATACTCTCTGATGCCAGACATCTTGGGTGTGAGTCCTTGCTCAGCCTCTTACTTTCTGTGTGATATTGGGCAAGTCACTCAACCTCTCTGAGCCTCTGCTTTTTCATCTGTAAAATAGGTATTATGGTACTGCCTATTTTATAGGGCTGCAGTGAGTGGTAAATACATGAGTATATATAAAAAAACACGTAACAGGGCTATATGCAAGTTGTAGCTATTAATATCACTATTATGAAAGAAATCATTTCACTTCCACACACAATCACTTCTAAACTGAGAAATAGTGGCATTTCCTACCCTGGAGATCAGCAGAATAATTCAGACACGGGCTGTGTGTGTTTTCCATGTGTGTGAACACTTGTGTGTGTGTGTGTGATGAGAAGTGATGGCCTGAGCGCTGGCACCTTTTTCACATTGTGACATTGACACATGCATTTTCAAATAAGTTGAGTTCCCATTTTGCTCTACTCATTTGGCTGCAACCACAAGTTCACAGAAAAATATGAATAGACAAGGGAAAGGTGTACAAATGGGGTGGGGGTGGGAGAGGCAGAGAATCAATTTACAGTTTGTCAAGACAAGAGGATTAATGCCTCTCTTTTATTAAAAAAACTAATGCACTGGGTCCTTGTCCATCATGGATTGTAAAGGGAGCATATTGAATGTTCCCTGCGTGTGTGTATGGTGGGGGGCATGTTGCTAAGTCCCATATGAATGCATTATCTCATTTAATCTTCAGAATATAACAGGAGGTTGGTACCAGTTGAAAGGGCTTTAAGAGGTTACCTGGCCTGAGGATGCATGGTCTGTATATGATGGAGCTAAGACTAAAATACAAACCTTTCTGGCTCCAAAAAGAATGGTCTAAACTGCAGCCAATGTCCAGCCAGGAACATGCCAGCTGGCACAGCACAGGTTGTTTGCAGCCATTGTCTTTTCTGATGGGCAGTCCCTAGTCATTGGACTGTTGAATAGCTCCACTATCACCACTCTTCTCATCCACAAGGTGATATTACATGGTTACAGTCCAAGGTCAGAGGGAAAAAGAGGCAAATCTTTGATATCTTCATAGAGTCTATAACCAATTGATTTGAATTTAAAACTAAATTTTAAAATGCACAAGATCTTAGGATTAAAGTGGTCATCAAGCGTGTTTGCAACACCTAATCAGCACAGCAAAGGGAAGGAGCACTGTGATACGAGTTGGAGGAGCCGATGTATTAAAAACACCCCACCACGGTATTGACCAAAAAAAATTTGGGTAAATGCAAAAAACAAAACAAAACAAAAAGCTGAAAGGAAAAACACCCACAATTCTCAGTCTTATCACCTGGAGAAAACTCCTGTAAACTACTGTGACACTTTGATAGCTCTGTGTGTATAATTTTAGAAATATACTTATGTATTTCTACATCTGTAGGGTCATGAGGTTGATCTTAGAAGCCCGTTCAGGCTGAAAGCGATCTGACAACAATTCAATAACTCTCATCGAGGTGTCCACTGGGGAAGGCTGGGGATACGCCACTTCTTACTGGCTAGCTGGGCTCTAGTTCATCCTTAGAGAAATACTGGCGAAGGGGAAAATTTCTCAGTGTGTAAAACTGAAAAGCAGAACTCAGTACAGTATATAATGCTAACAATGCCACATGAAAATGCGGTAAAAATAGAGTCAATTATACACTGTCAAAGCTTTTCTCTAAACAGCTGCCTAACAGAATATGACAATTTTTCCTACAATGTAGTAAAATTTTTTTTTTAAAAAAGTACTTTCACAATGCCAACTACACAGGGCCGAATTCATTAACACTTTATTACCTTAAACTCCATTGTAAGAGAAAAATAATATGACGCAACTTGTCACTTTTTTCTTTTCCTGGTTTTGTTACTGTGACACATTAAGGTTTGGGCGCCTGCTAGTGTGTTGTGATCTACATTTAATGATCTTAACAGGGACTTAGTAAGACATTGTTCGTTTCTCTTGCGCTATCCCTGAGCGGAGTGTTACATGAACAGTGAGATCCAATTATATCATAGTGTAATTTGCAAAGGAGAAAAAAAGTTCTTTTCATGGTGTGTTCCCCAAGGAGACTCGGAGTATTGTAGCAGTTTCTTGGCTCTGCTTTGCAACAATATAATTAGCTATAATCTGTACATTTGCATATAGTACACAGAGCCCGAGTAATTCTCCGCTTGCTGGGTTAGGATGTAAAATGGTCTTTTATAAGACAGTCGCTTTGATACACCTAATTTTACTTAGTAAATTTGCATCTATGTTGTGGCTGATCATCACAAATGGAAATTGTCACTCTTAATGTGGAAGAAAAATGAAGAACTACACCATAATGAAAGGTAATTTTTTTTTTTTAATCAACAGATTTTAATTGAGGACCTAATATGGACTCAGGACTGGGACAGAACCCTGATGCTTTTGAAGTAAAAGGCTGGGTTTTATTTTCGTCCAAACTTTGTATGCAGTTAGGATTACATCTCGTACACCTTGTAATTTGTATTTGGGAATGTCAAGTTCTTCAGCACCATGGTACCTGGAGCCTCTTAGCAGCAGTGCTTGGTTCCTTAAACAAACAAGACAACATTACTTTAGGGAATAGAGGAACAGAAAGAGAGTTATTAGCTAGCCTTCTCTTTCTTATAAACTGTACACTTTCTCTCTTACTCTTAAACCATTCATCTTGAGATTGGCCATAACTCCGTAAACTGTTCACATTACTTGATTTCACCTTAGGGAGTGTGTGTGAATGGTTCCAAAGAGTAAGGCAAAAATCTCAAAATCAAAATAACCTTTGAAAATTCCATAGAATCACCCTCAAGATAGTTGAGAAACTATTTTAAAATGCCTGTGGGAACTGAGCCTGTTGAAAGAGTAGTAGATCCATTTCAGGCTCCCCTCGGGCACACCGTAATTGTGGATGGAAGAGCCAGGCCCATGTTTAAGTAACTCTGTATCCTTATCTCCTCTTCTGTTTTCTTCATTCCAATTAAGCAGAAGGATCTAGTTGATAGTAAGCATGACCCTCACGCACTACCCCTAGGATGCAAGCTCCACTGGAATGTTGGTCTTGTTCACGTTTGTTTCAGCACTAGCACAGTGCCCGACACATAGTAAGCACTTGGTAAATATTTATTAAAAGAATTTGCTAATCCTTCAACCTTCAGCCACAAAAGATATACAACTAGAAAGATTACAGTGAATATCAAGCCCCAATGGTCTTGTTTAAAATCTCCATCTTACACCCTTGAAAATTCAAAAGATGATATTGCTGAGCTGCTAATGTGTTTTTTCTGAAGTTTGATTTATTTTCTCACTGCTGGTCTGGGAAAGTGAAATGCCATGTCTTTGGAATGGATTGGAGAAGGTCTTGGCCAGCCAGTATGTATTGATTAGACACGGGGAGTCTTGGACTCCTAGGACTGTCAAGTGTTAATGCTAGCAGAACCCTTAGTGATAATGGAATTCAGGACTACAAATTCACATGGGTTGAATCGTATCCCTCCCAAATCCATATGTTGATGTACTAACTCCTAGTACCTCAGAATGTGACCTCATTTGGAAATTCAGTTTTTACAGAGGTAATCAAGTTAACATGAGGTCATTAGGGTGGGCCCTAATCCAGTACACCTGGTGTTCTTATCAAAAGGGGAAATTTGGACACAGAGACATGCATAGATGGTAGATGATGTAAAAAGACACAGAGACAAGACAGCCACCGACTAGCAAAGAAGAGAAACCTGGAACAGAGTCCTCCCTGAGAGCCCTCAGAAACAACCAATCTTGATAATGCCTTGATTTTGAACCTCCAGCCTCCAGAACAGTGAGAAAATAAGTTGCTGTTATTTAAGCCACTCAGTGTGTGGTACTTTGTTAGGGCAGCCCTAGAAGACTAATACAGTGGGTAAACTGAGGTACAAATCTAGACCAATATCCAGGCCCCTTATTAGGCAAGATGATACTGCCTTTGGCCAGGTTTGATTAAATATGAAGAATGTCAGCACTTAGAGGCTATTTTGGGGAGGTCATGGCAGTCTTCTCCATCTGTGACCCCTTCTTGAAGAACATTCCCTAAATTTAAATGGTTAGGAATGGTTGGGAAAAGTTTAGTAAGAAAGGAGCATATATATAAAATGATAAGGAAACGTGACAAAAAGAGGCCAAGCTCTTTCTATTATGATTCTCCATTTGCCCCTCAGTCAACAAATTTGCAGAGCATTGGTGAACTTTTCCTATTTTGCTAGTGATACTTGTTGCATTAGGGGATGTCAGATTTAGTTTTCCTACTGTTTATGGTGATTTTTTTTTCCTGGTGGAAGTTGTGAAAGCAATAGGGGAAAGGAGCAAAAATACAGAGAGTGGGAAGTAACGGGAAATGCAAAGTATAATTTTTCATGATTTGCAGCCAGCCCTCCAATTTTTTCACTTTTTAAGTTGAAATAATTTTAATCTGACAAAAAAGTTTCAATAATAGTGAAAGAGCTCTTATACATCTTTCATCTACCTTCACCAATTGTCAACATTTGTCACATTTTGCCACATTCCCTTTCTCATTGTATACAAGTATATGCTCCTTTCTTTCTAAATATTTCAGTGTGGTTTTCTTAAGAGTGAGGGTATTTCCTTACATCACCACAATACGATGATTAAAATCAAGAAATTTAACATTGATATTAACCAATAGACATTATTCAAATTTCACCAATTATCCCAATAATGCCTTTTACAGCACTGTTTTTTCCTCTGGTTCAAGAAGCAAGTTAAGATCATGCCTTGCATTTAGTTTTCATGAATCTCCAATCTCCTTTTATGTGCAAAGATTCCTTAGTCTGAAGATACCAACATATTTTAATGAGCATAAGTCATCTGTTTGGTAGCCTGTCTCTCAGTTTAGGTTTGTCTGATGTTTTCTTGTGATTTGAATGGTCTGGCAGGAACCCTCTGAGGCCTGCTTCCTTCTCAATGAATCAATGCAAGATGCTGGGTTGTCTCTCCAGCTTCCTCTCCCCCTACACTCTACCATGTGGACAACAACAGCAGGTTAACAACGAGTACAACTAAGGATGACCTTTGAGAGGAAAATTCACATCTTCTTCCATCCCGTCATCACACACAGGAATTTTATAATCTCCAGAGCACCAATTTGTTCTTTTCTGGAAGACAGATTAATTAGTTTTTGTTTTGTTCCAATGGTTTTTACAAACTGTGTAGGGTGTGGAATGCCTGGAAATCAGGACCCTTTTAATGGATTTTTGAAGATCCTCTCTCTAATGCTATGCCAGAGAAACAAGTTGTAAACCCACCCTCCACCAAGTCCTCACACAAAACAAGAAGCAAAACGAGCTGTTGAACTAACATTATCAATCGTCTCTAGTTTTCCTGTTAATAACTTGTTCCTTGCCCATTCATTTTGTTTCCTGAGCAGCAGTGCAGGGGTAGCTAGGCTTAAAGTTTTAAAGAAAACATTGTGGGAAAAAAAGATTGTAGCTAAAGAAATGTTCCTCATTAACACAACGTGTTCTACTAATTGGAAAAATCCTGCCGATGTTGGATTTTAATTGCAGAATCCATTTGTGAAACACAAATGCCTGCAAAGAGGAAAAATGAGAATTCTGGTTCTCTATGGCACATTTTCCCAACTGATACAGGACGAACGGGCTTCTAGTGTGTGCAGCTCGTGGTTCCCCTTGTCTGGGGGGTGATTTGATGGGGCCTGGGGAGCTGGAGCCCTGAGTTGATCACCTCTGATGAGTAGCCTTGTGAATTTATCCCTCTCTGCCCTTAAAATTATTATCATTTTCTGTGCCTACCGTGAAGTGAAAAGATTGGGAAACACTACAGTCACCTGCTTTATTTCATGTCTTCCTGAAAGCAGGTGCTTGAAGGCAGAACTTGGGTCTTACTCATTCACTTGTTTTCCACAGTTCATAGAATAAGGTCAGGCATGCAGCGTTTAGGCAGTGTGCATGTTTTGCACTGAGGTTGCTGAGTACTGCTGCGAGCAGGCACTGTGAGAAAAGCTGTGGTGGTTCAGCAGTGAGACACTGTTTGAGGGGCCACTTTTCTAACAGCTGTTGACTTGGAAGACAGAGAATCTTTTTAAGCACAACTTGAAGGACACCTTGAATCTGAAATAGAGCAAATGACAAAGTGGTGAAAGAAGAGACACATAACACATTTCAGGAGAGAGAGTGAACCCAATCCCCGACAGGATTAGTAGGTTAATTAAAGAATCTGTCCTGACGATGCTGGCACGTCTTCAATTCAGACTGACATTAACTCAAGGCACAGGCCCCAATCTATCTTTTCCTCCAGCTGCCATGGAGCTCAAATATTAGCAGGCAAGTCAGTTCTTAAGGACCTTCTAGACATGCATGATAGTATCCCAGGTGGAAGTTCCTGCAGGAGACATGATGCATCAGCTCCTGGCTGAGCAGGAACAGCATTATCTGATTAGCTCTTGACCACTTAGTAATGGTCAGTGGGCAGAATGTGAAACAGGAAAAGAAAGTTTATATAGAGCAAGCAATTAACACTCTCTGTACCCCTGTCATGTGCCTGGCACCATGCTGGGCATGTCATACCACCTATTTCACTTGACGTGATGGTTAGGAATGGCTACTGTGCTGTCAGGCAGAGCTGGGTTCAAACCTCAGCTCTGCCATTGCTGACTGAATGACTCTGTGTGGGTCACTTTTCTGTAAGCTTCCGTTGCCTTATCTATAAAACAAGTACAATAATGTCTTTTTATTAGTTTCCCAGGGATGCCATAACAAATTACCAAAAGCTTTGTGATTGAAAACAACGCAAAGGTATTTCTTCAAGTTCTGGAGGCTGTAAATCTAAAATCAGGGTGTCAGCAGGATCAAGAAACCCTCTAATGTCTCTAAGGGAGGATCCTTCCTTGTCTCTTCCAGCTCCTGGTGGCTCCAGTCATTCCTTGGCTTGTGGCTGCATCACTCCAGTCTCTGTCTCCTCCTTCATATGGCTTCTCCTCTGCATCTTCTTCTATTCTGTCTCTCATAAGGATATTTGCATTGGATTAGGGCTTTTCTGGGTAATCCAGGATGTTCTCGTCTTGAGATCATTAACTTAGTAGAGAGCTACATCACAATGCTAGGAAGTCTGGGAAGTACGTCTTATAAACCTCTTTTTACATGGTGAAATAGGTTCAGAAAGGTTTATTACTTTGCCCAAGGTCAAACTGTTTTTTTTTTTTCTATCCAGTGCTAAGTAATCACAAAGTCTGTGTTTTGGTCTCTTACCATGAAGAATTGGCTGGATCTCCCAAGGAAGATTCTGAGACAAAGATTTGGGTATTAGTGGGCTGTTTGGAAAATGATCCCAGGAAGCAGCGAGATAGTGGGAAAGTGAACAAGGAAAGAAGAGAAGCCAATGAAAGTTGCATCATAGTACATGGGTTACTGCTGTGAGCACCTGGGCCTCAATCCCACTGGGACCTTCTGGGAGGTTGGTGGGTACGAGAACTGTCCACCAAGACACATGACCTCCAGGATGGGCAAAAAGGGACACCAAGAGCATCTCTTACCCCTAGCAACTCTATGCTAGCAGAGATCTTGGAGGGTCTGGGTGGGAGAGAGAACTGAAGGGTGGAAATGGGCAATAAAAGTCAACTGTAGCTTTTAGTAATTTTGCTTGGGCCACTTCTGGGAGGTTTAATGGAAGCACTGATCCTCAGTGCTGGTGTGGACCTTACAAATCATGTAGTTTGACTTCATTCTCATTGCTGCAGTGCCCTATACAATATCCCATATCCTCAAGTTTGCTCTCAGTGGTCATATATAGCCACTACTTAGATATCTGCAAGACGGGAAGGCTCCTTAACTCCTGAGGCAGACTGTTCCATTGCTGTACAGCTGTAATCATGAAAAAGATCCTTATGCTGATTCAAAATTTTACTCCTTGGGTCTTTGACTTATGAGATCCAGTTTTTTCCCTGGGCCTTCACTTCGCCCCTAAGAGATTTCTTTTGCTTACACATTATTTTTAGCTCTATAATTCTATCCTGTCCCTGCCCTAGAGCTGTGGCTCTTTGGAAATAATGTGTCCAGCTCTAAACCTCCAGTTTATAATGGTCTAGGAAGTAACTTAAGTGGTTTTAGAATGAAATAAAAATTAACTGTCAGGGATAGTTGGAGCATATGGTATAGTAAGAGAACATCCATTCAATGAATGCTAAATAAGCACTTACATTTTGTGTCAGATCTGTGGCCAAGAGTCTGTTGGGAGAGATGGGCACAGAATGACCAACTTCAATACCCAGGATAAAGGTCTTGAAAGGTCACTCTAGAAGGGATAGAATGAGAAATGCCATGCTTACGAAAGTATGAAGGACTACATGCTCTGAGCATAGTAATTTCATCAGGGGATTGGAGAAGACTTCATGGAGGTGGCATTTGAATTGGGCTTTGATGGATGGTTAGGATTTTAACAGACTACAGTACTGGCAGGAAAGGAATCTGAGAATATGGAAATGGCAGAAGAAAGTCCTGGAGATGAGGACACGTACGTTTTATTCAGGGAATGGCAAGTTGTCGGCTGTTCCTGTTGTCCCTAGAGTTCAGGGTGTGTCTGTGTGTGTATTTGTATATGTTAGTAGCATGTGAGGATGGTATAATATGTAAAGGACCCACTTAGAAAATACTGTATGGTAACTCGTCTTGACTTTTCCACTAGATGGTAAGAAAGTCTTCAAATCCTTTTGCAGAGGGAAGAGAAGAACTCCGTTTTATTTTTAAAAAGATTTACTCTAATACCACCATGGAGGATAGGCTAGATTGTGGAGAGAACTTGGAAATAGGAAGACTAGGTAAAATGTGAGTGCAGACATTCAGTGTAAAAGACTCTCCCTGTATGCTTCCATTCATCTTTCCTTCCGTCTGTCCGTCCATCCATCCATCCATCCATCCAGTCTTAAACATTTACATGCTAATCATTGTGCTAAGAATTAAGGCTTTGGAAAAAGGAAAAATATTTTCTATCTCCAGTGGGTTTATGCTCTAGTAGAGCTTGAATTGGGGAAGTGAAAGGAGAGGAAGGATAAAAAGATATTTCAAAATTGAAGTAGACTCTCATCAGTGTCTAATTGCATATGGATGGAAAACAAGAAGAAAAGTAGAAAAAAGTCCTTATTTTACAAAGGGGTAACTGAATTCTAGGTCCAACTATGCTATTGGCTATATTGTACTGTCCGCTGGCTGTGTGACCTTGGACAAGTCCTTACCCCTCTCTAGGCCTGTTTTTCTCATCCACAAAGTTTGGACTGGATGATTTCTTCCAGTACTTGCCATTTCAGGATTCCATCATTCTATTTCTTTGTCCGTTAATTAGTAGGAGAGGAGAAAGAGCAAAAGTTAGGAAGTAGTAAACTGTAGGGTGTTTGGGGCGTAGGAAGTGAGTGTGGGGCAGTGTGAATGGTGAGGAAATAGTTGGAGAGATGGACAGCTAGGTACATATGTAGACTTAGGTTATGGGGGCTGTGAATGCCAGAGTAACAAACCATAGTAAGAACCACAATTATTACTAAAGCTCTGTTCCATCACTTCATCTTTCAGCTCCCAACATGCTTCCCTGATTCTGGCTTAGACCTGGCTGGAGTACTCCCAGAAGCCTCTGGTGTAGCACAAAGGCCACCTGCTGTGAAGCCAGGTAACCACAGTTCCATCTCCTTCCTTCTCAAGTGGTTCTGGTCCTGGACATGCATGAGGCAGTCCCGGACCAGCAGGGTGTGGATCAGGGGACTCTCGGGTGAGGACACTGACGCCTTCTCCTCTGCGGGCTGGCTGCCTTATCACTGTGGGCTAGAGCTTGTTCACTTTTCTCCCCTTGGTCTCTCCTCAGGACCTTTGTTCAACTTGGTGAAGAAGAGCTGCTAAGGTCATAGAGTCAGGGATCTAAGAAGACAAGAAGACTTGGAGCTCCTTAAGGGCAAGAGCCACACCTTGGTGCTTGCTAAATTCTCAGCCCCTAACCAGATCCTGGTCCATAATAGATGCTCAATCAATGCTCATGGAAGGAATGAATGAATGAGTGGAACAGATTGTGTACGAATAACAAAACTGAAATCCAGGATGGCCAAGAGGCTGCTGAAAATAACACTGGCTTTAGAGTCAGACAGAACTGGAGTCATATCTTAGTGCCATTCCTTCTTGGTCATAGCTCTTTAAAATGAGGACAATAATACATGCCCTGAAAAGACAGTAGTTGTGAGGATTAAAAAGACACTGCAGACAGAGCCTCGAGAGTGGTGCTGAGCACACAGTTCATATCCAGTAATTTTAGGGTCTACCCCAAGGCTGTCAGACTGTCAGACTGTCAATGGCAATCCCTGACTTTTGGAAAGAACTAAGGGTGTCATGTAAGGAAATTCTTGTTTGAAAGATTTTAAAGACCATAGACAGCCTCATCTGTCTTAGGAGCTTTGGATGCAGCCTCATTAGAGGGAGAGGGATGGACTAAATGTCCTTGGGCTCTTTCCAATCCCTTTTGGGTCTTGGAACCAAGGATGCAGTTCTAATCCTGACCATTGGGTGGCACCAGCCCATCAGCTTAGGTAACTCTCAGTGGCGGGCAAGGCTAGCTCTGCTTCCCAGCAGGGGAGTTGTTAGGGGGTGGGGGCGGGGAGTGAGCAGAAATGGGGGTGGGGGGAAGGAGCAGCTTAGAGAGTCCAGGTGTTTGTGCCTCTGTGCGCCTGTGTGTGTGCCTTTGTGCATGACTGGGGTGGCGGGTGGGCTGTATAAGCATTATGAGGGTGTATGAGCATGTGTGTGAGTGTGCGTGTGCCTGTGTGTGAGAGACAGCTAACAACTCACAGAAAGGGGGCCTTTGTTTCACTCCTATTTATGTGCAGGGAAATCGTTTGACCTAAATGAAATCTCTCTGCCCCAAGGATATTAGTACATGGCTGTGGATGAAGTAAGGCTTGGGGACATGGAATTTTCAAGATGTTAGAAGCGTAAAAATTTGTTTAGTTGACACCCTCATTTTACACATGGGAAAACTGAGAGCAGAGGTATGCCACAGACTTAACTGGGTATGCCACAGACCCTTGGTGGACTGGGCAGAGCTCTGGCTCCCTGACCCTGTCTTCCAAGTTCTCTGCATTTGAGCCTGTGACTACCTCAGGATAAGAAGCTGGACCATCCAAACATGGTGGGTGACCTCCAGGAAGAAAGCCCAGGCAATATGGGGCCCAGGATCCCTTGCTTAGTCCAAGACACATGTCAGTGTGAGCATCCTGGCTTCTCCTCCATGCACTTTATGCTTCATGTCTGCATCGCAGAGCCACACTGGCCCTGCCATCCCCTGAGCAGATCCCTGGGGGCAGCTGACCGTGCTTGGCATCCCAAGGTAAGCAGGCAACAGTCAGGAACTAGAGTCCAGGTCTCCTGTCTTCCATCATTGTTTCTGTCTCACTTTCAGGGAGCGGCTCTATCTGTCCCTCAGTAGCCCAGGGATCAAGCTTTGGGGGCACTAGTCACTGATTCTACTCTTCTGAGGTTCTCAGTGTCATTTTAGACCCTTTAAAGAGGACCTTGAGCCATACTTAAGGTCCAATGATAGTAACAAAGATTTATACATGGAGCTGCTGGCCTGCTGCTGATAAAATGATGACCAGCACTGCTGTTTATTTGGGTTTACTCTGCTCTGGGTACTAGGCTGGGTTCTTTAGCTCTGGGGTCAGACTGACTAGGCTTGAATTCTGGGCCCTTCACTAACCAGCTCTGTGACCTCACACGAACCTCCTAACCTCTCAGTGTCTACATTTTAAAACCAGGGATGTCACTAGTGCCCATGACAAAGGGCTGTTGAGAAGGTTAAAATGAATTGACACATTCACAAGTGCCTGAAAATAAAAAGTCTCATATACATGTTGTTATTGTTATGTTTTAATCCTTAAAATAACTCTGCCAAAAATGGAGGTATGGTGCTCCCATTTTATAAAGGAGGAAACTGAGACCTAGGGAAGTGATATACTCATATGATTCAAGGTAATAGCTAGTAAGTGGTAATTATGACAATAGGAACCAAGTCTATAGAGTTAGACCTTATGCTTGTCCTTTAAAATCCTTTACTGTCATATTGCCAACCCCCTGCATGGCCTCCTTTTTAAAACAATTTTTCAATAAAAGCAGAATCATATATTGTATATGTTTATATACTTATATACAAATATGAAAGAGTAAAAGAGAGTTTTAAGAAAATGGAAAACAGCTTCAAAAAATGACTCTCTCCTAGACCTGATGTTCTCATCAAGCTCTAAGTCTGGAATTCTAACAGGTTGGTACCAGGATTCTTTAAGAGACAAACATTTCACAGAAACCCTTCCTGGTCTGCCAGGAGTCCTGCACTTACAACTTCCTCCTCTCCCAACTTACCCATCACTTGTCAATTCAAATCTATCCCACAGTGATGGTGGATCTATATGGGCAGCAGGATGGTATACCACAGACTCCCCAGCACAGTTTAGAATCAGTGGCCCTTTACGAGCTCTGTGCCTATGCATAATCGACTTCATATAAAACGTAGTTATGAGCACTCATTATGGCTGGGAGGAAGCAGTTAACATAGAAATTACATAAATGCAGATGTGCAATGTCAAGCCACCAATGAACCAGTCTGGCAGCCTAGTGGGTCCCACCTGATCCAAGGAGGAGCCTCTGGGCAGCTTCACCCCAGCCAGCATGGAGCCTTTAGGATAAGGTGGTGTTTGCTGGGTGGCAGCTCCCCATGATTCTTCCATCAGTGGAGGCTCCCTCCAACCCAGATGGCAATAAGCATCCTGCACATCTGCACCCATCCATTCACCCAACCAATGTCTTTGGAGCTCCTACTCTGTGTGGCATTAGAGAGACCTTAATGAACAGTATCAACTCTTGCTCTGCTTCCATGGATTTTGCAATTGACAACTTTGAGTTTTACAAATGACAGTTATGAGCCAAACCACTGCCTTTCGGGGATCCAGAAGACCCATTTGATCCCAATGGGTGTAGAGCCACTTGGGCAGGTGGCAGGTGGTTGAAGTGGCTAACAACAGGACAGGTTGAGTCTAGAGGAACCTGGGGTGGAGGTAGAAGGAACTAGGCAATCCGGATTGCTCAGCAGAAAATTTGGGGTTGGAAACAGGAGCCAAATCACTAGGCCAGACATTCAGTAGAAAGTGGACTGAATCTCTCTGCTTTCATTTTTGATACCAACAGTTTATTCTTCACTCAGAAGTCAGAGTAATCTCTCAGACAGTTATATCACACTACATTTCTCTATTGCTTAAAGCTATCCAACGGTTCCGCGTTATGCTACAAATAAAAGCCAAGCCCCTTATCATGGCCTATAGGGCCTGGATGGTCTGTCTCTTCTCTTCTGCTTCTTGGTCCTTGTGTCTTACGTCTTATTATTCTTCTGTTCTTCTCTACCACCCCCTGCTCATCTGCCCCAAACACATCGGCCTTCTTTCTGTCTCCAGATACACTGGCAAGCTTAGTCCTGTCTCAGGGCATTTGCTCCCACTTTTTCCCCCTGCTTGAAATGCTGGTATCCCAGGTTGTCTGAAGATTGACTGATTCCTGTTATTCAGGTCTCAATTTAAATGTCACCTCAGAGTTCTGGTGGTGATGGGAGATTCAATCTTTTCATCTTAGAATTGGTTATAGCATCCTTGCAAAGACATCGCCATACTGTGACTCCTGGATCAGATCCTCATGGACCCAGGGAAGCCTATATCCTGCCAGCACTGCAATCAGAAATGTAATAGATATCTGCTCTTATAATAGTGACAGAAGGTGTAGCTCAGGCTGCCATAACAGAATGTCACTGACGGGGTGGTTTAAACAACACAAATTTATTTTCTCACAGTCCTGGAGGCTGGAAGTCCAAGATCAAGATGCCAGCAGTGTTGGTTTTTGGTGAAAGCTCTCTTCCTGGCTTGTAGATGGCCATATTCTCTCTGTGTCCTCACATGCCCTTTCCTTTATGAGGTGTGGAGAGAGAGATCTCTGGTGTCTCTTCCTTTTCTTGTAAGGACATCAGCCTATCAAATTTAGGCTCCACCCTTACGAACTATTTAACCTTAATTATCTTTTTAAAGATCCTGTCTCCAAATACAGTCACATTGTAGGTTAGGGCTGCAGCATATGAATTCGGGGGGATCACAGTTCAGTCCATAACATCTCCTTTTCACAGGTGTGGATCCTAAGTGCACTTCTTAATATCTTCTGCCCACTGTCTGTCTCAGTGTCTGCCTTCTGGAGAACTCAGGTGCATTGTACCTGGGACATAGTAGTTACTCAATTAATGATGATTGAATGAATTGCTATTTGGATCAGTATTTGTTAATGGTCCAAGAGAATAAAAATTCAGCTATTCCCTTTTGGGTTTTTATTTAAGTATTTATGTACACAAACATCACAAACTTTAGCCCAGTAATCATGGGGTCAAGTAGGCTTTACTTACTGAGTTAGGAAAAGGGTCATCTGACTGGTCTAGGTCTTAGTTGGAAATATCTAAAGGGAAGAATGGAGAAAGAAATTTCCAAAGAAATTTCTGTAAGGCAGTGCTGTGCCAGAAGCCTTATTGGCA
Source organism: Cynocephalus volans (assembly GCF_027409185.1). Classification (NCBI taxonomy): domain Eukaryota; kingdom Metazoa; phylum Chordata; class Mammalia; order Dermoptera; family Cynocephalidae; genus Cynocephalus; species Cynocephalus volans. Next base: position 115,319,444 of record NC_084463.1, read on the forward strand.
CATATTTTCTCACATACTTCTCATAACTGCCCAGTGAAGTAGGGCCTTTGTTAACTCCATTTGACAGAGAGAGAAACTGAGGCTTCCTGTCCAAGGTCACACAGCCAGCCAGTGGCGCATATGAGAGTCAATCCTCGCTCAGCATTGGAGTCCCTGAAAAGAGAATAGGCGTCCCAGATCCAGTCTCTTTCATTAGAGGCATCACCTCCTGCCTCTCCAGGTTGACAGTGACAGGCCTGACCCTCCCTACTCCCACCCTTGAATGTGCACAGTCCCCACTCCAGACGCTGTTTCTCAGAAACCTTTGCAAGGCTGAGGAACCAGACCTCTGGGGATAAGGCTGACACTAGAAGTTAATGACTTTCAGTAGAAACAAAACACTTGTTTACATGTTGCCATCATTAGAGGTTCCAGCCTCACCTCTGCTGGGCTCCTGCCAGATGTTTGGAGGGGGTTTTCACAAGCTGTGCAGTTTACTCCATACAAAAGCACTCATTATTAAGCCTTTTGGTATTAGGTAGAGCAATTCTGATAATGGGTAATTGAATTTCTTTATCTGGAGAAAAAGGGATCAAGACACTCTCAGAATTTGCTAAGCTAAGGGACACAGATGGCTGCTGGAGACATGGGGATTCCCTTCCTGAATCCCCACTAAGGAAAATAGTTTGGCTTAATGTGTCTGGCTCCTGATAGATGCTGAAGCAACTGTTCCTGAGAAAATCAAGAGATTTCACAGGGTAAGTGACATTTGCACTTGATGTTGAAGAATAAATGGGATTTTTGTAGGTAGAATAAAGGGATGGGGAAGAGCATTGCAGAGGAGAGAACAGCACGTGCAAAGGCACAGACGCATGGGAGTCTGTCATTTTGAAGACAGAAAGTAGCTCCCATGGCACTAAGCACCCCTTTATGTCTTGCTGGTCACTATCCAGACCAGTGGTTCTCAACCCTGCTCAAATACCAGGATCTGAGGAGCTTTAAAAAAATTACCCAGTCCTCCTTTTAATTTTAATTTGATTAGTCTGAAATGGATTCTGAGGACTAGTATGTTTGAAAACTTCCCCAGATTATTCTAATATACAAACTTGAGATTGATCCTTACATCTCATTGGCTTCTCATCTTCCCAACTTTTGGACAAATGCTTTGGGGAGAAACTTTGGTCAATTTTTTACATTTGTTACCAACTGTGACTGAAGTGCAAGATGGGGCTTCCTCAGGGCTCAGCCTTGAGGGCGGACATTTCCCTTTGGGCTAGTGGAGCATACAAAGCACCTTGTCTCCCGTGAGAGCCTGTTAGGGGAAGAACTTGCAGAGCTCAACTTTGACCATGTCCAGACCACATCAGTCACATCAGTAAGCAAATACCAATAGGACCCCAGTGCATTTACCTGCAACTCCCCTTCTGCTGACTTTTCTGGATGAAGAAAAAAAAAATGGTAAATTATTCAATGATGGGGAGAGCAGGTTTTGTAACTGTGAATTGTAAGATGGCTGAATAAGGAACTATAGTAGCCTATACATATTTTATCCCTATTTTTTATTTTTTTGCTCCCTTGCAGAAGAAGATTTCAGTTTTCGTTTCTCCCAAGCAGGACTGCTCACTTTGACATTCCCCGGGTGTCTGTAGTACTAGGCAATAATTAAATATCAGGTGCATAAGTTGCTCTTTAATTTGACATGTGTGCTCCAGGCAATAACGGCACGCAGTGCCATGTGGGAGTGTAATTGCTGAGGAATAAAATCTTGTAGCAAGTGAGATCATTGTATCAGGTACAGTGTGACAGCTCATTTGATCATTATGCCCAGGCTAAAGAGTTTGCCTAATTAGTTTCCATTAAAACTCACCCTTTAATCAAGAGTTATTCTTGCATAAAGAATGTCACTTGGTCCAGATGAATGAACAATGGTTTCCCCTTGAGGTTGGACTCTCGGCTGCACTGGGATGCCATATGTCTTTTCAAACAATCCACACCCGGCCCTCAGCTGAGAAGCCTGAGCTGGAATGACTGGTGTGAGGGGCGGGGAGGGAGGCATTGGGAGGAGAGAAATGGATGCTGCCAGTCCTGGTGGGTGGGGCTTGGGGTCTAAAAGAAACCCCCTTGCTAGGCACAAAGAACTGGGATTCCAGAGTCTTCCATATGCAGAGAGAATGAGGATCACAGAGGGGAAGTGACTTGGCCACAGTCATACAGCAAATGTGGCAAAGAGCAGGCAGGGACCTAGTTCTTCTGACATGCAGCCCAAGGCTCGCTCTTCTCCATCAAATGCTGGCCTCAGTTCTTAAGCTTCTTAGGACTGAGGATGTGAACCTTTACTTCCTGACCCTCTCTAAGTACTGAGCTTTTTTTATAACCCCACCTTCTAACCAAATTTTGTGGATGTATAATTTACATCAAATAAAATTAATTCACTTTAAGGGTATAGTATGACAACTTTTGACAAATATATACATGAATGTAACTATAACTATATATAGACTATCTTTTATTATATATATTTTAAATTTTTTGTATTGCAACATAGTTGATTGTACATATCTGAGGGGTACAGAGTTGAATATCAATGCCTGTGTGCAATATGTGATGCTCAGATCAGGGTAGTTATATATTCAACATTAAACAATGTCATTGTTTTTCATGTCCCTTTACCGATTCCTCTCTTATTCCCCTGTCCCTCCCCATCTCCCACCTCTGGCACCCTCATTTCTATTCTCTCCTTTTGAAAGTTCAATGTATTATTGTGGTTGTTGTATCTTTTTTTTAAAATTTATTTATTTTTTAGCTCTCACTTATGAGTGAGGACATGCACTATTTCTCTTTCTGTGCCTGGTTTGTTACACTTAACATGATTTTCTCTAAGTTCATCCATGTTGCTGTGAATGACAGTATTTAATTCTTTTTTATGGCAGAGTAGTATTCCATTGTGTAAATAGACCGTATTTTCCTTATATAGTCACCTGACAATGAACATTTAGGTTGGTTCCAACTCTTGGCTATTGTAAATAGTACTGTGATAAACATGGGAGTGCAGGTGTCCCTTTGACATGATGATTTCTATTCCTTAGGGTATATACCCAGCAGTGGGATCGCTGGATCTTATGGAAGTTCTATCTGAAGTTGTTTGAGGAGCCTCCATACCGTTTTCCATAATGGTTGCACCAGTTTACAGTCCCACAGGGTTGCAGGGTTCCCCTTCTCCACATCCTCACCAGCATTTGTTATTCTCAGTCTTTTTGATACTGGCCAGTCTAACTGGGGTGAGATGATACGGCAACGTGGTTTTGATTTGCATTTCCCTGATGCTGAGTGATGTTGAGCATTTTTGCATGTGTCTGTTGGCCATTTGTATCTGAGAAATAACTATGCGGCTCCTTTGTCCATTTTTAATCAGGTTATTTGGTTTTTTCCTAAGTTGTTTGAGTATCTTGTATATTCTGGATATTAACCCTTTTCAGATGCTTAATTGGCAAATCTTTTCTCCCACTCTGTGGGTTGTATTTTGCTCTGTTAATTGCTTCTTTTTCTATGTGGAGGCTTTTTAGTTTTATATAATCCCATTTGTTTATTTTTCCTTTTGTTACCTGTGCTTTGGGGTCATATTCATGAAGTCTTTGCCCAGTCCTACTTCCTAAAGTGTTTCCCTTATGTTTTCTTTTAGTAGTTTTATAATGTCAGGTCTCATATTTAAGTCCTTAATCCATTTTGAGTTGATTTTGATATATGCCTGGAGGTATGGGTCCAGTTTCGTTCTCCTACATATGGACATCCAGTTTTCCCAGGACCATTTATGGAACAGGCAGCCTTTTCCCCAGTGTATGTTCTTGGTACCTTTTTCAAAGATCAGTTAGCTGTAGGTTTTGGGGTTGATTTCTGGGTTCTCTGTTCCATTGGTCTGAGTTTCTGTTTTTATGCCAGTACCATGCTATTTTGTTTGCTATAGCTTTGTAGTATAGTTTGAAGGCAGGCAGTGTTATATCTTTGGCTTTATAGTTTTTGCTTTGGATTGCTTTGGCTATATGTTGTTCCATATGAATGTTAGGATTGCTTTTTCTATTTCTGTGAAGAATGTCATTGTTATTTTGATGGGAGTTGTATTGAATCTGTACATGCTTTGGGTAGTATGGACATTTCAATAATGTTAATTGTTCCAATCCAACAGCATGGAATGTCTTTCCAACATTTTGTATTCTCTTTAATTTCTTTTAACAGTGATTTGTAGTTCTTGTGGTAGAGATCTTTCACCTCCTCGGTTAAATTGATTCCTAGGGGTTTTTTTTTTTTTCTTTTTCTTTTTTGGTGATATGTAAATGGGCTAGCTTTTTTGATTTCTTTTTCTGCTAGTTGTTGTTGGAGTATAAAAATGCTACTATTTTCACATGCTGTTTTTGTATCGTGCAACTTTACTGAAATCATTTGTCAGCTCTAAGAGGTTTTTTGTAGAGTCTTTTCTATATATAGTATTATGTCATCTGCAAACAGGGATAATTTGACTTCATCTTTTCCAATCTGGATGTCCTTTATTGCTTTCTCTTGCCTGATTGGCTTGGCTAGTACTTCCAATACTATGTTAAATTGAAGTGGTGAGAGTGAGCATCCTTGTCTTGTTCCTGAATGATATTGATGGTGGGTTTGTCATATATGGCTTTTATTGTGTTGAGATAATTTCCTTCTTTACCTAATTTGCTGAGTCTTTATCAGGAAGGGATGCTGAATTTTGTCAAATGCTTTTTCTGCATCTGTTGAGATAATCATACAGTTTTTGTCCTTGATTTTGTTGATGTGGTGTATGAAATTTATTGACTTGCATATGTTGAAACATCTTTGCATCCCTGGGATGAATCCCACTTGATCATGGTGTACACTTTTTGATGCATTGCTGTATTCCATATGCTAATATTTTATTGAGGGTTTTTGTGACTATGTTCATCAGAGATATTGTCCTATAATTTTCTTTTTTTGTTATTGTTGTTGTACCTTTGTCTGGTTTTCGTATTAGTGTGATGCTAGCTTCACAGAATAAGTCTAGCAGAATGGCCTCTGTTTCAATTTTCTGGAATAACTTGAAAAGAATTGGTATTAATTCCTCTTCAAAGGTTTGGTAGAATTCAGCAGTAAAGCCATCCAGTCATGGGATTTTCTTTGTTCAGAGATTGCTGATTACTGCTTCAATCTTGTTGCTTGTTATTGATCTGTCCAGGTTTTCTATGACTTCTTGATTCAGTCTTGGAGTTTGTATGTGTCCAGAAATTTACCCATTTCCTGCAGGTTTTCAAATTTGTTGGTGTACAATTTATAATAGTCTCTAATGATATTTTGTATTTCTGTGGTATTGGTTATGTCTCCTTTTCATTTCTACTTTTTGTTATTTGGGTCTTCTCTCTTCTTTTTTTAGTTAGCCTAGCTAATGATTTGTCTATTTTGTTTTTTAAAAAACCAACTTTTTGTTTCATTGATCTTTTGTATCATTTTTTGGGTCTCTATTTCATTTAGTTCTGCTGGGGTCTTAATTGTTTCTTTCCATCTACTAATTTTGGGATGGGATTGTCCTTGTTTTTTGAGTTGTTTGAGGTGTAGCCTTAGGTTGTTTATTTGAAATCTTTCTGTTCTTTCAATGTAAGTGTTTATTGCAATGAACTTCCCTCTTAGTATTGCATTTGAAGCATCCCACAGATTTTGGTGTGATGTGTTTTTATTTTCATTAGTTTGAGAAATTGTTTGATTTCCTGCTTAATTTCTTCTTGGAGCCATATGTCATTCAGGAGCCAGTTGTTTAATTTCTATGTGTTTTTATAGTTTTCAGGGTCTTGCTTGTTATTGATTTCTAGTTTTAATCTGTTATGGTCTGAGAAGATGCCTGAAATGATTTTAATTTGTTTAAATTTGTTGTGGCTTGATTTGTGATCTAACATGTGGTCTGGAGAAGGTTGCAAATACTGATGAGGAGAATATATTTCTGTGGTTGTTGGATAAATTGTTCTATAGATATCTGCCGGGTCCTATTGGTCTAAAGTGTAGTTTAAATCCTGTGTTTCTCTTTTGATTTGTTGCTTAGATAATCTGTCCAATGTTGAGTGAGGGATGTTCAGGTCCCCAGCTATTGTTGTATTTGGGTCTATCTCTTTCCTTAGGTCTAATAGTGTTTGCTTTAGATGTGTGGGTACTCCAATATCAGGTACATGTATATTTATGATTGTTATGTCTTCTTGTTGGATAGATCCCTCTGTCCTTATATAGTGGCCTTCTTTGTCTCATTTTACAGTTTTGGCTTACAGTCTATTTTATCTGATATAAAAATAGCTACTCCTACTCATTTTTGGTAGGCATAGCTTGGTAAATATTTTTCCATCCCTTCACTATTAGTCTGTGAGTGTCTTTACAGGTGAGGTGAATCTCTTGAAGACAGTATGTTGTTGGGTCTAGCTTTTTAATCCAATCATCAGTCTGTGTCTTTTGAGTGGGGAACTTAATCCATTTATGTTTAGGGTTGTTACTGAAAGGTATTGTCTTATTTCTGGCATTTTAATGATTTTTATTTAATGATTTAAATATCTTTTGTTTCTTTCTTTCCCTTTCAGAAAAAAAGGGAAAAGTTTGTTTTTGGTATGTGTTGGGTTTTGGAGGTGGTAAAATACAAGTTTCTTTCTTTTTCTCCTTTGCATTTTTGTTCTACCAGTGGGTTTTGTTCTTTCTTGTGCATTCATGGAAGTGATTACTGTTTTTTGAATTCCAGATGCAGGACTCCCTTGAGGGTTTCTTCTAGGGATGGTTTTGTGGTGGTGAACTCTCACAGTTTTTGTTTGTTTGGGAAATAACACCATTTCTCCTTTATTTCTGAATGGTAGACTTGCTGGGTATGGTATACTTGGCTGGAAGTTTTTTTCTTTTAGTATTTTAAATATATCATCCCATTCTCTTCTGGCCTGTAGAGTTTCTGTTGAGGTCTGCTGTTAGTCTGATGGGGACTCCCAAGGTGACTTTACTCTTTTCTCTTGCTGTTTTTAGGATTCTCTCTTTGTCTTTGAGTTTTGTTGGTTTGACTATAATGTGCCTCAGAGAGGACCTTTTTGGATTGAATGTATTTGGGGATCTTTGAGCCTCCTGAATCTGAAGGTTTGTGTCTCTCCCTATACCTAGAAAGTTTTCTGGTATTATTTCATTGACTATGTTATCAATGCCTTTTCCTTTCTCCTGCCATTTAGGAATACCCATGATTCAGGTATTTGTGAGCTCAAGGTTGTCTGCTATCTCTTTTAGATTTTCTTCACTTTTTAAAATTATTTTTCTTTCTTTCTTCTTCTTCTTCTTCTTCTTTTTTATTTTTATTTTTTGTCTGCCTGAGTTATTTCAAAGAGACTGTCTTCAAGATCAGAAATCCTTTCTTCTGCTTTCTCTAACCTACTGCTTAAGCTCTTGGTTGTGTTTTTTATTTTGTTGAATGACTCCTTCAGTTCCATTAGTTCTGCTACATTCTTTTTAGAGTATTAATCTCTTTGTAGATTTCCTCCATCATATCCTGGATAGTTTTGTTCAGTTCTTTTTGTCATCTAATTGTGTCTTCTTATATCTCATTGAGTTTTCTTAAGATTTTTAATTAGAATTTCTTTTCAGTCATTTCAAGTATTTCCTGCTCTATGGGATCTGGTTCTTGAGAGTTATTGTATTCCTTTGGTGAACTCATATTTTCTTCTTTTTTTCATATTTTTATTTTTCTACATTGATGTCTAGTCATTTGGTAGAGCAGTTGCTTCTTCTGTTATTCCCCTTACCTGGATTCCACTGGTGACCCTCCTTGTGTCAGTTCAGTCAAGTGATTGTGGTCCACCTGCACAGAGGCAGTGGCTGCTGTAGCTGCTGCTGTATAGTAGGATGCCCTTGTGGTGGCGGTTTTTGTGGCAGTGATTTTGGCAGGCTACAGTCATGGTAGCAGTGGCTCCAGCAGTGGCAGGCTGTTCACACAATGATGGTGGCTGCCTGGAAGTGCTAGTGGTGGCAGTGACTGCAGCAGTGGCATTTGCAGCAGCCACCTGCTTGAATGCAGTGTCCACATAGGCATCCCACACTGCTACAATGTCCACAGTGGTAGTGGATTTAACTCATCATGGCAGCAGCAGCACTGGTGGCTATAACTCCCTCCCTATGTCTGCAATGTCTGCAGCAGCAGCAAGGTTACCTCATGAGGGTGGCAGCAGTGTCAGCAGCTAAAATTGCATCCCTTATGTCTGCAGTGTCTCTAGTGAGAGTGGGGTTACCTTGTGGGGGTGACAGTAGTGCTGGTGGCTGCACCTACCTCCCTCCTGTCTGCAATGTCCCCACGATCAGTGGGTTTATCTCGTGGGGGTGGCAGCAGTGCTGGAAAATACACTTGCTACCCTCCTGTCTGTGGTGTCCACTGTGGCAGTGGGGTTACCTCATGGGGGTGGCAGCAGTGATGGAGGCTGCAACTGCCACCGTTGGGTCTGCAGTGTGTGCAGCAGCAGCGGGGTTACCTTGTGAGGGTGGGAGCAGCACTAGAGGCTGCAACTGCTTCCTTCATGTCTGCAGTGTTTACAGTGGTAGTGTGGTTACCTTGTGAGGGTGGCAGTGGTGCTGGTGGCTGCAACTGCTTCACTTGCATCTACAGTGTCCTTGGCAATGGTGGGGTTAACTCTCAGTGGCAGCAATGGTGGTGGTGGTTGCAGCTGCCTCTCTTGCCTCTGCAGAGTCTGCCATTGCTATGACGGGTCACCTGCAGGACTGCTGCTCTGTGGGGAGCTGCTCTACAATGAGCAACCATTCTGGGACTGGACAATGGCTTTGGTGACTGCAACACTGGGGGCATTGGACTGTTTCGATCTGCTGTGGGAGGAACACACCCTGGGCACCTTTAGGCTGGGACTTCCAAGACTTTGTTTTGTTTGCTGCTGGATCCATCCTTATTGCTTGGAAAAGAATCTGGGACTGCTGGAGCTCAGAGGAAGAGGAGGAGAGACCCATGGAGTTCGTGAAGACAGGAGAAGCCCTGGCCTTTATTATATATGGACAGATTATAGTTGAATATGTTTATGGGGAACAAAGTGATATGATTTTTAAATACAATGTGGAATACTTAAATCAAGCTAATTAACACAGCCATTACTTCAAATATTTAACATTGTGGTGAGATCATTTGAAATTTACTCAATTATTAGCTTTATTCACCATGCTCTGCAATTGATCTCAAAATAAAAAATCAGGGGTTTCAAGATGGCGGCGGCTGCGGCAGCTGGCGCGGAGTAGCTGAGGTGGAAAAGGTGGCCACTGGGCCTCAGGCAGTCGGGAAACTTGTGGACCTTCCTCTGGCCATCTCTTAAGGGAGGACTGCTACTGCTGGCCGGTCGTGGGGGCTCAACGCCACTTTGCCCCCGGCAGGAGAGGCTGCCTCATTTACAGGCAACAGCTTTGAAGTGTGGAGCAGGAAAAGAACTGATTCTTAGCTGCAAAAGCGAGTCTTGAAACAGGGAACACGGTGCCAGGGCTGCTGTGGATGCAGCCAGGATCCCGGAGGCTGGGGCCGCACTGAAGGTGGCCAGCTGCCCTATTCAGGATTCGAGGTTTCAGGCCGGCATTAAAGAAGATTCCTGGGAGCGCCCGAGCGGCGCCGCGACTGAACAGCCCGAGGCGGCAGCGCCGAGAACACGGAAGGCAACAAACCAGAGACAGAGCGAGCGCCCGACCTGGCACAGCACTGTGAGTGATCCCTGGCACAGCTCTGTTCGGGGGATGGATGCCCACGCGGCTCCCGCCTGCACCACCAGGCCACTCACTGCCCCAGTGCTGCCTCCATTTTCCCAGGTGCGGGCAGCTCCGCCCTGCTCGGCCATCACTGAGCCCATTTGCTTGGCCTGGCGCGGGGCTTTCCGGACCCTGCGGGCCGGCCTCCTCTCCCACTCCCTCCGCGGTTCTCTGGCGGGGCTGGGGGTGTGGGGAGTCCCGACCAGTGTTGGGAGGGCTAGGAAGTATGGGCGGGCCGACTGTCACTCCACCACACCCTGGACTCCGCCCCGGTAAACTTCCTGTTACTGGGAGGCAGATACCTTCTCTGCGACCACCAGTTTGGAAAAAAGCCTAACGAATTTCTGGTTGGGAATAGTGTGGCAGGAGAGTTCCCAGGTCCGCTTAAACCTGCCGGAGAGCAGGCTGCAGGCGGGCACTAGACTCGGTTTATACCGGGGGGATACAAAGGTGAACAAGACCCGAGAAAGATCTACACAGTGCTACAAAGGCACCCAGAGAGTCCAGTCGTCTGTGCCTAGCAGAAACCTGGTAGACTTCCTGGGCGAGGCGGTGCTGAGCAGGGTCTTGAAGGCCCAGCTGATAGACGAGGGGTGCAGAAGACACACCCCAGCCCAGCACAGTGTGCACAGAGGGGGGAGACGTGCGGCCAGGGAGGTGGAGACTCGACAGAAACCACACACCCGGTGGAGTCGCCACTGCACGATCTAACAGCCTGGGCCAGAGCACACGGAACGGGGAGAAGTCCTGTACAGAAAGTGAAAGCTCTACAGAGATCATACACCCTGTGGTACGTGATCCACCAGCCCAGCAGAGTACAAGCTGACCAGAAAGGTGGATCCCTGGAGAAGCCCAAGACCTGAGGCAACCACACACACAAGACACTAGAGGCCAACTGAGCAGTCACGGCGGGAGCCATACCAAATTGGCAACCACAGCAACATCCTAATTAGTCATTAGTCTCAAACCGGTGGACTGTGAAACCCCCTGCCACAATGAATAAACACCAAAAAAAAGACACCAGAAATACAAAAAATCAAGAAAGTACACCACCAAAAGTTAATAAATCTCATACTCTAGATCCTATAGAACAAGAAGCCCTTGAAATGACTGACAAGGAATTTCGAGTGATAATTCTAAGGAAACTGAATGAGATACAAGAAAACTCAGCTAGACATCATGATGAAATGAGGAAAAGTATACAGGATCTGAAAGAGGAAATATACAAGGAAATCAATGTCCTGAAAAAAAATGTAGCAGAACTTGCTGAACTGAAGAAGTTATTCAGCGAAATAAAAAACACAACGGAGAGTTTAACCAGCAGGCTTGTCGAAGTTGAAGAGAGAACCTCTGAACTTGAAGATGGGCTGTTTGAAATAACACAAGCAGACAAAAAGAAAGAAAAAAGAATCAAGGACATGGAAGAAAATCTGAGAGAGATATCAGACAACCTCAAGCGTTCAAATATCCGAGTCATGGGTATTCCAGAAGGGGAGGAAAATGGAGATTCCATTGAAAACATATTCAACAAAATAGTGGCAGAAAACTTCCCAGGTATAGGAAAAATCACAGATCTTCAGATCCAGGAAGCTCAACGATCTCCAAACGTATTCAACCCAAAAAGGCCTTCTCCAAGACATGTCATAGTCAAATTGGCAAAACTCAGAGACAAAGAGAGAATCTTAAAAGCTGCAAGAGAGAAGCGTCAAATCACCTATAAGGGAGCCCCAATCAGGTTAACATCAGACTTTTCATCACAAACCCTAAAAGCTAGAAAGGAATGGGATGATATTTTCAAAATACTAAAAGACAAAGATTGCCAGCCAAGAATACTCTACCCTGCAAGGCTATCCTTCCGAAATGAGGGGCAAATAGTATATTTCTCAGACAAACAAAAACTGCGGGAGTTCACTACCACAAGACCACCCTTACAAGAAATCCTCAAGGGAGTACTGGGTTTGGTTCCTGAAAAATAACTACCACTGCCATAAAAACCTAAGAAAAATCTAAACCCGCTAGTACAATAAAAATGGCATTCATGAAGAGAAAACAAGCTAACAAAAACACTATCTACAACCTAAGGAACCAACAAACAAAGAAACCAAACAGTAAATCAGAAAGCAAGGAACAAAAGACACCTAAGACAACCAAACAACCAATAAAATGCTAGGAATAAATCAACACCTTTCAATAACAACTCTTAATGTAAAAGGCTTAAATTCCCCAATTAAAAGACACAGACTGGCTGACTGGATCAAAAAGCAGGACCCAACTATATGCTGCCTACAAGAGACCCACCTCACCCATAAAGATTCACACAGACTAAGAGTGAAAGGATGGAAAAAGATTTACCATGCAAACAGAAAAGAAAAACGAGCTGGAGTGGCTATTCTTATATCTGACAAAATAGACTTTAAACTAAAAACCATAAAAAGAGACAATGAGGGACACTACTTAATGATAAAAGGACTGATCCATCAAGAAGACATAACAATCATAAATATGTACGCACCCAATGTTGGAGCAGCCAGATTTATAAAACAAACTCTATTAGACCTAAAGAAGGAAATAGACACTAATACCATAATAGCAGGGGACCTGAACACTCCACTGTCAATATTAGACAGATCATCTAGGCAAAGAATCAGTAGAGAAACACAAGATCTAAACAAGACTCTAGACCAATTGGAATTGGCAGATATCTACAGAACATTCCACCCAACAACATCAGAATATTCATTCTTCTCATCAGCACATGGATCATTCTCCAGGATAGATCACATATTAGGTCACAAATCAAGTCTCAATAAATTCAAAAAAATTGGAATTATCCCATGTATCTTCTCAGACCACAATGGATTAAAACTAGAAATTAATAACAAACAAAACTCTGGAAACTATACAAACACATGGAAATTAAACAGCATTCTACTTAATGACATATGGGTCCAAGAAGAAATCAAGCAGGGAATCAAAAAGTTTATTGAAACTAATGAAAACAATGATACATCATACCAAAACCTGTGGGATACTGCAAAAGCAGTATTGAGGGGAAAATTTATTGCATTAAATGCTCACTTCAGAAGAATGGAAAGATGGCAAGTGAACAACCTAACACTTCACCTTAAAGAACTAGAAAAACAAGAACAATCCAATCCTAAAGTTAGCAGACGGAAAGAAATCATTAAGATCAGAGCAGAACTGAATGAAATTGAAAACCAAAAAGCATTTCAAAAGATCAACGAATCAAAAAGTTGGTTTTTTGAAAAGATAAATAAAATTGACAAACCATTAGCATGGCTAACAAAAAAAAGAAGAGAGAAGACTCAAATAACAAAAATTAGAAATGAAAAAGGCGATATTACAACTGATTCATCTGAAATACAAGGAATCATTCGAGACTACTACAAACAACTATACGCCAACAAATTTGAAAATCTGGAGGAAATGGATAAATTTCTGGACACACACAAGCTCCCAAAACTGAACCGTGAAGACGTAGAAAATTTGAACAGACCAATAACAATAAAGGAGATTGAAGCTGTTATCAGAAGGCTCCCAACAAAGAAAAGCCCAGGACCAGATGGATTCACAGCAGAATTTTACCAAAAATTCGAAGAGGAATTGACACCGATTCTTTACAAACTATTCCAAAAGATTGAAACGGACGCAAATCTCCCAAACTCATTCTATGAAGCAAACATCATCCTGATACCAAAACCAGATAAAGATATAACCAAAAAAGAAAACTACAGGCCGATATCCTTGATGAATATAGATGCAAAAATCCTCACTAAAATACTAGCAAACAGAATACAGCAACACATACGAAAAATTATTCATCACGATCAAGTGGGATTCATCCCAGGGATGCAAGGTTGGTTCAACATACGCAAATCAATAAATGTGATACACCATATTAATAAACTCAAACACAAGGACCATATGATCATCTCTATAGATGCTGAAAAAGCATTTGATAAAGTTCAGCACTCATTCATGACAAAGACCCTCTATAAGTTAGGTATAGAGGGAAAGTATCTCAACATAATTAAAGCCATATATGCCAAACCCACAGCCAATATTATCCTGAATGGGGAAAAGCTGAAAGCTTTTCCTTTAAGAACAGGCACTAGACAAGGATGCCCACTCTCACCACTCCTATTCAACATAGTGTTGGAAGTACTAGCCAGAGCAATCAGAGAAGAGAAGGAAATAAAGGGCATCCAGATAGGAAAAGATGAAGTCAAACTGTCCCTGTTTGCAGATGACATGATCCTATATATCGAACAGCCTAAAACCTCTACAAAAAAACTCTTGGAATTGATAAATGATTTCAGCACAGTAGCAGGATACAAAATCAACACACAAAAATCAGTAGCATTTCTTTTCTCCAATAGTGAACATGCAGAAGGAGAAATCAAGAAAGCCTGCCCATTTACAATAGCCACCAAAAAAATAAAATACTTAGGAATTGAGTTAACCAAGGAGGTGAAAAATCTCTATAATGAGAACTACAAACCACTGCTGAGAGAAATTAGAGAGGATACAAGAAGATGGAAAGATATTCCATGCTCTTGGATTGGAAGAATCAACATAGTGAAAATGTCCATACTACCCAAAGTGATATACAAATTCAATGCAATCCCCATCAAAATTCCAAAGACATTTTTCTCAGAAATGGAAAAAACTATTCAGACATTTATATGGAACAATAAAAGACCACGCATAGCCAAAGCAATGCTCAGCAAAAAAAATAAAGCTGGAGGCATAACACTACCTGACTTTAAGCTATACTACAAAGCTATAATAACCAAAACAGTATGGTACTGGCATAAAAACAGACACACTGACCAATGGAATAGAATAGAGAATCCAGAAATCAACCCACACACTTACTGCCATCTGATCTTTGACAAAGGCACCAAGCCTATTCACTGGGGAAGGGACTGCCTCTTCAGCAAGTGGTGCTGGGATAACTGGATATCGATATGCAGGAGAATGAAACTAGATCCATACCTCTCACCGTATACTAAAATCAACTCAAAATGGATTAAGGATTTAAATATACACCCTGAGACAATAAAACTTCTTAAAGAAAACATAGGAGAAACACTTCAGGAAATAGGACTGGGCACAGACTTCATGAATACAACCCCAAAAGCACGGGCAACCAAAGGAAAAATAAACAAATGGGATTATATCAAACTAAAAAGCTTCTGCACAGCAAAAGAAACAATTAAAAGAGTTAAAAGACAACCAACAGAGTGGGAGAAAATATTTGCAAAATATACATCTGACAAAGGATTAATTTCCAGAATATATAAGGAACTCAAACAACTTTACAAGAAGAAAACAAGCAACCCAATTAAAAAATGGGCAAAAGAGCTAAGTAGGCATTTCTCTAAGGAAGATATCCAAATGGCCAACAGACATATGAAAAAATGCTCAACATCACTCAGCATCCGGGAAATGCAAATCAAAACCACATTGAGATACCATCTAACCCCAGTTAGGATGGCTAAAATCCAAAAGACTATGAACGATAAATGCTGGCGAGGCTGCAGAGAAAAAGGAACTCTCATACATTGTTGGTGGGACTGCAAAATGGTGCAGCCTCTATGGAAAATGGTATGGAGGTTCCTTAAACAATTGCAAATAGATCTACCATACGACCCAGCCATCCCACTGTTGGGAATATACCCAGAGGAATGGAAATCATCAAGTCGAAGGTATACCTGTTCCCCAATGTTCATCGCAGCACTCTTTACAATAGCCAAGAGTTGGAACCAGCCCAAATGCCCATCATCAGATGAGTGGATACGGAAAATGTGGTACATCTACACAATGGAATACTACTCAGCTATAAAAACGAATGAAATACTGCCATTTGCAACAACATGGATGGACCTTGAGAGAATTATATTAAGTGAAACAAGTCAGGCACAGAAAGAGAAATACCACATGTTCTCACTTATTGGAGGGAGCTAAAAATTAATATATAAATTCACACACACACATACACACACACACACACAAACCGGGGGGGGGGGGGGAAGAAGATATAACAACCACAATTATTTGAAGTTGATACAACAAGCAAACAGAAAGGACATTGTTGGGGGGGAGGGGGGGAGGGAGAAGGGAGGGAGGTTTTGGTGATGGGGAGCAATAATCAGCTACAATGTATATCGACATAATAAAATTAAAAAAAAAAAAAAAAATAAAAATAAATAAATAAATAAATAAAAATAAATAAAAAATAAAAATAAAAAAAAATAAAAATAAATAAATAAAAAATCAAACTTATTCTCCTGAGGCTTTGTACCCTTTGACTGTCATCTCCCCATTTCCCCTAACCCACAACCTCTGGTAACCACCATTCTACTCTGTCCTTCTATGAATCGAATCATTTTAGATTCCACATATAATTGGGATTATGTAGTATTTCTCTTTCTGTGTTAGACTTATTTCACTTAGCATACTGTTCTCCAATTCCATCCATTTTGTCACAAATGACAGAATATCTCCTTTTATAAGGCCAAATAATATTCTATTGTGTATATATAGCACATTTTGTTTATCTATTCATCTGTTGATGGACATGGGTTGATTCCATATCTTGGCTATTGTGAATAGTGCTGCAATGAATTTGGAGAAAAAGAGTGCAGACACCACTTTGGCATACTGATTTCAAATCTTTCAGTAAATACCCAGAGTGAGATTGCTGGATCATATGGTAGTTCTATTTATAGTTTTTTGAGGAACCTACATACTGTTTTCCATAATGGCTACACCAATTTATATTCCCATCAACAGTGTACAAGGGTTCACCTTTCTCCACACCCTTGCCAGCAATTATCTTTCATCTTTCTGATAATAGCCATTGTAAATATCTCATTGTGACTTTAATTTATGTCTCCCTAATGATTAGTAATGTTGAGCATTTTTTATGTATCTGTCAGCCATTCATCTTCCTTCTTTTGAGAAATATCTATTCAGGTCCCTTGCCCATTTCTAAACTGAATTATTTGTTTTCTTGCTATAGAGTTATTTGAGTTCCTTATATATTTTGGATATTAATCCCTGATCAGATGTATGGCTTGCAAATATTTTCTCCCAATCAATAGGTTGTCTCTTTGCTCTGTTAACTGTTTACTTTGTTGTGCAGAGACTTTGGATTTTGTTGTAATCCCATTTGTCTATTTTTGCTTTTGTTGCCCATGCTTTTGGGGTCAAACCTAAAAAGTCATCACTCAGTCTTGTAGTATTTCCCCTATGTTTTTTTCTAGTAGTTTTCTCTTTTATCTATTTTGAATTGATTTTCGTATTTGTTGTGAGATAAGGGTCTAATTTTATTCTTTTGCATATAGATATCCAGTTTTCTCAACACCACTTATTGAAGAGACTGTCCTTTTCCATTGTGTATTCTTGGCACCTTTGTCAGAAACCAATTGACTGAGCTCTCTGTTCTGTTCCATTGGTCGATGTGTCTGTTTTTATGCCAGTATCATGCTGTTTTAATTACTATTGCTTGGCAGTATAGTTTGAAATCAGACAGGGTTAGGCTTTCAGCTTTGTTCTTTTTGCTATCTCATCACAGTAAGTGATGGAAGGCTTAGCTCTTTTATTTTTGACTTGTTGCTGTAATTAGCTACTCAGATACCTGACAGTTCAGCGTGCTCTTTCCCAGTTCAGCTGAGTGCCTGACCATCCCTTTCATGCAGCTTCCCCAAATACAGGGCCGACTTCATGGCCGTGCATTGGGAGCAGTCTCACTGGCCCTGTGCTTGGTCTTATTCTCTGCTGTTGCCACCTTGAAATCTTAATAATTTTTGAACAAGTGTCTCCACATTTTCATTGTATACTGAGCCCACCAAATTATGTGCTAGTCCTGTCGTAATGTTAACATCTCACATAACCATGGTACATTTATCAAAACTAAGAAATTAACATGAGAACAGTACTATTCACTAAACTATAGACTTTATTTGGACTTTACCAGCTTTTCTACCAGTACTCTTTTTCTGTTTCAGAAGCTAATCCAGATATCACAGTACATTTCATTGTCACATCTCCCTAAACTCTAATCTGTGACATTTTCTTGGTCTTTCTTTGACTTGGACCTTGAAACTTTTGAAAAGTCTTGGCCAATTATTTTGTAGAATGTCCCTCAAATTGGTTTGGTCTAATGCTTTCTCTTGAGTAGACTGAGGTTATGGATTTTTTGGAAAGATTTCAGAGAGGTGAAGTGCCCTCATCACATTGCGTCGGGAGGTATGTGACCTCACCATGACTTATCACTGATGCTTCTTATCTTGATCACTTGATTTGGGTGGTGTGTGCCAGGTTTCCCCATTACGAAGTTGCTATAGTTTCCTTTCCATATTGCATTTGTGGGAAGTGAGTCACTAAGTCCAGCCCATACTCAGGGGAGGAGAAATAAGCCCCACATCGTGGAGGGAGGAATATCAATTTGTGAACAAATATTAAAATCACCCAAGCAATAAATAAATATTTGGAGGAGACACTTTGAGATTATGCAAATATCCTATTTTTTAAAAAATGTTTTCCTTACTAATTTTAGCATTTATCAGTGGAGCTTGCCTGCAGCTGTTATTACTACGGTAGTGTTCTGACGGTTATCTTTTACTTTAAGAAGAGCCTTTTAAAATTATGGTGCTAACTTCATTTGTGTATTGATTTGTTCTTTTTACTGAGCTGGTAAAACCTTGAAGACTGCCCTTTGCCTCTTGCTTGTACTCTTTAAGTTCTCCATGAAACTTTGTTCTACTGAGTTGAATTGAATTGCTTTTATCAGAGGATGCTTAAGTACACATCAGGCATGATTGCTGGGCAGTGGTTCATACAGTGTGGTCTGTGACCAGCAGCATCAGCAACACCTGGGAACTTATTAGAAATGCAAATTATCAAGTTCCCTTCCAGGCCAAATGAATCAATAACTCTATGTCTGGGGCCCAGTAATTTGTTTTAAAAAGCCCTCCAGGTGATTCTGATACCAGTTAAAGTTTGAAAACCACTGATGTAGGAGGTTCTTTAATCCAATTCTTTACAGGGATACAAGTCCCTTTGAACCCATTATCTTTCCTATCATCCTGAGCAGCTGTTTTATACAAAAATGAATGAACTGGCTGATGGTTTGAATCAACTTAGTCAACATGGGTGGAGTCCACTCTGTGCCTGGCATTGTGCTATATCCTGGAGGTGTCCTCATCCTGACCTTGAGAAGTTCATGGTCTAGAGCCTGAAATGGGTGTGAAAACATACAATTGAACAACATGTTAAGTCTCTAATAGATATCTGGGCACAATTCTATAGAAAATATGATCCCAATGCCTATCACTCTTGAGAATCTACCACAAGCCAGGTAGTTTTGTGTGTGTTATATTAATTAATCTCCATAAAATCAAGCAAGGAAGACACCAACCCTATTTTATAGATGCTGAGACTGTATCTATGAGAGGGGAGGCAATTTTCTTGAGTTACCAATCTTGAGAATGTCTTACTAACCCCAGGAGCTGTCTTCTCACTGCCAATCTGCCCCTGGTCAGGGAGTTACCGATTCTGTTCGGGGTAGAAGGAAAGGGGATGTAGTTTGTGAGAGAAAGTAGGATAAATGGGAGTTTTTCAGGTGGAAAAGATAGACAGGAAATTCCAGGTGGAAGGAATCCGCTGAGTAAGGGCTAGGAGTCATGAAAATACAGACCCTGTTGATCTAAGGCAGGTATCCCAATGAGGCTATAACAAGAGCTCACGGATGTGAGGGAAGGAAAGGCCTGGAATGAAACTGAACCAGTGGACTGGGCCAGATGAAGAAGGCAGCTCTGATGCCTCAGGATCCACTCCAGGTCCCCTCTTGCTAGTTGCAGACAGCCAGTGTGCTGTGGCTGAACAACCTATGGCACCAAGAGCAAAAATTATATTCGAGTCTCCCTAGAGGGAGCTGGTCTAGCGGGGTTGTTAATAACAGGCTTTGGTGTTGTACATATGGAGGTTCAGATACAACTCTTCTGCATATTGTATTTTGAACTTAATGCTCTCTATTAGCCTCCCTTTCTTTAACTGTAAAACAGACAATCATAATTGCAGCATGTATTGAGCACCGACCATATGTCAGGAGCTTTCCTAAGTACTCCATGTGAACTCACCCACTGCATTGTCTTAACAACTTTTGGGGGTTAGTAATATTATTATTCCCATTTTACAGAGAGGACTCCGAACCATGAGATAAGTTCACAGAGCTATTAAGCAGGGCACACGGGATTCAAATGCAGACTCTTAGCCACTCCTGTTTGATCTTGTTGGAGTCCTGTGAAGATTAAGTTAGACACTATATAAAAACTGCTCAGTACAGTGTTACACCCACAGGGAGCTTTCATGAACGGTAATAGTGAGCTGTAATAATTCACAGGAGTTCCATGCAGATCTGTGGGGGTGGGGGCCCTTATTGGAGTCTCAAACTTTCTGTCATCTCTGGTTTTCTGCTCTGGGCTCTTGCATGCTTTAGGGCTGTGATGGTCTCTTGTCACCTCTATTCATAGGATCTCCAGAGGGTCCCACCTTCCCTAAGATGGGCCAACTCTAGGTGAACCTGGAGTGTGAAATCTGAGGAATTGTGAAGAAAAGGCAGCACCATGAAGTGACCCAAGAGTCAGAAGACCCTGGTTAGAGGATCCCCAAGCCTGTGTGACCCTGAGCAAAAGTCTTCTGCAACCTGGATCTCAGTCTTCTCATTCAGGAGAGGAAAAGGTTGGATTTTATTATGTCTGAGTTTCCTCTCATCTCCATGAGAAGAAAAGCTGTTCAAGGGCACAGTAGAGCCCAGGGCATTTTATCCTTCTGGGTATGGCTGTCCTAGCTGGAGATTGGTCCCACAATTATTGGGCACGTCTTTATTCCTAAATTATGTGCCAGACTCATGATATTTAATTAATGCTTAGTAAACATTCCAGCAATTCTGAACCTCTAATCCATGGACTTATATGTAACCATACCAATGTGAATACTGTGATGCCTCATTAATTTGGACTCAAAAGGTTCAAAATGAGGGTGAACTTACCCTATCATAGTGCTGAATTTTACACTTGGATTGTTTCTGAAGACTGACCAAGCTTATAAAAAAAGTGAAAGGAATCAAGAAGAAGCATGTGAACCATCTTAAGATGATCCAATCTCATGATTTTGGAAATGCTTTTTCCATTTAAACAAAATACTAGAAGCCACTTTAAATTCATGTTTGCAAAAGAGGGAGGGAAAAATGGAATCAAATCAATGAACATATTAGATGTGTTCTTTATTCATTAAAGTAGGCTTTGAAAGGACCTATGCTAGGGAAACCTTAGTTAACCTAATCTGGGGTTCCTCTAAGTTTCTGGAAGAAATAATAGTATATTTATTCTCATGGCCCCTTTAGTTCTAACTGTGCCTGAAGTGAAGAACAGAGGCAGTCCCTGATATTAGGGACAATCAATGAAATCTGGAAGGTGCAAGGCTCTGGCCTCCTTACAATGACCTTAGACTTCTTGAAGGTCTCATAAAGGCCACAGTGTTTTCCCAAGTCTGTCTTTGCTCTCACAGCTGGGGAGGCCCTGCCACCCCTCAGGCAGTGGGTGGTGGTGGGAATGATTTTCACCCCATTTATCTCTTCAATATCAGCAATTTCTGTGTGTTCCTGACAGCAATGGATGTCATGCTGGGTAATCCCCTTCCTGTTGTGAAGGGACCTAAGCAATTACCAGTGAAGTATTCATGAGATCCAAGGGGAAAAGGTAGTTAATGACACCTTTTATCAGACCTACCAATACATGAGAAAACACACTTTGGAGAAAATAGAAATTTTTTTCTCTTAAGGGTATACCCAGAAAGCTGTGTTATATTTTTGAAAGAGAGAGAGAGACAGAGAGAGAGTGTGTGTGTGTGAATGTATATGTTTAAAAAGTCTTATCAGTATTATTATTAAAAAATTAATTTCACTTTCATGGCCACCTTCCTCTTGTTGCAGAATCACAGGAGAATAAAAATAAATTGGCCTTCTAACTTCTCTTACATTTCCATCCCTGCAGTACCACTACCCCTCTCCTCAGAGCAACCAGAGTGGTATTTGAAAATATAAAACAGATTATATTATATCCTCCCCTAAAAATCTTCCAATGACATTCCATTGGCATTTCCAATAAAATCCAAGCCTGGGCTTCACCATGGCCTGTGGGGCCCTGCAGGATGTAGCCCCTGCCCACCTCTCTAGCCTCCTTTCCAGCCCGCCTCATCTGGGCTACGGATTGCTGTCCTTCCTTCTGGGCCTGTTTTCATCTCGGAGTCCTTGCACCTGTGGGGTCCACTGCCTGCACGTGCACCCCCCACCTTTCTGAAGCAGAAACCAGTCATCGACACTCTAACTCACCTCTTCTTGTCTGATTGCCTTCAAAGCATTTACCCCTCTCTGACATTGTCTTTTGTTCATTCATTTACTGTCTGCCTTCCCTCAGAGTAAGCTTGGTGAGGAGGAATCTCACCTGTCTCATTTACCACTGCATTCCCAGCACCTGGAAGAGTATCTGGACATCAGCAGATGCTCTATGTGTTTTTCAATGACTGACTGACTGAATTAATGAATATAAAACTTGGCTGTCCCTTCAACTGCTGTGCTCTTCGTGGTCTAGTTTTTCTTTTTTGGATTCTAATAAAACTTTGGAGGAAGCTACGAATTGGCTGATCAAGTAGAAGTGAGTGCTATGTGGGTCATGGAAATCTGGCTCAGAAGCTGGCTGAGACAGGATGAATCAGGCTAATGTAGGCTTTTGGAGGCTGAAATAAAAATGGTTTCCTCCTCAAGTTTGAGACTTGGGTATCAAGGGGTTTACAAAAAGAGATACTCACTGGACAGCCAACACTTACACGTTTGTGCTTTCCAAACTGAATGAATGATTGCCATGAACACAGGGGCCTCCTAAGAGCCTCCTTTAGCAGAAAAGCCCTTAAAGGCTTTTTAAATTATATTTCTAAAATACCTCCTGCCTCTATTCTGACACTTTGTTTCACTGCACTGCCCTAGTTAAGTTCACTTTACCCCTCTCCTGAAGGAGATCTTGAAGGATCTTTCTTAAAAGCAAGTTCAGTGGTGAAAATCCCCTGCTTGCCCCTCCTTGGAAAACAAAGGAATTCTAGCCTAGGGCTGTGTAGGTTGCACATATGTCACTGTCAGATGAAAATGAAAAGGATATTTGCTGCACCTTTAATTGATTGATGACCCTTTATTAGCCATTCTCGCTGTACACAGTGACCTCCTTTTGTTCCTAGCTGCCAAAGACAATCCACAGTATACCACCTCCCACTGCCCAAAGTCCCAGATATACCTCTTCTCACCAATCAGAACAGAGTGGCAGAGAGGAAAGTGTTCCACTATTCAACCTAGAAACTAAAGACCTTTCCAGATAAAGGATAACAGAGTGAAAGGCTAAGGCCAAACCAATCCAAAGGCTCTTAGGAAAGTTTTTCAACTTCACAGAGCCTGCAGGAATCATGGTGCCAGAACTCAAATGCTGTTTCTTGTAGCAAGAAGTACCTTCAGGAAAAAGGCTCATATAAGATGCCTCTGTAATACCTGATGGAAGAGTTTTAGGGAAGAAGAAATGAAGCAAGATGACAAATGTAGTTTTTGCCCTTAATTTGAAGATTTTTCTTCACCAAGGTTTTATTAGATATTTTTCTCTTTGTGAACTCTGCATTTTGTGAACTATATCACTTTTCCAGTATTACTTTTTTCTGTGAGCACAGAACAAAATCTTCCAGATAAACCCAGGATCAAGGATATTTCATGTATCCATGGTGTCCCTCTCCATATGAGCATCAGTTGATAAGAATAAAACTCAAATTACATAAATACTACATGTCTGTAGAAAGGCATTTCCAAAACTGGTGAACCGAGGGATACATTTTCCAAGAGATTATTGCCAAAAATATTTAGTGCACCTTTAAGTTGCATTTTCTGTAATAAAAGCTCCATGAAAAGAGGGACTTTGTCTTGTTTACCACTGCATCTCCTGCATCTAAACAGGGCCTAGCACATAGTTGGCACTCAAAATATTTATTTTTGAATGAAATGTTGCTAAACTGGTTTAAACAGTTTTCTTTTCTGTGGGACTTCTCAGCCTTATTATGCTAATACACGCCTCCAAGAAGAGGCACCGTTATGCCTTATTTCTCAAACTTTTTGACCATGGTCACCTCAGGATACATGTATTCACATCTGCTGGAATGGTGTTGCATAAAACAAAGTTTGGGATGTGCGGAATTAAATTAAAAGAACAGATAAAAATTTCTAAGGCAAAAGGGACTGCAGGTGGTGTCTTTGATTTGAAAAAAGTTAAATTTACAATTTAAGTTTTGTTACAACTTTTTGCTAACTTACATTATTTGATCCTTGAATACAGGAAGAATGAAGATGGAGGGAGAGAGGGGGAGGAAGGAGAGAGAGAGAGGAGACAGTAAGAGAGCGAAAGTGAGAGAGCGAGAGAGAGAAGGTGACCACTTCAGGTGGAAAAAATGGCGGTCCCCTGAGCTGTAGAGAAACATTCACACTGCTCTGGGCCTGGCTAGCAGATGATTGACACCTGGAGGCTTCTCATGGAACCTAATAATGATAATTGCTCACAGAGTGGCTTCATCTTGTAAAGGCTTGCTTGAAACCTTTATCTGCTCAATAATTGGCTATGACCAGTGCAGGGGACACTGACAGTTACATCTGTCCTCTCTTTTTTGGTGTAGGTTCATCCACCCCTCTTTCGTACTCTGAGATACACATTAATGGATGGTCTGGATTCACTACTACAGAGGAAATTAGGCACAGAGGGTGAATGGGTATGGGAGACAAGCAGTTGGGTTGATAGTGACTATCCCGAGTGATCTTGGGCCTACTACGTAACTTCTCTGCTTCAGTTCCCTTCTCTCAGGTATAGGAATGGTAATAATATTTATCTCATTAGGTTCTAAGGGTCAAATAAGGTGACCTATATGCACTTAATACAGCACCTAGCACATGGTAAATGCTCAAATATTAATTATTGGTATTCATAATAGTAAAAAAGATATATCTGGGGGCACTGTTAACTCGTAACTTATATTTCAATTTTAAAATATGTCTATTCTGAGAACTCTGTATAGCATTATGTAAGAAGACTAAGTTATTTCTTTTAATACAAAGCACATATCACAAAATCTACTTGCTTAGGGGAAGTTGATAACATGGTTTTGAAGGTGGGTGTGCTGTTAGGGAAAGGGGTTCGCTTGCAAACAGGAACTTTTCAGTCACCTTCCATCATCAGTTCTTTTCTCTAAAGAAAATAAAATGACCACCAGAAGTGCCCAGGCTCCCAAGCTGGGGCGGTGGGGGGCTGAGGGCCTCAGTCACACCCCCCTGACATCTGCATCCAGATCAGCAATGGCCAAGCTGCTGCCGGAAGCCCCCTGGTCTTCCCTGTTGGAATGAGGGGAGTGCCATGGGCCTCAACCATTCTCCCTCCTACTTCCTCCTCCCACCCTATCTCTCTCTCCCTTCCTCTCTCCCCCTCCCCTCAGCTGCTCTACAACAATATCTTAGAATGTAAAAATAATAATAAGAAAGAAAGAAAGAAAGAAAAAGAAAGAAAGAAAGGGAAGAACAATTTAGACACTTGCATCTCAAGCTAGTTGCTTAATATCCTATTCTCAATTTCATTTTGACTTTCTTCTTATCTTGTTCAATATGTTCCAAAGCAAAAAGTCTATAATTCCAATTCTCCAATCTCTGTTCTGCTGAACAAATAATGTGCAGCACAGCTGGAGAGAATAAGCCCTTTGTACACCTCATTCTTTAAGGCAGGGTGGGAGAATGTGTCTCTCACCTGTTATGTACACCGTGGCTCCTAGGTCGTGATTACACTTATCAACTGGCCTCACTCTATCCTGGTGGCTCAGCGCATCCACCTGAAGGGACTCTTTCAGCATGGGACTCTATAACAAAAATAAAAACATTTAAGACTGATCAGGTACAAGGGTCGAATTACAGTTAATTTATAAAGCATATGGTTTAGGTACAGTTGTGTGTTTATGCCACAAATACTATATCTCAAGTACCCAGAGCAATGCCTGGCCTATAGTAGGCATGCAATAAACATGTTTTGAATGAATAAATGTTAAATCTAAAATTTGCTGCCATTTTTAAAGTATAAAGAGGAAACCGAATAATGGGTCTTAAGCTCCCTTACCTCAAAAACCCCTATTGCCCTCAAATGAGTAATATATAAATAAAGCTAGAAAAGTCATGCAAATAGAAATCATTGAAGTAAAGGGCTGCCATTTCCTTCGTTGTCCTTCATCCCATTTCCCCAAAGGCATCACTGAAACAGTTTATTCAGTGATTCTTTCCCCAAAGCAATTATTCACGTAAGGCCACATACAAATACACAGGGCCACGTTACTGATATAATGGACTACGAACACAAAAGCAGAGGTTCTCAAAGAGAAGCCTGGTGACAACCTAGGCCAGCTGCCTCAGAAACCCCCGCTTTGTTAACAGTACAGATTGCAGTAGACATTCTGAGTTTGTTGGTCTGAGCAGGCCCAGGAATCTACATTTCATCCTGCATCTCGAATAAGTGTTTTATATAACTCTAAAGCTGAAGACGATGGCTCATTAAGGATCTACTGAAGCATCAAATGGTTCAGGTTTTAGTGTCAATCCCTCCTCATTATGGGACTGGTGGAACGCTTAGCCACCTGTGGGTAAAGCAACATATCTCAGAAAAGATAGAAAAGCAGTGAAAGAAATTAAAAAAAAAAAAAAAGCAACATATCTCTGCTACGTGCAGCCTCTGACTTTATCAGTCTGCTTCCATCTTATCCCAGTTCTCCTAAACACCCGTTCCTGTTCCGTGTCTTCTGCCAAACTGGCTGGATATGTTGCTTCCTTGTAGCAGACATAGCAATTTACTGCAGATAATTCTCAGTCTTTCTCACTTAAACTGCTCAATTTATGTCCAGCTTAAAGTTTCTAGTTATAGCTGTGGCTCTTCCTGTTCTGGATTGTTCTGCTGCACAGATCCATGCAATGCTGGAATTTCTAGTATATCTGTTCTTCTGTAGGGGACCTTCTTCTGAAAAGCATCTGCTGATTACGACTATGGGAATGTCTCTGCCCGTCTCTCTCTTCCTCTCGGTGTTGAACAGCCAGACCTGGGCCCGAGTGCGGGCCTGCCTCTCTTTTTTTGATTCACTGCCATCAAATAATGTGGTAATGAAACTTTTATAAGTTATCATGAATTTTAGCCAGAAAAGGATAACCTGTAGTCTTTGTGATATCTGAAAAACTCTTCCCCGTTCTGTGGGTGCCATGGGCTCCAAGTGTTGTGTTGTTAATGTGGTCACAAAAGCAGGAGCCCAGGCTTTTCCCCTCTGCTCAACTGTTGGAGGGCAGTCTCTGCTTGGACTGCTCCGACCTCATGTAATAAGCAGGGAAGGTGAAGGAGATGACTCTGCCAGCTCAGACTCGGAAGACAGCTGATGTTTATGTACAAGCTATCAACATGAAAGGGCATGGAGCACTGAAGACCCTGGCAAGGGAGCGTGTCCACCACCAGGTGCACATGACCAAGGAAGAGTGCTCTTTTCTCCAAGAAGATTTTGGACAGAGGAGTGACATAAGCCGACATGTTGGAAAAGGACCACTCTGATCACTGTGCTGGGAATCAACTGGAGGAGGGCCAAGAGGTGGCAGGGCATGGTGTGTGGGGGTGGGGGTGGGGATGGTAAGCAGGGAGACCAGTTGAGGGGATTACAGTAAGAAACTGAGGCTGGGGATGACAGTGGCCAGCACCAGGGTGGTAGCAGCAGGGGAGTGAGAAACAGCTGGAGGCAACGCAGAAACTGCCTGGCTCCCCGCTGTACACAGCCGCCTGAAATTCCAAGGTCTGCAGACTCACCCTGTTCACACTTCTATTCCACCTTAAAGGCACTTTATCACAGGATTTCCTAAGACCTTCCTCTAACAAGTTGAACAACGTCTGGACGGGAGCAAAACATCTGGTACTCACAAGCTCCCAAGTGGTTCAGATTGTCTGAAATCTCAGTTTGCAGCTTTTGAGCATGTCAGTGCAGGCCTGCAGCATGGTGCAGTTGAGAAGCACTGTGCTAGGGCTGGGAGAGCTGGTTTCTCATCCTGGAGCTGCCTCTGACCTTTTGTATACCCTGGATAGGCCCCTTCTCTGACCTGTTATAAACGAAGGACATGGAGGAGGTGGTTTCTGAGGTTCCTTCTACCTCTGACAGGCTATAGTTCTTAATTTTCTGATGCCCAGGCTCCTTGGTAAGAATTTCAGGAAGGACTTGGACTGGGGCATCTGTTTTGTTTTCTCTTTTCTCATTTATTTGAATTCTGGTTTTTAACCTGAGCCCAACATCCCTAAGAACCTGCATGCCAAGGTTAAGAGTGAAAGACTGCACTTAAATGGGCATCACTTTGAAAGCTTTTGCTCTGCACATTCTCAGAGAACAGTCAACCCAGTTCCACTTGGAACCTCACAGCAGCAAACTCCTGGGCTAGTGAAAGCATTTTCCTTGGACATTTCATTTGGTTCAGGCTCTGGAGGACTGTGAGCTTGTTTTAGGACACGTCCATTTACACTGCTGGTTTCTTGTTGGATGTGATTGGAAACAATCTCTGCAAGCTTTGGCAGGCATCCTCTCTAGTTTCTGCACAGTGCCCCATCACTGCACAGATGAACACTGTGCAGCTTTGAGGGATGCCTCCTCCAGGTTTGTGTGTGCCTGACTCTGCCCAGAACAGATGCACATGAACTGGTGAGCAGAAGTGGCCAGGGGGTAAACGTTAAGAAAGACTTCTTTCTTGAGGGGCTATGCTTGGGGAGGCTTTTCTTGGAAGGGTTTCACTCTGTCCATTCAAAAGAGAAAGCTGCTAGTGTCGCTTGCACCAGAGAGCATTTTTGTAAATATAGTCTGCAAATTGTGAAGGCCAAATTCCCCAGGGAGCAGAGGTCATAGCTGATGAGCCCTGCCCTTTAGTGCTAACCAGGGCCCATGTCTCTAAAACATTCCCAGGATGTGTTTTCAGTGGCAATCCTGCCAATACTAACTGAATAGTTAGAGGGCCAGGAAAGTGTGCCAACCCGAGTTTGAAGTCTGGAGGTCAAAGAAATCTCTATTTTTCAAGTATGTTTGCCTAGTATTGAGCAACTCTTTTTCTTATAATTAAAAAAAAATCCCCTCTATCTGTTCTAATTCCCCTGATTTTTATTTCTAATTTTGTGTATTTATATTCTCTGTTTTGTTCCTTTCATTCAGGAGTAAATAAGGCAGTGATTTACCTATTTTATTATTTCTCCCCAAAGAAAAAGCTCTTGGATTTATTCGTTACTTCAAATCTTAGTCTATTTTCTAATTTATTGCTTCCTGTTTTTATTTTATTAATTCATTCTTTCCACTATTTTACTTTATTTTTAATTCAATTCAGTGCTTAATTCATTCAGTTTTATTCTTGTTTGGCAATACAAGTTTTTATGGCTGAGTCTTTCTATGTGCACTGTTGTGTCTGTGTTACTTAGGTTCCAAGATGGAGAGATTCCACTCTCCTTCGTATTTTGAATAATCTGTATTTATCGAGAGCCTGCTATGTGCCAGATATTGCACTAGTGGCTGGAGATGCAGTTCCTAAAATCCCTGCTTCCATGGAATTATTTCAAATGGGGGAAAGAAAATGAGTAAGTCAACAAAATAATGTGAGGCAATGACAGTGACTATGAAAAAAAGCAAAAGGGGGAGAGTGATGAAGAAGGAGGTGGTGTCATAGAAGGGGTGTTGACAAAGCCTTGTTGATAACTTGACAGTCAACTAGAGATCCAGAAGAAGTGAGGAAGAAGGATGGGAAGGAATATTCCAGGTGCAGGAGACAGCACATATAAATGATCTGAGGCAGGAGCATGTGTGGTGTGTTCTAAGATGCCCAAGGCGGTCAGTGTGACTGAGCAAAAAAGATTTAGGGGGAATGGCAGGAGGAGGCTGGAGAGGTGTGTAGGAGCCAGGTCACCTGCAGGTCATGTGTAGCAGTACAGGCCATGGCAAGGATTTTGGATTTTATTATAGGTGTAAAAGGAAGATATTGAAAGATTTTGAGCTTGGAAATGATGTGATCTAACTTATGGCTATTGATTCATTTATTAATAATGAGCTTCACTGATGTATAAAACTTACCTATTTTAAGTGTGCAATGTGATGCATTTTGACAAATATATACAATTGTGTAAACACCTACAATATAGCGAACATTTTCAATACCTCAAAAAGTTTCCTTGTGCTCTTTTACAGGCAAACCTCATTCCCACTCCCAGGCTCAAGCAACCACAGATCTGCTTTCAATGACTATAATTTTAGCTCTTCTGGAATTTTATATAAATGGAATCATACAGAATAGTCTTAAAGTCTGACTTCTTTCACTTAGCTTAATACTCTTGAGGTTCATCCACACTGTTGCAAGTATCAGCTGTTAGCTCTTTTTATTGCTCAGAAGTAGTTCATTGTGTGGATATACCACAATTTGTTCATGCATTTACCTGTTGATGGTGATTTCAGGTTTTTGGATGCTATGAATAAAGCTGCTATGAACATTAAGACTTTGTGTGGACATCATTTTCACTTCTCTTAGGAAAATAAAAGGAGCAGTATTGCTGGGTCATTCAGTAAGTGTTCGCTTATTTTTTGAAGAAACTGCCAAACTGATTTCCCAAGTGTCGTTATCTTGAATTCCCACCAGCTGTATGTGAGGGTTCTAGTTGTTAACAACTAGGCTTAGTATGTCTTTGTAAGTGTTAGAACTCATAAAACCTCATATGTCTTTCTAATTTTGTCAAACTCCTGGGTACGTGTTGGTATCTCATCATTCTTTTCCTTTGCATTTCTCTGATTACTGTGTTGAACATTATTTTATGTGCTTATTGCCCACTCATTTATCTTATAAAGCATCTGCTCAAATATTTTTAACTTTCTTACTAAGTTTGAGAGTTCTTTATACATTTCATTGTGAGTCCTTTTTCAAGATATATAACCTGCAAATGTTTACTTTCAGTCTATAAATTTTTCATTTTCTTCATAGTGCCTCTCGAAAAGCAAAAGTTTTTTAGTTTTTAATGTTGATGAAATACAATTTATCATTCTTTTCTTTTATGTCTTGTGCTATTTGTATTCTAAGAATATTTGCCTACCATAAGGTCACAAGTATTTTCTACTGTATTTTCTTTTTAAAGTTTTATAGTTTTAGCTTTTAGATTTGCGTATATGATTCATTTCCTGACAGTTTTTTATATTTCGCATGAGGTAAGTGTTGAGGATTTGAAAAATCTTCCTTTCTCCCTTCCTTCCTTGCTTGCTTCCTTTCTTTCTTCTTTTCCTTTCTCCTTCCTTTCTTTCTTCACTTCTCTTTCTTTTCTTTTCTTTTCTTTCTTTCTTTCTTTCTTTCACCTTCCTTCCCTCCCTCCCTCCTCTCCTCCTCTTCCTCTCTCTCTCTATCTCTCTCTCTCTCTCTCATAGGAACATCCAATTGTTCTACCAGTTAAAAAGACTATTCTTCCCCATTGAATTACTTTAGCATCTTTCAAAAATCACTTGAGAGTAAATATAGATGTGCCCTATTTTTGAACTCTCTATTTCATTCCATTGGCCTATATTTCTATTTTTATGCCACTTCAACAATGTCCTAATTACTGTAATCTTACGATAAGTCTTGAAATCATGGAGTATAAGTCCTCTAATTTTGTTCTTCTCAGAAATAGTTTTGGCTAATTTTGGTTCTTTGCATTTTCATGTGAATTTTAGAATCATCTTGCTTAGATTAAAAAAAATCTATTTAGATTTTGAATTGGGATTGCTTTGAGTCTATAAATTGATTTGGGGAGAATTTAAATTTTAATAATATTGAGTCTACCTATCAATGAATATGGTATATCTTTCCACCTGATTAGGTTTTAAAAATTTTTTCTAAGTAATGTTTTATAATTTTCTTTACACAGATGTTAAAAATATTTGGTTAAATTTACCCTAGGTTTTCATATTTTTATTGCTATGGATTGTATTGCTTTTAATTTCAATGCCCATTATTTAATTATGGCACATAGAAATACAATTAATTCTTGTATATTGTTCTTGTATCTGGCAACCTAGTATCTGATAAACTCAGTAATTATTTTCAGTGGCTTTTTTGTAGATTCTGTGGATTTTTCTGCCTAGACAAAAATGTCAAATTCTTATAAAGACACTTTTAGTTTCTTCTTTATAATCTGTATGCATTTTATTCATTTTCTTTGCCTTATTGCACTGGCTAGAAACTCCAGAAAAATTTAGAATAGAGGTAGTAAAAATAAATATCATTGTCTTATTCCTGATCTTGAGGGGGAATGTGTTCAGTTTTTTCCCTTAAATATCATGCCAAATCTGAGTTTTCCCATTGACATCTTCTTTCCCCTATTTTGCTGACAATACTTTTTAAAAATTATATATGAGTATTAAATTTAGTCAAGTTTTTCTATGCATTTATTGATACTATCATACAGCTTTTCTATTTAGTATGTTAATATGGTCAATTACATTAACTAATTTTCAAATATTAAATGAGTCTTACATTTTAGAGGTTAACCTGACTTAGACATGATGGGTTATTCTTTTTATATGTTGGTGTATTTTATTTGCTGGTATTGGTAAAGAATTTGTATGTCTATGTTTACGAGAAATATGGATCTGTGGTGTTTTTTATTGTAATTTTTTGTCAGATTTTGTTTTCAGTAACATTGACTTTTTAATACAATCTTTAAAGTGTTTTCCCTTTTATTTTCTGAGAGAGTTTGTGTAGAATTGGCATTATTTCCTTCTTGAATATTTGATATAATCTTAAGTAAATTTAATAGATATATAGCTATTTTGATTATCTATTTCTTCTTGAATGAGCTTTTGTTTTTTGTGTCAGAGGATTTTTTTTTATTTCATCTCAGTTATAGAATTTATTGGTATAAACTTGTTCAGAATACTACCTTATGATCCTTACAATATTTGTAGAACCTGTAGATAAATTCTTTTGTTCATTCCTGTTATAGGTTTATTTTGTCTTTTCTCCTTACTTTTGGATTATTTAGCCAGACATTCATCAGTTTTATTGATTTTCAAAGAACCAGCTTTTGGTATTATTTTCTTTAAATTTGTTTTGTTTTATTTTAGGACATTGGTTTCTATTGTTATCTATATTATTTCCTTCCTTCTGCTTACTTTAGGCTTGATTTGTTTTTACTTTTTCAGTTTCTTAAGGTAGAATATTAAATTATTGACTTGAGACTATTCTTATTTTCTAATTTGTGCATTTTAAAGCTATACATTTTCCTCTAAGCAATGTTTTAGCTGCATGCTAGTTTAGTATACATTGTATTTTAATATTTGCTTGTTTCAAAACATGCTGTATTGACTCAAAAGAAAGATTAATGTCTTTCCCAAAATGCTCAAATTAAAAGAAAATCAGCAGTCCATAAAAAATTTCTCATGTGTACTTTCTAGAATCAAAATAGTCAATGATCATACAAATGCACCATTGCTTTAGTAAGGCCCAAAACTATGGCCAAAAATGTTTGCTAAATGCTGTACTTCATATTACATGACTACAACTGAAATTTAGTACTTTATTTATTTTATATTGTTTTATTAATTAATTTATTTATTGAAACACAACTGATTATACATATTCATGGGGTACAGAGTTGAATGTCAATACCTGTGTACAATATGTGATGATCAAATCAGGATAATTAGTGTATTCATCATTACAAAATGTGATCTTTCTTTGTAACCCTTAACCAATTTCTGGCTAAGCCCCTCTCCTCCTTTCCCACCTCTAATAACAACAGTTCTGTTCTCTCCTTTTGATAGTTCAACATATTATTGTGATTGTTTCCACATCACTAATCATCAGGGAAGTGCAAATTAAAACCACAATAAGATATTACCTCATAGCTGTTGGAAAGGCTATTATCAAAAAGATGAAAGGTAACAATTGTTATGAAGGATGTGGGGAAAAGGAAATCTTGGGACACTGTTGGTGGAAATGAAAATTAGTACAGCTATAATGGAAAACAGTATGGAAGTTCTTCAGAAAATTAAAATAGAACTACTAAGTGATCCAGCAATCCCAATATCGGATGTATATGAAATCAATCTAAGTGTTCATAAATGGACAAATGGATAAAGAAAATGTGGTATATATACACAATAGAATACTATTTAGCCTTAAAAAAGAAGGAAAACCTGTCATTTGCAACAAGATGGATGAACCTGGAGGACACTATGTTAAGTGAAACAAGCCACACAGAAACACAAATACCACATGATCTCAGTATGTGTGGAATATAAAAATGTCAAACTCATAGAAACAGAATAAAATGATGGTTACTAGAGGTTGGGGGATGGGGGTATTGAGGAGATGTTGGTCAAAGGACATAAAATTCCTTTTAGACAGGAGTTACAAGTTTAACAGATCTATTGTACATCATGATGACTACAGTGAAAAACAATATAGTGTATACTTGAAAACTGCTGAGAGTAGATTTTGTGTTCTCACCACAAAAAGTAAGTATGTGAGGTAATGCATATTTTAAATAGCTTGATTTGGCCATCGCACAATGTATACATATATAAAAACACCATAAATATATGTAATTTTTACTTGTCAATTAAAAAAATAATCCTTTTCCTGAGATTTTGTTCATCTTAGAATTTAGTGTTAAACATAAATCAAATGATGGATTTGGTATTTGGTTGTTTTTCTCTATTGTTAAATATGAATGTACTAAGATGGAAAACTAAAAAGCTGAAAACTTGGTGTCAGTTCCTTTAAATTAATTATTAGTTTTTTTTATTTTAGTGACACACATACCCACACAACTCCCAAGTCTGTGTTACACTATGCAACACTAGTTATACTGAGCTTCTGGAGATGGGTCAGAGAACCAAGGCATCTCAGAATTTTATGGATCTTAGCAACCATGTACAACCTCTCTGCTATGTCACTTTCTTCTCAACAGCTCGTATAGGGGACATCTGGTCTCCTATCGAATAGAAAGCTCATTACTTCTGACAAAGCATCCTGTTTCATTTCTAGACATTTCTACCTGCAACATTTTCCTGTGGGATAACAAAGAACATGACTTCTTCCTTTTCCAAAACACACCCGTTCAGTTATTTAAAGACAACAGCCATATCCTGCCAAAGGATTGTCTCCTCCATGTAATATCACATCCTTCCTCTTTTCCTTCAGCGAATTGCCATTTGCTGGTGGTAGTTCCTGAGGATGCAAACACCAACTTTCATGCATTCATTCATTTATTCAGCAAATATTTATTGAGTGCCTGTTATATGTCAGGCACTGTTCTCAGTCCTGGTTATACAAGAGTTACCATTGTATTCATTCATCTTATTTTTTAGTATTTTTCCTTTTCATTAATTATTTTTTTCATGATTTCTCAAGGAAAAAAAAAAAACACTGGTAGAAAGTCATCCCATCCACATATTCTGCCAGGCCTGGAGACTTAGAATCACTTACTCTGGCTAGTAACTTTGATTCCTCTAGCATCATATCTTCCCCCACCTTGCCCCACCTTCTACTCCTTTTCATCCTTTCTTCTATCTCTTTCATTTCCTTCTCCTTATACATATTTTTTCTTCTTCAACTTCCTCCAGGTTTGGAGACTCCCTTCTCAAAGAAAAAAAAAAATCTGTGAATAGGGCTGATTCAGTGGACTTTACTGGAGTTGACAAGTGATCTCTGAGGATTGCACACTTGCTGGGATGTGGGGGGGCTGGGACCAAATATCCAAAGTCTGGGCACCATCTATTATTTATTTATTCTTCAACTGGTCCAAAAAGAATAGGAGAAAGAGACTGGGCACTGTCTTATAAATGGATAGGGCCAAAGCTGATTAAGCTAGAATAATCTCTCCCCATGAGTTCTTAGCATAGTCAGCCATCTCCCTTGCTTCTCTACAACCTCACGCTCCTTAAATAACACTTAACAGGATAAACATTTTCCTCCCTGCAGTAGCATGTGGTAAGGAATAACAGTAATTTACAATACTTGAATCCAAGCAATTAACTCTCCAGCATTTCGTGAAAATGCAATTATTCTTGAACTCGAACTCTCAGGCCACTGCTAGAAGAGGTGGGCTTTGCAGAGTTGCGTGTGCTTCTGCCTTAGCTGGGATGAAGGGGGTTTTCTGTTCAGTATCCATATCCACAGCCTGGCGCACTGAATAGTCTGGGCTAAGGCTGACCCTGCTCTGAGCTTTGGGTGCTTTGGGATGACAGCCACAGCCTTCAGGGAAGATTTTGGGATGGATGGCTCATCTTGCCTGTATTTCACCAATGTTTGCAACTTTCTGAGAAGGAAAAGCATACTGCTTTCCTAGAATCCTTTTTTTGTTTTGTTTTGTTTCCAAATCTTCAACCTTCTCACCAGAATAACGTTCAAATTTGTGTGTCCGTGTGCACGTGTGCACATGCGTGCGCATGCTGTACACACACACACACACACACCCCAGAGCTGTTGGGTCTGGAGAACGCATTGATAATGTAGTCAAGTCTGGGTGCTTTTTAAAAGTCTATTTCTTGCTTATAAATAAATGGTAATTTGTTTAAAAGCATCATTACACACAGTGTTCAGTCAGATCCCATGCATTCGATTATTTTAAATAAATGGACCATAAATGGAACAAGTTCTTTCTAATTTACAAATGATAGGAAACATTTTTCAAGGAAAAAAAAAAAAGGAAAAAGTGTAAAATTTGTTCTTAACTACATCTCATTAATGTAGAACTGTTCAATGACCTGTAAAGATTAAAGAATTAGTGAATTGGTGGAATTATCAGAATGAAAAATCTGTATAATTTTGGTTTCAATTTAAAGATCTACTAAACAGTCTAGCGACTTTAGTCTCGGATATTACTTTTTAATCTCAGTTCCTACAAATGCTGTGGCATCTAGGTTACAAATGAACTGAATGGAAAGCAACAAATAGCATGTTTAAATTCACAGCACAACAGAGCAGCTAAAGTAGAAAGGAGGGACACCCTGGGGGGGAAGAATGGGTTATTTTTTTTTCTAATAAAACAACTGAAGACATTTAATTAAGTGACCACTCTGCTAAGTGGAGCAAAAATTAATATACATAAATGCATTTATGTCCAGGCAATGGTGCATGATTAAGAAGTCAGCTTCAAATGGAGAACCAGAGACAGAGCTATTTACCCAACATTGCCAGAACATCTTCTTCCTAAAATTGTTCCAGTGATCATAAATATAAGAAGGAGAGAGCAGGGAGGGAGTGGAGAAGGTCTTACACATTGGACAGGATTCACAAGATGTGGCCATCCCAGCTGCTGAGAGTCTGCCCATAAGGCAAGGGTGGCTGCAGTGTCCCCTTACCCTCCCCCTCCCTGACCTGCCCATACCAACTTCCCCCTCACTGTGATTCATACCTATCAGCAAAGGATGTCTGCTTTCTGACCTATCCCTACTGGCCTATGTCTGCTTTGGATCAATTTAAATGTGACTTTTTTTTAACCTTTCATGCTGGATAGGAAATCCTTTTGAAGTGAAACATTATTTCTAAGGTCTCCCAGTGACCATTATTATACCAAGCTCAGGGTTGAAGCACAGCGAATGTTTTTAATCTGGGATTCAAGACACACCCAAAGACTTTGTGGAGGCAATTTGTGCTAGGGCCCTAGCTGCTGACCTAGGAAAAGAAGGCCTGAAGAGGGGATTCCTGAGGCAGTGGTCTCTGGACAATTGCCACGTACCCCAAGAGTCAGCACCTGCAGGAGCCAGGACCATGGAATGCTTGTCACTCTCAGAAATCCAGGTGGCTTTGCACCACAGACCTGGAATTGTATCTGAAGAATGAGGTGCTGTAACTACGGAGAGGTAAATCTATGTCTACCATCCTGCCAGCTGGAATCAGCCAGGATTCTAAGGCCTGCTTCTGGAAGGATAACCAAGTGGCTTTTCCTAACCATGGCTTGGGGGACAGTATGTCTAGTTTGGGGAAAAGAAGCATTGTGACTCCAAGTTTCCAGTCTTTGCCCTGCTACCAGGTACCTGGGAAGCAGATAATGAACGGGCAGGTCATTGGGTCATGTTTGAACTGTGCATACTTTGTGGGAGGCATTTTTCCCTCCTTTGAAGGGAAAGAAAGAGACCCTCTGCTTTGACAGTGATGCTTGGGGACCAATCTCGCATATGAAGGCCATGGGACTATTTCCAGCAGGAAGGAAATTCCAGAGCTCACATATTCAGGTTCATACTCAAAGCTCAATGAACAGCTGTTCTTTGCCAGGTACCATGTTAGTCATGGGGGAGTATACACAGATAAATCGAACAAGATATCTGCCCTCAAGAGGTGTATAATCTAAAGAAAATTTTGTTTTGGCCAGTTACAAAATCTCACCAGGAAATTCTAAGTCAACAGGCCAGGAGCTTTGGTTGGACATGCTCCTCTTCCATTCTAGCTCCCTCATGCAAACCTGTTCCCTTCAGGAGTGGGCTCTGCAGCTAGCACAAAGCCACTATTAGCATTTTATTTTCAAAATTTGACTGGGTCACTTTTCATCACTGCTTTTGGCTGAATCATCAGCCCTGCCCTCTGTGGCTCTAGGCTTTGCCTCTAAACTGTTCTTTTAGATCTTTTAGATGCCCTGGCCATAGTAATAACCCAGGAATCACCTGCTGGGCACCTCTTGCTTCTTCTTTTCACTTATGCTGGTTATTTTCTGTTGCCCCTCAATCCACTCCCTTTCCCTCCACTCTGCTCTGTTCTTAGGTGGCATTGACAGCTTCCTTGGGCATCTTGAAGCCAGGATTTCCCTCTGTAAAATATGTAAGCAGCTTGCATTTCTAGAAGATGCTGGTCAGCTGCTGGCAGTTACCTCTCCTATCCTCACTTCTGAGTGTGGAAAGGGCCTGTTTTCCCAAGTATGATTTATTCTTTCTTTGGTGAGTCAGATGGTACTGTAAGAACTAAAACAGGTCATCGTGACAAACACTTGTGCCATCTTATAAATGCAGATGGTTTAGGGGAGGTTAGGTGATTTGGGGAATCTATCTAGAAAGGCAATTTGTAAGGCAGGTATAGAGGAACTGAGAAAGGTGGAGAAAGTTAGATGATCAACTACAAGGTTCGAGCCACATCAAGAAGCATTGCAGGAAGCAGTTAGTACAGGGGTTGAAAGAGTAAGTGCTGGAGTCAGAAACTCATGGGTTTGGACTTCTGTAGCTTACTACTTTAGTGGCCTTTGGCACATTTCTTAACCTTTTGGAACCTCAGTTTTATAATCTGAAGAATGGGTATGATAATATCTATCTCTCAACTTTGTAAGGAATCATAGTGCCTGGCACAGAGTATGTTTAGCTTAATGGCAGCTGCAACAATTGTTACCAACAGGGCAAAGGAAAAGTTGAGCACCCAAGAGCCTGAAGTAACTATGAATTTGAAAATCTCATATAAATGGGAGTGAGAACATGAGGGAGAAGGGAATTGGGATTTGGCAATTTAAGAATTTTTGAGGAGTGGCAGCAGTTATAGGCTACATAACAACAAAAGAAGTTGACACAAGGGGAATGAAAAAGCCTAAAGGTGGATAAGGAGGCCTAGAGCTTTGACTGGGAAATCCTCATGGACACTGGAGCCAATTAGGTGAATGATCCAGAAGCCAGAGCAGTTGGTGGGTGGTGGTAACGACAAGGAGGGACAGAAATCTAGTCTGATGGCACGAACTCCAGAGCATTGAGGGTTTTACATGAAGGTTACAGAATGATGGTTTAGAAGTATTTATGAGGAGCTGGAGGAATGCTCAAACCACCTCCTGGCTCACAGATATATGGGTAGAAGAAAGACAACTGAAATCCAAAGGATTATAAGGGAAATGGTCTTCAAAAGGGAAGGCCAAGTTTCTGTTCATCTTAATACTTGCTGACACTTTGTGTTTGTGCGTGCACATGTGTGTGTCTACTACATACTAGCAAGTGCACAGGCACTGATTGTAATCCTCACTATGATCATGAGGTAGGGACTCGTACTCTCATTTTATACAAGTGAGGAGACAGAGGATCAGAAAAGTTAGAAACCTCATCCTAAGATACACAGTTAAGTGAAAGACTCGGGACTGGAACATGAGTCCGTCTGAACTCCATGCCCGTGCTCTTACCTCCGAAGCAGTATGTCCGCTCATCGGGCAGAGAGGAGAGAATTTTGAGGGGAGTGTAAAGATGTTGTGTTTTTATTAACCAGGGAATAGAAGTTCCAGACACACAGAAGAAAGGGGTGGGGAGGAGGACGTTGGAAAATCTAGAAAGAAGAGAGGAAGCAAAGATGGTGTGGGCTGACCATGGCAGAAAGGTCAGTAATTAAATGGGCCAGGCAGGAGGAATTTGAACAAGGCTCACAGGGATGTAATGTATGGGGAGAATTGATTTGCCTCAGTATCCCAGATTTGCAAAAGTTACAGAAACTCTGCCTTTTCCATAGTTTGGGGGGAACTTCCTCAGTGGATCTCTGACATCTGCCTGTCCCTGGAGAATTGTCAGTAATTGTGTCCAGGAGGTCAAGGAAGGGCAAGGGTCAGGTGCTTGCGATGGGTTGACCTGGAAGTTGGCATAAAGGACAGTCACAGTGGAGGAGTTGTCCATAGATGCATGGCTTCCTCCAAGCACACAAGGCTTTCAGCATCCTTTGAAATCAGTCAGTGGTCTGTCTGTAATAATTAATGTGCATGGTTCCCTAATCAGGGACCAGAGTCTGATGCCAATTGTTTCTTTTACTTTTTAATGGATTCGAACTCCATACCCAAGCTTAGAAAATCAAAGCACTTCTGGAAGATATTTATTAGCGGCCAAATTATAAAAACACATAGCAAACCTTTAGTTTGCATTACAAGTGTTAATATATGCAGAGCCTCTTGAATAGCTCATCTTTCTGCCTCTCTTGTATCTTAAATTTTTCATTACAAATTTCCAGGGCTTCAAAGTAGACTCTCACAGCCGGCGCCTTTTTTCTCCCTTGCATGACAAAGAGCTGTCAAAAACGGTTCCTGGGCTGGCTAGTTTCTTCCCCTTTTTTCTCTCATCTAAATGTCAAACAACTTAGCTTAAATAAAGCCCAGCATTCTTCTTCTGGTGCTTCTCAAAAGAAAAACACCACCACAGAAGGCATCTACAAAGGCCCTAATTAATGTTTCTCATTGATTTGGTTTTAGTGTGATGTATTTTATGAAAAAAATATGAATCCAGAAGGCACTCTCATTAAAATCATTAGCGGCTCAACATTGGCTGCAAACAGCCTGGTGCGTGGTAGGGCTTAAGAACCCAAACTCACACAAACACACAGAACTCACACGTGCACTTGTAAATGCACATGACATGCTTTCCAGATCACACACAACATACCTGATGTGAACACATGTAGAATCATGTGCAAGATATGCACAAAATACCTGCATGCACATGAGCACACAGATCACTGATGAACATGTGTACATACCCATGCGTGACTACTCATGGGTGTACATGCAAGCACACCAACGTGCATGCATCTGATTACTCATGCTTACACATGCAGCATATACTCACACACAGAGTGTGCATGTCCATGTGTACACTTACTCTTGTGAGCATGGCTGCTGACCACATGTCAGTGAATACCCACGTATTGGAGGGAGAAAGGGAGAGAACTGTCTCATGTTTCTTGGGATTCTGTTCATGAGAGAGGTCAAGAAATATAAGAGCCAGTGGCTTTCCATATCACTGCATTGTCTCTTATTAAGATTTATTATTTATTTCTTTATCAGCTGGCCTCCTAATACCATGGGCCAAACCTATCATATTAGGGACATGTACCTGTCCCTCTCTTCTCCTGCAGCTTGAATTTTCTGTGAATGGGCTGGAATGTTTTCTTGAGTTGCTTATCGGTCTCTTGGCTGTTCATTACAGGGTTGGACAATGGGGAAAAGAGCCGGGTATACATCCTGATAGGGCAGGGAGAAGAACTCTATGATCTGAAACTCAGATCACATGGAAGTTGAAATTTAGGCTCCTTAGATGGCAGCTGCTACCAGGGGTGGTTTGGAGGTTGACAAAAGTCCCACTGCTTCTTTGTTCCTAGATCCCACACTTTGTTTCCTCTCCACAAATCAGTTCTTGGTTAAACAAACACTGTCTCTAACTCACATCCTGTTTTTAGAGTACCCTTTGTTGTTTTCTGGGGATGGTAATTTTGAAGGGGCTTTTATGTCTTACAGAGGGACCTGGCAGAAGCTCCCTCCTCAACTTCCCCTCTAAGACACATACTCTCTCTGCTTTCATTGTGATGTGCCTGGATCTACCCTTATCTCTGGCATCCAGCAGGGTCTGAGAATAACCCAAGTATTCTTCCTCTCCACTCAGCCTAGTCTACTAGGTCAGCATTAGGCTTTGGGGTGCTAGCCATTGCTCACATCAAAGACCAGATTTGCTCTCAAATTGAGATGCTTTGCTATTGTTTCATGTGCATATATTTCTTCCAAGGATTTTGCATGGAAGAAGTCACTGGACCAATGCATGGTTAATGTATTTTTAAAGCCCACATGTCAATATACTATCCAACCCCAGATGATACATGAAACTTGGACTAGATAATGATAAGTTGGACTGAAAATCCTCTGAAATAATCAGAGACTCCACTTTTCACCCTCCCCCTTAGAGTTTATTCCTGAGCCTACAGGGGCATAGGCTTTCCTTTCA
This sequence comes from Cynocephalus volans, assembly GCF_027409185.1. NCBI lineage: Eukaryota > Metazoa > Chordata > Mammalia > Dermoptera > Cynocephalidae > Cynocephalus > Cynocephalus volans. The sequence continues at coordinate 115,362,056 of NC_084463.1, forward strand.
AGCACCCTCTTCTCTCCTTCCCCAGGGGGATGGAGGGATCACTTTTGCCCCTACAGAGGAGAAGCTGCTACCCCAGCATAGAACCCTTATATTTGGGGGCCATATTACCACATGGAAAGGCTCTGTGTTGGAGGTCAGAGTTCATACCAATGCCCTCTTAACCTCTTGCCTTCTCTTGGGCTTCCTGCCTCCTCCTCTCCGTGTGATGATTGTGACATGGCACAATCAGTAGACTGGCATATACACCATTTCTCTCTTTCACTCCCTTCCGACATGAATGGTTGGAGTCCCCAAGTTTTAGATTCGGAAGGAAGGAGAAACACACTGTTCAGCCTCAGTCCTGAGCCCTTTCTACAATCCATTTGTACTGAACATTGGGACTTTGGATGCTTGCTGGCTATTAATTATTTGACTGAGACTTCATTTTCCGTTTGACTAGTGACCAGTGTCTACTGTCATTCAGAACCCCGGAAGGGAGTAGGAATGAAGGGAATTTCAGTTCATAGCATTTCTAAACACCAACAACATTCATAAGTAGCGACGCATCTAGATGAAATAAGTAATGGCTACTTTAAGCGTCAGAGAGAGAGAGTGGGAGAAGGGGGGGCCATGCGTCAAGGCCTCTCCAAGTAATTAAAGCACAGTCTTCATGTTTTGCCATTTGTCAGAACAAAGTAAATATTAGAATCTTTGTACTTGCATCTTCTTGGCTAAATATCCTTCTGTGGCAATTGCTCAAATATTGAAAATACTTGTGTAAGTTCTAGTGCAAAACTGCCATCGGAGTGATTTATGTGGAAATATAACCTGCTGCCTCCCTGAATTCATGCATCCACCACCACAGTTCATATCAATTTTGCTCTGGTCCCCATTAGCAATGTTGTCAAAAAGAAAATCACAGAAAAATAACGACACTGCAAGCCAAGAAATTTAGATCCGGATATGAGCCGTAAATCTGTATTAATTTAATAGTTAAAGTGCGTTAATGCTTTGTAATATTTTTTCTTTATAGAGAACACAATAGTGAGGTCATCTGTAATAAAGATGTTAATCCTGAGCCACCTGCTAGTTTGTTTTGCCTCTTGGGGCAAGAGGACGTTAATGGATGAAATACGGCCTCGAGCTCCTTAAAACAGTGTTTTATGGCAACCTCTATGCAGGGCTATAAAACACTCACTCTGAGTGATAAAGAGTCTCAAGAAGGGATACGCGCTCTCCATCATGCCTGATCTGACATTAGATTTGCTTCACTTATCACTCACCCCCAGACACCCACTGGGCTGGGCAGGGAAGGGAGACGGGAGCCCCAGGGCTCAGGGGGAAGTAGGTGGGTTGTCTGGCCTTTTGGACCAGTTCACGGGGCTCGGGCCCTGGGGAAGGTGTCCATTCTGGAATTGATTGCCTATTTTTTCTCCCTGGCTCTTTGGTTCAGGAGGATGGGCCGTTGGTATACCACTGACAATATACACAAGAAAAAAAAATGTCATACCCACCTATCTTCAAAACTATTTCCTTTTCGTATTGTAGGGGACATCCTTTGTTTAAATTTCGGTGGTCTCTTTCTAGAATAAAGGAATAAGCCCCATTTAGAGTCTTCTTATTCCTTTTTCAATACCTAATTTTTTTCTTCTTGTTGGAATAGGCCTCTTGTGCTGACACACCCAACAACCTAATTAGACTATGCTAGTCTCCAGGTAGAAAAACTTTACTGTCCCAGCAAGACTCTCAGAATTAGGGGTACACACTTCACTTTGGCATTCAAGGGTCTTGGACCACAGTCAAGCACAGTGAGGGCGCAGGATGCTAGGGGCTTGTCAAGGCAGTGGGCATTGCAGGGAACAGCTCACATATCTGCCCTAGGCATCCATGGGGAGTTGGCCCTGGAATCCTCTCTAAGAGAATATGGGTGTAGATGGTCCAGGGGAAGGAGAGACGAAGCTGCCCGGAAGGTCTGTGTCAATGAACTCTCAAGACAGTTTGTTATGTAGACCAGCTCATCAGGAATCATAGGATAGGAGGACAAGGGGTACAGCCCTTAGGTAAAAGGAGAGAGTCCACATATGAAGTTCCAGAAAAAAGGGCAAGAGATTCACACAAAAGTGAGGAGGCAGACACAGGAGGAGGTTCTTTCCCCTCCTCAAAGCCTCTAATGCTGACTGACGGCAGAGCACAGGAGACCCCAGTCAGCTGATACCTTGGCAGGGTGCTTCTTAATGTTGGTGACCATGGAGGGTGAAAACAAAACTAGGATGCTTCAGAGGAGACTGATGGCTTGAGGTCCACACATGGGCACAAGGCACAAGCTCTACCTCTGACTGTACTTCCTTTCTGGCTGAGTCCAAGAACTTACACATGTTCAGTGATTGCAGGAAGAAGATGCAGCCCACAGCTCCTGTGTGCACCTTTGAAACACCCTGGCTGGACCAGGGATGAATATCTGTGGTCACATCCCCTCTGGATGGCTGAGAGAGTGTATCTGAGCCACAGGACAAACTCACCGGATGTGTCCTGGTAAGTAACTGCATAGAGGGCAGAGGTTCTCCTTGTCTTGGTTCTTCTTACCTTAGATTTTAAAGTCCCATCATCAGCTTAGTTGGTAAACACTCCAAAATGAGCATACATACAGACCAGTGTGGAACACAGGTTAACCTTCCTTTCTACCTTTATTTATTTTAGCTACCATTTATTGAACACCTACTTGCTATGCCTATCATAAATATTATCTCATGAATCCTGAAAATAATACTTTAAATAAGTTCCTACTGTTATTTTCTTTTTGCCAATGGGCAACCTGAGTCATGTAGCGGTTGGTCAATGCATGTTTGTTGAATGAAATAGTGATGGTGACAAGTTTACAATCAGCACTGCCAGTTCTCTCACGATCCATAGGCTGACATATCAGGAGGGCTCCCATTCTCTTCCTTATTCCTCCTCCCTGGATTCCCTTATGTGTCAGCTTTGAGGACTTGGAAGGCCTTGGAAGGCCTCAAGGAGAGGTGCTGTCTATCTTTCTGCTGTCCCTTCTCGCTCCCTGCGGATCACAGCGTTCGATCATGTGTTCACTCCTAAATCTCAGCTCAGTTCCTGAGCTGATGAAGACACTTTACTGTGATGTGATATATCTGTATCATTTTGCCAAGGGCCAGAGAGACATGGGGACCACGGGATGTCCAGTGTCTACTTTATTAACTCAGCCCTCCTGGTAGCCACTAAGTGGAGATTGATTTCTGGGTTCCCTGGGTGGCCGTGATGTGGGGAAAGGCCTATGGGAATGGACACTCACTGAGCACGACTCTGTGTCTGATGTTAAGCTCTTAGTTATTAACTTGATCCTTATCTTAAGCCTATGAAATAGGTATTTTGCACCTAATTTGTGTTGAGGAAACTGTGGTTCAGAGAGGTTTAGTCACCCATGCAAGGTCGTCTCTACCAAATGAGCAGTAGAGTTCTTTTCAACCCAGATTTGACTTGAAAGCACATGTTTTTCACTATATCATGTACGGAAATTTTCAATAAGCAAAAAGGATTACTGGATGTATCCAGTGAAAGATTGTTTACAACATACTCTTGAAGTTTATCTGATTTTAGCCTTTACTTGGTATTTTACAATGTAAATTGTAGATAAGTGATAGTAATGCAAAATAAGTCTTGTCTATAGAGATGCAAATAAATTCTGTCCAGGGTAGTTCTAATTGACTCTTTCCCTCTACCCCTTAAAAAAGTTTTACATCAATTTGTAAATTCATTTCAACTTCCTTTACTCCATGTAAATTTGCGATTCTTTGATTTCTCCTTTGAACAAGATGTAGCATATTTTCCAATTCTTTCATACATATTCATTTTATATTTTATATTAATTTACATATAACAGTCATGCCTTATTTTAGAAAATTATCTTTTAACAGCCATGTGGCCAAAATGCAGGGTTCAGGATAGGATGGCGACCCAGCGAGGCCAGTCTCTACCTAGTTGGATTGTGTAAACCCAGAGCTAGACAAGAGGAATGAAGAGAAATGAAGGCCCATCGTCTCATGTCTCCATCATCGAAGCCAGGCTAGATAGCCTAGTTATTGATTAGAGGAATCACATACCACTGCTATTTATAAATCCAGAGCTCCAAAGAGAATGTTTGTTTTTCCTGCTTTTAATTATTGAACATGAGATACCAATGTTGTTTTGCCAACAGTGGCACAATAGGTCCCTAAGGAAATTCACTGAGCTGCTAATAATCAAACATCAAGCACAAGTAACCAATGCAGTGAGATATCAATTAACATTCTTCAACAATCTCTCTTTTGTTTTGATTGTTTTAAGGAAAACTGCTTTTGCTGTTATTTCTTCAAAGTTATCTGGCAGAACTTTCACTTCTGATGAAACTGTTCTAAGGACTGAGCTCCAGTCAGCTATTTCCTAGTTCAAATTGTTGTCCTTCCACTAGCTACAGGATGAATCTAAGCACCTCAGCTCACTTTTCTGAGGCAGAATCTTTAACATGGAAAAAGGAACTAAGGATAGCTACTTAGAAGGGTTATCGTGAGGCTAAAATAGGATAATGTAAGTTTTAGAGCCTAATGTATTTAGCATAAGCGGAGATTCAACACATTTTTAGTTATATTTCCTTCCTTCCTTCTTTCCTCCCTCCCTACCTTCCTTCTTTCACATTCTAATCTGTTTTCATAAGCTTTGTATTCTCTTTAGAGATCCCTACAACTATCTCAAACTGTGTTTCCATACCTTCATCTTTGAAATTATAACTTAGCATGGTTCCTGCCAAAGGGGTGTGTCTAGAGATTCATGAATGTGCCATAGGACCCTGACAACAGATGATCAGTCCCCAGGAATCGATTCAGGAAGTGGGTCAAGCTAATCAGATTCTCCATTGTGAGACTCTATACTAAGAGAAAGAAACTCATTAGTTAGTGACGGGGTCTAAAGCAAAAAGGTCACATAAGGTCAGGGTGAGAGCTGGTGCCATGACAAACCAAAGGCAATGAATTCTGCCTTGGTGATGAGAGAATGGGAATTGTGATTCCAGAGGAAGCCATGATGTAGAGAGAAGCAAACCCTTGCAGCAACGAGTTAACCATGTGGATAAAGGAAAAGAGAGAAAATATGCCAAATGAATTTCTGCCCCTATTAAGCCTAGCTGTACTTCCTTTAAATGTCCTTTTATTAAAGCAACCACAGTCTTTGAGCGAACTGGTCATGCTGATAATGGGGCAGGGAGAGAAAAGGGTAATGGGAAGAGGGCGTTTTCTTCAAGGATATGAACATTTTAAGATGACGGCAGGCCCAGCCACACTTTCAAGGGTGGTCCAGTGACTGTGTGAAAAGGGGAGTAACATGAGAGGCCCTAGACTTGGGGTGCTCAAGGCTAGCATCTGGGCCCACTTTATTGTTTTGCTTGGAGCAAGAGAGCCTGCCTTTGGTCAGTGGCATGACTGGGCTCTTTGGCTCATCACCTGTGGTGTTTCAGGGGCACGGTGGGGAGCCAACTCCCCTTTATTAGGAGCTGGACAGCTCAGATGGCATCTTTCCTGGAGAGGCTGGAGAAAGACTTGCCAGTTTCAAGTTTTAGTTACCTTGAAGCTAATTTTTTTTTTTTTTTTTTTTTTTTAGGGATCTGTTAATAGCCAACTGGAGGGGACAAATGAGAGAGTAAGTGAGAGAGACATCAGGTAGGGAAAGAAGACACTGAAGGGACAAAAGGTTATTAAAGTTTGCCTAGTCTACAGTCTGCGAGAGAGTGCTTTCTTGGCCTGCCACTAAATTAAACTAAATATTGTCAACTCTGTCCACTTGAACAAATCCATACCTAAAATATGCAAGGCATGGATGCTAGGTAAATGGAGAACACAGGGATGATTCTCAGGATATGATGTGCTCACAAATAACTATATACAAAGTCAGAATATTGTGAGAGTATCACGAGAGACACAGAAAAGTGATCTGGGAACTGAATTGAAGGGGAAATGACCCCAGACTGTAGAGCTTTCTACAGAAGGTGGATTATGGATGGCTCTTCAAGGACAGATGGAGAAGGAGAAGGTGGATTAGAGATGGACCTTGAAAGACAGATGACAGCTTGACAGGTGCCAGTGAGAGGGTGCAGAGAAGTATTCCAGGAGGGGGAAATATCATGTGGGAAAGTATGAAGGAAGAAAATATGGGAAGGTATGGAATGCAGGAGTCATTCTTCTTTGGGTGGAGTACAAGGGTGTAACCCGTGATAAGATGGAACTGTATGCTGAGGCCTGTTCTGCAGCATCAATGCCAGGAAGAGGAGTTTGTTATGAATTTGGCAGGTAAAAGGAAGCCTTGTCTGAGCTGGGAGCAATGCGATTAGAAGTGAGATTTAGGAAAATTAATGGGCAGCTGCGTATACGGTGAGTTGAGAAAGAAAAAGGCTTGGTGCGAGGGAGCCAAATAGAGGTCGGTTTAGTGTAGAGGAGAGAGTGCTTCTGAATGGCTTGAGAAGCCCTCGTGGGGAGGTGATGGGGAGATGGGAGGTGGAGTTCTAGGGCCCATCCCCGCTCCAACCTGAGCCATCAGATCATCTGAGTTTTTATCAATTTATGGGGATCAGAGTAAGATTTCATTTGCACAGTGGTTTGAGCTGTCACCTACAATAACAGTAAGAACAAAGCAAAACCAAGAACACCTTACCAGTTTCCTGTGTAGTAGAAAGGATACTGACTTGACTGGGTGTTTGACAGGTCTGGAGTTTAAAATCCTTACTTTCAAACTTACTAACATTTGCTGGACCCCTTCATCTTTTTGACCTTAGTTTTCTCATTCTTACAAATTTGTATGATAAAACCTACCTCATGAGGTTGTGATAAAGACTAAATAATGTGATGTATAGAAAAATTTAGCACAGGGTTGGCATAAAACAGACACTGAACAAATGCCCACCTCCTATCTCTCTTTTCTTGGGGAGGTGGGTGGGCAACTGTAAAAATCTTTAATGAATATCATTGGTGCCTGCATAATTAAATTAATATAAAAACGAATATAATGGATACACTATATATCAGGAACTGTGGGTTATCAATCATGGCGTAATCAGAAAACAAAACAAAACAAAACAAAAAGAAGAAATTTCAAGGATTTATAGTGGATGAGTTTTAATGGAAGAAATTTTGGAAGAGCTGACAGGCAAACAGAGGCAACCAGAGATTAGTAAGATCAGGAAGTCCCTATGGCTCTGGGCTGGAGGGACAATAGGAGGGGCAGTGTTTTGAGTACCCCAGTGAGAGCTGGAACCAAGGCAGGCCTGTCCAGTGGGAGTTGGAGCCAAACAGGAAATGCAGCTGCTGCAAGATAAGCCACCTGAGGCAATGAGGGATGGGAGAAGCACATTGGCCTTCCCTTCCTCCTGTCCTTCGTCTCCCTCCAGTGCCTCCCATTAGCAGAATCCAACTGGAAACAAGGGGTGCAGGGGCCAGCATCCATGTGACACAAGATTTGTGTCTTGGCTGTCTCTCACTGTGTGACCTCAAGCTACCAGTTGGTCTCTCTGGGCCTCCACCTCCCTCCCCGTCATGAGGGAGTCGGTTTAGGCTACAACTATGGGTTTTTCCGACTGTGTCAACCCAATGCAGAAACAATATAAGAATCTTGGTCCAATTTAAATGATATTAATAGTTATGGCTTATGGAGCACTTAACTGCTAAGAATTTTTCATGCATTATTCATTTAGTCTTGATCTAGGAGACTGCTAAGTTGTGTGATCTTGTTTGCAGCTGCCTGTTGTAGAGAGTATCTCAACTGCAGGCCACTCACAGCTACTGGATCCATCAAACATCCCAGGATCTCAGGCCCAATCACTTTCTTATTCTAAATCCCGTGCATGCTTTACTCAAACATTATAAAGGGAACTCACTGAGATGTGAAGTGCTATCAGCTTTCGGCCCCCAATTCAAATAGCCACAGTACGTGTCTCCTGTATAATTCTTTATAACTAGTACTTTGTTTAGCCCTGCAAGCAGGAATTGGGGTTGGCATAGTGTCTTACTAAGGTATTTGCCTGTTGTTAACCTTGCTTCTACAGCATGTCAGTAAGGAAATGGTAGAAATAAGATATGGAGGTATCCGAAGTGTAGCAAGAGTTAGCATATCAATTTTAAAGCTCATGGGTTTTGGCATACATTCAAAGATATGTGTATCCCCTCTGTCTGCCTAGTCCAGTTCAGCATCTCATAACAGCCATAAGTAAGTACTATTATCACCCCATTTTTAGAGATGAAGCAACTGAGTCTCAGTAAGTTCATTAACTCGCAGAAAGTCAACTAACCCTTTCTGTCATGAGGGATTAATTCTCTAGGTATGTTGGAAGCTCTGTATGGACAAACAGTTCTCAGAGAGTTCCACATACAGGTCTTCCACCCCCAAACCCCAGTCCCCGTCATTACCAGCTCAAGATCAGGATTCAGTGAATGAGGGAGCTGGGCATGGGAAGTCACATTTGACTCCAGTTTAATGATTAAAAATTTATGGCAGGTGGGCTCAAGGGGGTAAGATTGGAGGTTGGGAGACCAATTAAGAAGCTGTTGATAAAATTGAAGTAAAAGATAATGAGTTCTGAATCAGATTAGAGGTGAGTTGAGAAGAAGGGCAAATTCATGATGGTAATATAAAACAATCAACAGTGCTCGGCTAATGAATGGATGTGGAAATAAACGGGGAGAGAGGTGTAATGACTCCCAGCTATTTGACATGACAACCTGGGGGACTGTGGGTGTCCATTCATTATGATGGGAATTACAGGAGCCGTGCAGTCCCAAGTCAGCTTCCCCTTCTCCTTTCCCAAGACATCTATTGGGAGGGTTGTGTCACATGTCTGCTTCTTAATCATCCATCTGATGCCATTTGTCCTTTCATGGGTTCCTCGAGCTGCTCTCTACTCCACCTGATACCACTGTTCCTTTTGCTGCTGATCACAACCTGTTCCCCCTAAGAAGAATATTCCTTCTCCCACAGGGGTGAAGGGGAACGGGTCACATTTCCCTGTTTGGCATGGATCCTTTACCTTCCACACCAAACCCACATACTTCTGTTTGGGTATCTCAGATTTGGTTGAAGAGTTGGAAACATTAAAGGGAGTTGTAGCTCCTGATGGGAAAAGTTGTAAACTTAACACGCCTATGACTACCCCTATTGCCTGTCATCTACCAAGCATCACTGATTCTTCTATTTTTAAATCATTATATTGTCCCCTGTCCCTGCTCCACTCACCCCTGACCGAATTCTGACCTCGGAAGAAAAGTCATCCATGGAGGGCTCCCCCCTGGCCACAATCTGGTCTAGTTTCCTGTCCTTAAGATTTTCCTGCTCTGATAAGGTGCCTTGTTTCTTAAATCCCTTTCATGTGAACAGTCATTCCTTTTTAGGTAAACCCCTACTCCTACTACCAGGATTGGCTTTCCCCTAGAATCTATCCCTTTACCCCCAAGAGATGATACTTGAGATGCAGTGATCCTAAACTGTGATCCTAAGCTTTTTCCTTACATGGATACTTTAGAGTAAAATCCAGGGAGGTTTTAGTAGGATAATTCAGGATGGACTTTGAGATATAAATATTAGGTATAGAAGAAGGACTCCTCTTAATTACTCACAGGTAAATATTGACTCAGACTCAGACCAACATTTTGTAAAGACTAACAGTTCCTGGAGGCAGAAGTCTAGACCGACACTAATGAAGGAAAACAATTTCCTAAGTGAAACATCGTCTACACAGACTCCTGTCCCAAGGGGAGTAGAACATGTGCTTATGTCAAGGACCATCAGGCCCATTTTCTTCTCTTTGGTTTACGGGTTGTAATTTGAGGCCCTTTGCATACATGAACTTTGGCACTTGCTGTGTGCCATCACTTCATGTGGATTAGCTCGTGTAGTTAACCTATGAATATCCCCATTCTATAGATGAAACAAATGAGGTTTAGAGGTAGAGTGACTTGGCCAAGCCACCCAGCTAGCAAGTGGCAGAGGCTGATGTGGACCCATGTGCTCTGCACTCTGAGCAATACTATGCTAACTCTAAACAGGACCCTCTACAGAGACTGCACCTGTTCAAGGACACAAAGGTTGCATGCAGAAGTCTTGATATAACTACTCATACTACTTAGAACAAACTGCATTTCCAAGCAACATTCCAGCCTCATAGCTTATCCTCTATAAGTGTGAGGGAGGCAATATGAAGACTTTATTGTCCTGTATAAGTAATTCCCATAGACAGGGGTTGAAGTGTTATGATGGGAGGGGAGAGAATGTGATATTTATCTTTTCTGTTTATGAGAGGAATAAATCAGTGTGGAAGAGCTCAGTTTTGGACATGGTAAGTGTGAGGAATCCCAGATGCAGATACTCAGTAGGCATGGGGTCCATGGTGTGGCACTCGGGAGGACCACACTGTGACGTGGAGCCAGAGGCATGGATAAAGTGTCTCCGAGAAAGCTCCCCTTACTCAGCATGACCATGGACCAAACACGTCAATCTAATTTGGTATCTCCAAGGAGGTAAACTGGATCTGCCTAATATACTCAAATGGTGAGTCCTGAAGTTAAGGCCTGAAAAAGGAGCTGAGGGTCTGAGGCCTGGAGCCAGGCAGCCCATGGTGAATGTATATTCAGCCCCAGTCCTGGTTCCGGGATGTGTCACTCCAGGGCAGCTGCCATCAGTTCAACAGGTCCAAAGAAGACCTGGTCTGATTTTTCTTGCTGAGATCCGGAGGGAGTACAGAAGGTTTTTAGAGCCCACACCAGGTCACCCACAGGCCATCTAGGCACACAGCTCTGGCTTTCTCGGGAAATCAACTAACAGCTTTTCCTTGGCTTTCCTTGGACTGCTAATGTAATAGTACTTATTTTCAGAATCTTTGTGAGGCTGAGGAAAGCATCGGAGTTTCATTGTAAATCCATTATGTCTTCTTTGGTTAGAAATTATCCCTGACAAGCAGTCCCACAGCAAAGAAAAGTCAGTATTATTTTGCAGAATAAAAAAGGGGATTGGCCTCTCTTTTATTATTTTTTTATTATGACTGTCCTCCTTTTGGTTATGACATTCGATGTATTATTTAGCTTAAGTGCTTGATTAAAGAAGAACTGGTGGGGGGTGGAGTTGGAGTAGAAAGGGGGGCAGTCGCACAGGAGCTGGTCTTCCTGCTCCTGTCCTGGTAGCTGGGATGGAAATAAACTGCTAGGACCCTTTGGGGATCCTGACTTGTTACCCTTAGCACAGAAGATCACATTCCGGTTAAGGGACCTTCTGGACATTTCTGGGTCAGCAGAACCTTGGTGCCTTTTTTTCATTTATCGGAACCCTTGTGTCTTTATTAAAAATTAATTTGCTGTCAATAATTAAATGCTGATTATTTGATCTCTAATGGGGTCAGGATTCCCACAGTCCCATATTAGTGTAATAATGCAAAAGTAAAAATTGCCTTTCAGATGGAAAAAAATGTACTTATTATTCTTTCTTTGTTCGGAGTAAAATGGTTTGTCTTAAATTAAAAATTAAAAGCAGAATTTTCTTTAATCTTCGAATTAAATTAGTGCTAATTAGTTCTATTTTCTGTACAACATTCACATGCTAAAATCTCGGCCATTCCTTCAGCGTATTAATGGTGCCCTTTGGCTGTAATCAAGATTGTCTTACATTAAAAATGATACCGTTAACTCAATTATATTAAGATTCATTGTTCTCAAATCACAGGGTTATGACTAGAAGCTGTTGGAACTGTTGGAAGGGCTGAGATTGCTAGGGTGAAGAATAAAGTCATCCATCATTTCCATTTCAAAATCCCAAATGCTGGAGTGAGGCTCACAAAGTGTCTGAGATTTCCAGGTATCCCTGGGGTGAGTGGCAGGCCCTGGGATTGGATGCAGATTTCATGCCCATCTTGTGGAGACCATGGCAACATTCACTACTCTCCTTTGAAAGAGAAGGGGAAAAGAGAAAGCCTGAGTGAGTCTTCATTCTGGGATGAACCCATATTTAAGAGCTGCTTGTTTCCACCTCATCCCCCACCACCTAGGGAAATGGTGCTCGGACTCTGAGTCAGGTAGCAAAATCAGCAGCAGCAAGAGAAATGACTGCATCTACTACTGCCACCCCCCCACCACTACTACTTGCTGAGTGCTTACCAGGTGAGTCAGGTCCCATAAAGCAAGCTCTGTAGTACATCACTTCATTTAAACAAGAATCCTGCAAAGTTGGTATTGTTAGCCTCATTTGTCACTTAGCTGAGGCTTTAGAGAGGGTGAATGATTTTCCCGGTATCACATAGCTAGTTAGGTGGCAAAATCAGCATTCAAACCCGGGTGTGCTGGATTCCAAAGCCTATACTTTTACTTATTTTCTACTATCACAGCAATTTATCTTTAAGAGGTGTTGTTTCCATGACCAAAAAGATGCTGTATGTGTTTGTGTGCATGTGTGTTGAGAGAGAGGGAAGAGAGAGAACAGATCCAGCAAGGTGGTACAGTTATTCATATGCCTTTCACTGAAGAATGATCCTTCTTCTCCCTCTGGGGCATCATCTTTGTTTCGTGAAGGGAGAAAGGGGAAGGTCTCATCTAAAAGCCTTACCACTGTAAAACAGATGTGGTGTGCATTGAACTCTTCCCGTCCCTGAAAGCATCTGAAAGGCAAACTCTTACTCGAGCATGATCAGCTCAGATGTGCCACAAAACACAGGCTCAAACCATGGCCTAAACTCAGCTGCCAGTCTTCCCTATACACAAGAATTCTTCAATGTGACTGATGTCTGTATCCATTGAATCTCAGGGTTTGGAGTTCTATGACCATCTGGTTTAGGACCTACGGTAGCTCTGATCCTGGAGAGAGAAAAATTCTCCCCATATTTATTGCAGATTTGCTTGGGTGCCCAAACCAATTAGTTGAGCATCACGTATATCTTAACCTCATTCACTCCTCACAACAACCCTGTGAGATAAGGTATGTCTATATCATAGATGAGAAAAATGGAGTGTGAGAGAGTAAAAAAAATTCTCCGTGATTGTATACTTGGGATTCCGCCTATATAACATCCTATGCTCTTTCCACAACATCAGACACCTCGTTTGGGAGACTGTGTGTTTGGAATCTAGAGTTAGGAGAGAAGCACATTAGAAATACAGGTCTAGATCAGAGCTTGGTCTGTCCTGCTATGGATTCTGTTTCCAACTAGGGCCGTTGGGAGAAGGGCAGAGTTTCCTCAAGGACATCATTTACCAGGTTTAACCACACCATCAAAATGAACTGTTTGACATAAATACCTATGTTTTATGATTCCACACCTTAACACTTTAACAGGTTTTTTTTTCAACCAACTCAGATTCTGACAACAGAGTATCTAGTATGTGTGCCTCCTCTGTCTGTTCTCCAAAACTTCCAGGCCTGAATTCCAGGCAATGGCCACAAGATGAAGCTGTAATTCTGAATAAGAGAGCTGAGATATCAGTTACAGAAGAGGTGGAACCTGGCTTGACAGTGGTTCACAAGGAAATGCCTGTGGCCTTTGACTGAGCTCATGGTTCCTCAGACAACATACATTGTCAGTAGTCTACCAATGCTTCATGAGTAATTCTATAGTATCCAGAGCAAGGAGCAATCATCTCAGGGATCTGAGGGAGAAAGTGGGAGAAAGGAAGATACACAAGGTCACATAAAGAGAAATAAAGAGGAAAGGTAATAGACAGAATCTGTGACAGACCCTGTGAAAGAGAGATGGAGACGAGAGGGGGGAAGAGAGAAAGGAAGAACCAGGGAATGAGAGGGAGAGGCTGCTTAGATATAAGAGCTCTCTTATATGGCAATAAGGATAGCCAGCAAAATAAACGTACATTAGTTTCATAATTTTTAATAACGACAGGCCTTTCTTTTGTGTATTCTCCTTTAATTGGATATCTGAACCATCTTTCTTGCATAAACTATTTCCACAATGTACATGTTCTGATATTCAGTTTTGATTCTGTTGAGGTAGATCTACAATTTAATGATACTGTCAAAGCAGTCTGAAAAGGAATCCCCCTAGATTTTTACTATTCAACTTTCCAGATCTGTAGTAATTATTTTGTTTACTATGAATTCACAGATATAGACATGTATATTTAGTAACTCTCCTTCACAGGTTTTCTAAGGCATTTAACCTAGTTTTCATAGAAACAAAAATTTCTTATGTTTGTATTTAATTGATTATGGGATATATTATTAGGTTTATAACTAAATACGGGTGGAATTGGCACAAACAGGTTTGGGCACAAGAACAGCCGAGTGTGGCAGTATGTCACATCCCCAGGAGTGCCTGCTGGCTGCAGGAATTCAGAGTGTGGTGGGGATCAGTCAATGTTTTTCAGAGGGAAAGGGGAATGCCTTAATCCAATAAGTCAGTTCAGTGAAGGTGGCTGAAAGCACTTTACACATGGGGCAGGGCTGGGACCAGAGCCATGGTTGGGGGTCTGGGTAGCTCTTTTCAACGTGGCACATCACATTCTTGTCACAGTGATCGCAGTGGTGCTTCCAGGCTGTCAACGGTCACCATCTTCTCTTCTGATTTTCCACCTAAACTTTCATTTTCCTGTACTTAAAAGCATAAGCAAATTTCTGAGTTAGAGCGAGTTTTGGAATAAGGCACTGAATGCCCCATTTTCAAATCCTGAATAGAATGTTTAATACATATTTGTAATGACTGAAAAAAATGGTAAAAATAAAAGCCTGTATCTAGAACCTAGAGAGGGTGTCATCCACGGAAGTTTTGAGACATTTCAGCTTCACGCACTGTTGCTGGGGCCAGACTGAAAGAGGGCACCAAAGTTTGACCCCTACTTCTCCTGAGAAAGTGGCGTGGTGGCCTGGTGTAAAGCTACATGACCACGCCTGTTGTCAGGCTTTTTTACCTGCCCGTAATCCTAACAACTGGGCCAATTGTCAAGCTAGGGCTGGGTCTTGGGGCTTACTGACCCCTCAAGCCCATTCACAGACTGGGTCACAAACCCTTCACATGGCAGGCTGGGTCACCAGACCCCTCACATGCCAGGCTGGGTTACCAGACCCTTTACACGCAGGTCTATGAGCTAGGTAACTAGCAAACAAGCCCTTAGAAGCTGTAGTTGTAAAGCATGGCTGCATGTGCGGTGGCCGCCTGAGGCAGTAGTCAGCCAGCCTGCTTCACGAACTCTGAAGAACACAAGAATAGTAACAAAACTAAAAAGTTACGTTGGCACCCATGTGCACTAACTCCATACACACACACACACGCACGCACACGCACATGCACAAATTGCTTACAAAGGACGTGCTGAACCACACCCAACCAGACCTGAGGTGAGGGTCCTGACCAAACCATTCTATTTTCCCAACACCTGGCAAAACAGTACTGAAGAAGCTTCCAATACCTCCTAATTTAGGATGGCAACATTTGACTGTGAGGATCATGTTCATGACAGTTGGAAAGTGCTGTCCGCATTCATGTTTACTTCTGTAGGTCACCCACATAGGAATAAGCTACACGAGGCTCCCATAAGCAGAAAGCTAGTAGTGCCAGGGCTGCTTCTGATTCAAAACCAGGATTCTGGGAGCACCTAAAATAAAGATCAGTCCAAACAGGAAAACCCAGTATGGATGGGTGACCCTGAAGTGCCTCCCACCACCAGGCTGTGCAGAGACACTTTCCCTCCCTGGGAATGCATCAGGTTGGGGCTTTACCCCAAGACTCTCAGCCTCTGCATTCCTGAACAAAGAACGCAAATCACATCCTCCAGACCTACATCTTACAACCTGAAAGGAAAATTCTAGCCACATCAGGTGGACAGTGAGAGACAATCCAAAGGGAATATCTTCTACCACACTCTCTTGATAAGCATCTGGTCTTGAAAAAGCTTGTATTGTTCAAGAATGAGAATATAGAAAACAATAACAGAAAACATCTATTCAAAAGGACCTGCAACACAAAAAAGAATACAGCTCTGGATGGGCAGAGGATAAGCAGAAACAGAAATGATTGCTTGGCTCTCTCTGCTTTGGGTTCTTAATAAAATTCAATACGATAAGACACAAGACTGAGGGGCTAATGAAGCTGACCAAGACAAAGGCAAAACTGCAAAAGAGAACTGGATAAGATAAATACTGGAAATGCCATGGCAACATTTAAATTGCATTAGAAGCCTTGGAGAACAAAATAAGCATGGTAGAAAATTTAACCAGTGGCATAGAAAACAAATCTGAGAATCTTTCCTATAATGTGAAGCAATAGGATAAAGAGATTAAAACAAATAACTGTAAGTTGACTGATGTGAAGGGCAGAGAACATACAGGTGTTTGGGGTTTCTAAAATGGGGTCGGAAAAAAATGGGTATGAAGCATTTAATACAAGATACAAAATTTAAAAAATAATTCACAATTTTTGAAGTGAAAAGAGCTCTAGGAAAAAATTAATTAAAAAATCACAAACAGATTTGTCCTATTAGAAATTTAAATTTTAAGCACAAAGAAAAATCCTATACATATCCTTCTAGAAAACAAAATTGGATTCCCTATAATGGATTATCCTGGCCACATTCTTTACCACAAAACTAAACATCAGCTGGTAATGGAGCAATGACTGTGCTGTTGTGAAGGACAACTTGTTGTGAACCAGAAATTCTATATCCAGCTAAGTTATCATTCACTATAGGTCCAACAGAAAAACATTCTCACACATTCATTTTGTATGAAACCTAATAGTCTTCAATTTTTTCATTTGCCTACTGTCTAAAAAGAATACTCGTCTAAAATATCTTCACACATTTTAACTCATTAAAATTTTGCATTATAAGTTATAATATTTGAAAATGACTAAGTAAATGTTGAATTTTTTAAAAAGTCAGGTGTATTAAAGTATAACTTACATAGACTAAAATTTCATTTTTTAAATGTACAGTCTGATGGGTTTTGAGAGATGTATACAATCATGTAATCAACACCTCAGTCAAGATATGGAATATTTTTATCATCCCCCAAAATTTCATCATGTACTTTGTAGAACACCTGTATTTCCAGTCCACCTCCTGGCAACCACTGATCTGATTTCTGTCACTATAGTTTCCCTTTTCCAAAATGACATATAAGTGGTATTATATAGTATATATACTTTAGTGTTTGGTTTCTTCCAGTCAGCACAATGCACGTGAGAACCATCCTCGTTGTTATACATATCGAAAGTTTGTTCTTTTATACTGCTCAGTAGTATTCCAGTATGGGTGTACCACCGTTTATCTATTCACCAGTAGAGGACTGTCTCAGTCTGTTTCTGTTGTTTGTGACAAAATACCTGGAAATGGGTAATTTGTAAAAAACCAAAATTTGTTGCTTACAGTTTCAGAAGCTGGGAAGCACAAAGTCCAGGAAACACAACTAGTGAAGGCCTTGGTAGTGGTAACAGTTACCCAGGGATCTCACATGGCAGAAAATGAAAGAGCAGAGAGGGACTAACCTCTCATATCCAGTTCTTTTAAGCCCTCAGAACCATGCCCATGACCACCATTTTTAATCCATTCAGTAGCCATGGTGCTCAGAATTTAATCACCTCTCAAGGCCCCCCCTTTGCAATTACCATAGTAAGATTTCCCACCCTCTAAACAGTCACAGCAGAGATTAAAAGTTTTGGAGGGACATTCAACCCAAGGCAGGGACATTTGGGTTGTTTTAGTTTTTGACTATTATGTATAAAGTTGTTGTAAACTTTAATGTACACGTCTTTTTATGGACATGCGTTTTAATTTCTCTTGGATAAATATTGAGGAGAGGGTCATATGAATATTTTAAAAATGAAAGTTTTCTTCATTCTTTAAAATGCACCCAATGGAATATAAAAATCTTAAGGATTTGTTATCTGCTATAGTATATAATGAAATTGTAACAAGCTCTTCTTTAACTAGTAGAACTTTTGTATTACTCCTCTTTACCTTTTAGCTCATATACTTACTCTATGCCCTCCCAGAAATATATTCTAAGGTAGTTTATTTTTATGCTTGGGAGTCTTTAATTTATTCCCATGTCATTCTTCTCTGTAACCAAAAAGATGTATATAAGTATACATTTATTTATTTTTATTTCCTTGGAACATATGGCTCTATGGGTTAAAAGATTTATTCTGAATTGATTTATGATTGTAATTATTATTAATACTCATGTGATGCAAACAGCATAAATATATTAAAACATTTGAAAAAGATTATTGAACACAAACTACTTTCATTGGAAAAATATCTTAATAAGATGGGCAAACAGTGGTAACTTTATGGCATCTTTTTAAAATGAGCTTCGCTGATACCGATATTTCAAATTATCCATATGTTTCATGCCCAGGAAGTTTTTATGTCATGTGCAATGCACCATAGAAAGACATGAGAGGTATGGCTAAAACGTTGCGAATTGAGCGGTGGGAAGGAAAACTTGCCTGAAGCCTCACCCAGAGGTGAATTCTCAAGCAAATAAATTATTTTTAAAAATGCATATGGAATTTGAAGATCTGGAAAATGAGTTTATTAAAACTACCTATACCCATAACCTCCTTGAAAAGTCTTGGTGTTCCCTAAAGTACACATAACCTACTCTGAAGACCTCTGCTCTAGCCAATCAAAAGATTACTCCAAATAAATGACTCACAAATGGAAAATATATTCTGTAAATTTACTTTACAGAAACAAATTAAAATCCAGAATCAGGTCTATAATTTTGTTATAAAACTAAATTCAAATTCATTAGACTTGAAAAACTTAGACACTAATGTAATAATGAACTAAACATAAAACACAGCTCTTAACCAAAGATTGTAATAGGGAGGGGGAAGGATGGGAAGAATTGAAAATGTGAAATTTCATTAGCTTTATAAAAAGAATTAATAAATATGGGTTCATTGTTAGGGTTGAGAATTAGTGAAATATACTCTTATTTTTTAAATGTAAAATAACCATCATTTATATGTTTTAAATCAGTAGAAGAACTCATAGCCCAAATACTAAAATATAAAACTGAGCAAGTTACAAGAAAACCTCAGGAAACATTAAAAAATGATAGAAGCTGATTAGTTATCAGGACACATACAGATAAATCTCAAAATGTGAAAAAAACCCCTCCCATATATGAAAAACGTGACTCAGAGAGAAGCAAAATAAATGGTTGAATAAAGTGCAAGTTAAGCAAATGCAAATAAAAAAATCAGAGATTGCATTATTTTTAACAATCAAAATAATTTAAGAAAAAGTTGGATGAAAAGTATATATTTATTTATTGGGGTTTAAGATACAGCAAAATTACATGTCAACTGTTAAAATTATACAAAGAAAAAAACAATGAAAATAAAAAATGTCAGAAATATTTATCAAAATTAATTAAAAATGGACAATATATTAACATGTGGACTATCACTTGTATAGTCACAATAAAACCTGCTATTTTTGAAAAAATATAAATCATAAAAATTTACTCAAGAAGTTAAAAACCTGAACAAAAATAACAGAAAAATTTTTTTAAATGTTGTCAAAGTTTTAGCTTCAATAAAAACCCTGGGCCAATATGATTTTTCTGGTTGTCTTTCCAATGGTCAAACAAATTGTTGCAACAAATTGTTCTAGAATATGGAAAAAGTTTACAAATTCTCCAAATGATTTTATTAAATTATCAATTTCAAAGTCAAAATCTCAGATATAAAGAAAGACAGAAGGAAAGTAGAATAAATACTGTTGAACTTACTCTGTTCAGGCACTGTTTGAAGCCCTTTAAATATAAGACTGACAGAAAGAAAAAATTTGCAGACAGGTGGGTAGGATGGAAGGAAGAAAGGAGGGGAAGATAACAGCAAATATCTGATTACAAAATCATTTATAGTACAAAAGTAAAAAACTTCAAATAAAATACCTGCCAATCAAATCTATCAACATATTTTAAGACACACTGTATCAAGACAGACAGACAGACAGACAGACAGACAGACAGATAGATAGATAGATAATAAAAATTCAAGGATAGTTCAATAAACATTTCCAACTTTTAAAATCTCTATACTAGGAATAGAAGAATTCATCTTAAAATGACAAAAACACTGTCTCAAACCAATAAAATGGAAAACTTTGAAAAACCAGAAACAATTATGCTCTAAATGAAGACATGAATCCCCATTGTTTTTTCTATTTGTAATATATTTATTCAAGCTCTAGCCACACAATGCAAAATTGAAAAAAAAAAATGAATACACTATGTAATGATTGAAAAAAATTTTCATATTAAATACATCCATCTTTCTGTTAATCACTTGATAATCTCTTTGAGCTAGTTATTATGTTCACTAAT
Organism: Cynocephalus volans; assembly: GCF_027409185.1. NCBI lineage: Eukaryota > Metazoa > Chordata > Mammalia > Dermoptera > Cynocephalidae > Cynocephalus > Cynocephalus volans. Next base: position 115,382,384 of record NC_084463.1, read on the forward strand.
GTTAAAGGCTTATAACATTCCTAAAAATCAGTACTTTTCCTGCATATCAGTAAAAAAAAAAAAAATTAATAATGGAAAATATTCCACTTTTCAAAGCAAGGAAATACCAATCAAAACAAGCTAACAAATATGAATACATTTAGCAATAAATGTATAAAACTTTTATTAAGATATAATATGGACTTCTATTTCCAGCAAGATGATGAACCAAGCTTTTTCAAATCCCTTACTACTACAAACACTCATAGATACTGCTAAGGGGAAAAATGTAAATTCTTTTTTTTTTTTTTTTGTCGTTTTTTCGTGACCGGCACTCAGCCAGTGAGTACACCGGTCAGTCCTATATAGGATCTGAACCCGCGGTGGGAGTGTCGCCGCGCTGCCAGTGCAGCACTCTACCAAGTGCGCCACGGGCTCGGCCCCAAAAATGTAAATTCTTAGCTAACTTTCTTAGCTAACTTTGCATAAGCTGATGCTGTTGCTGCCCTGTGTAAGTGAATGAATTCAGGGTTGTGGATTCTGTGGGCTTGGCTTCTTACACTCTTGCAGCCCCAGGCAATGAGGATTCATAGCTAGATAAGGTGAGGCAGAAAGGGTGAGAAGCCTGCAGGAAGCAGGGACTTTCGAAGGATATCTCCCTCAGTACAAGGGGCAGAATGGAAAAAAAAATTACCACTGACAAAGAGGCCTATTTCTGACTGATCCCTAGGAGAAGAAAAAATTCTTCTCTGAGAAACTTAAATACTGACTTTGCTTCATCAGTAGAGATTGCAATTTTTACTACCCATGAGGTCTGTAACCATGACACTGAGAAATTATTCCACAGCTAGAATATCTCTGTGATATCTGGCAAAAGTAAATTCAAAACTTCTCTGAAAAAAATGCTTACACACTCAGACTGCATGGCCTTATTACCAAAGCCATTGAAGATGAACTCACAATTTAAAATACACACACACACCCACCCATGCATGCATGCACACAGACTCGTGTGCACACATGGCTCACTGTAAGTCATAATTAGCAGAAACAACAGGAAGATTAGAGCCCCAAGGAATTCAAATAAAACAATCTGAAAAAATATATAAAATGCATGCTTAAAATGAATAGAGGTATTCAGTGCTAGACTCAAAAAACAAACAAACAAACAAACAAAATATTGAGGAGAAAAATTAGGCTGATTTTTTAAAAAGTAAAAGTACGCATTGTAACTGAAAGACATAAAAATATAATCCTTAGCATTAAAAACTTTACTGGCAATAAAAACAGCAGGTTAGACCCAAATGAGTAGAGAACAAGTGTGCTGGATGATAGATCTGGGTAAAATATACAAAGAGAGAGAGATGGAAAATACAAATGAATGTTTAAGGTATGTAGACAATTAAGCTAAGAAACACAATAGGCAACTAACAGGTGTTCAAGAAAGAAAGAATAAAGAGAATGTGGGTGACGAAAATTTTCCAGAATTGATGAAAGACATGAAACCTTGGATTTGAGAAGTTTTGATCAGGATGAGTAGAAATTAATCACCCTAGCCACCTGGGTGTTTCCTCACCAAAATCAAGAGGAAGATTTAGCTTTCCTCACCAAAATGAAGAGGAAGATCTTAAAACCAATCAGAAAGAAAAGGCACTGAAAGCAAATAAATGGTAATTTGAATGTCAAAACTTTTAACTGCAAAAATAGAGATCAGAAGATAGTAAAACACTATTTTCAAAATATTGAGAAAAATTGTGCATCAACAAAGAATTCTATACACATCTAAACTGCCATTCAAAAGTGAGAGCAATGTAAAAATATACTCAGGTAAAATAAAAACAGACATTTTTGTTACTCACTCACAGACACTCCTAGTGAAAGATCTAATAAAGAATGAACTTTAGGAAGAAGAAAAATATAGAAGAAAAAAGTTGGGTGAAGAAAACAAGAAGTCAAGAAAGCAAGCTCATTTACAAGAGTCACTAAAAAAATAAAATACCTAGGAATAAATTCAACAAGGAGGTGAAAGATCTCTACAATGAGAACTATGAATCACTACTGAAGAAAATTAAAGAAGACACAAAAGGATGGAAAGACATTCCATGCTCTTGGAGTGGAAGAATTAACATTGTGAAAATGTCCATATTACTCAAAATGATCTATAGATTCAATGCAATCCCCATCAAAATACCAATGACATTCTTCACAGAAATAGAAAAAATGATCCTAACATTCATGTGAAACAACAAAAGACCCCAAATAGACAAAGCAATCCTGAGCAAAATAGATAGATAGATAGATAGATAGATAGATAGATAGATAGATAGATAGATAAAGCATGACACTACTTGACAAAATTATACTGTGAAGCTATAGTAACCAAAACAGCATGGTACTGGAATAAGAACAGACATTCAGGCCAATGGAACAGAATAGAGAACCCAGAAATCAACCCACATACTTACAGCCAATTGATCTTTGACAAAGGCAACAAGAACATACATTGGGGAAAAGACTGCCTCTTCAATAAATGGTGCTGGGAAACTGGACATCCATATGCAGAAGAATGAAACAAGACCCGCACCTCTCACCATATACCAAAATCAACTCAAAATGCGTTATTAAACATTTAAAGATAATATTTGGGACAGAGGAACTAAGAGGACAGGCTCATAGATACTGTAATTTTCTAATTCTGACTGGTCCTTCATGTTTTTCCTTCTACTTTATTATTTTCCCCTAACTGAACTTATTTTAAGATCTAGACCTGTTACTTCCACAGATCCTCTCTGGATGTGCCCATGCCTTAATTTCTTCCCTATCTCTCCTGCTAAGGGGAAAAGAATGTAAAATTTTTGGAATTGATATTTCAGATCCCCTTCCTAACCCACCCAACTCATTTGTCTCACAATGGCTAACCTGCATTCTCATTCCTAAATCCAATCCAGTCTCTGCACCCAAAAGCCTTCCAAGGGCAGAACTGTTTCTCTGGCTCTTTTTTCCCATCTTTCCCTCCATTGGTTGCTTGTCACCTCTCTCTGGTGAAGGTCCTCTAGGTCAACTCCCCTTGTTAGTTAATTTAGTGAACAGCTTGCTGCACAGAGGGTCATAGCCAGGTCTGAAGAGCTTGGAGGGGTGGCAAGAACTCATTTACAAGTTCATCATTTATGCCTGGAAACAGCCACTCCTGGTCTAGCATGGGGCATGTTCCATTTGCTAACAGTCCTATTACTCAGGGTTAATTGCCTCTGGCACCACACTTTCCACTTTCATCAGAGCACCGCTGAGAGCTGGGTCCAGCCTTTCAAAGTCAAATTATATTTTCTCCTCTATGAGTTATGCTACTGATATTTTTAATATTGCCTGGAAGCAAGGCCAAAAGCATAGGTTCCTTAGCCAATTCTGAGCCAGAAGTAGACATGGCTTCAGGAGATTTGAATTTAAATATAAGCCTGTCTTCATCTAAATATGTGGTCTCAAACAAGTGACTTAGTTTTTCTGAAGCTTGATTTTTTTAATCTGAGAAGAGAGACAAATGCGCCTTCCTCACAGCATTGCCATAGAATTTAAGAAGCAATGTCTGTGATAGCACAGTTCTCAGCACACAGTTAGTGCTCAACGAATGTTTATTGAGTCTAGTGTAGTTGAAGTGCCAGGATTATTTTGGGATTTATCTTAGAGGTTTGTTTCCTTGTGGTTCAGGTCTGTGTGATTCAATTATCATTTGATGAGCACCTAATATTGAATTCTAGGTACTGTGTACAACATGGAGGTATGAAGACCAGTAAGACCTGGTCTCTGGTCCTGGATTCACAGTCCAGTGGGGAAAGGACAGGGAATTTGAAACGATGGACATAGGGAGGCCTTAATTAGATGGGGTGGCTTTATAATGTGCCAACTTGGCTAGGCTGAATTACATTCCCCAGAATTCCTTTTCCTTTAAATTTCCAGTTGGGGTGGGATTCCCCACAGGAGGGATTCTTGTGGGCAGCAGCTGTTCTACAGCTCACACACATCTTCCTTGTCTGCTGGCTCACCTCCTTAGGAGGAAGGGACAGCCTGTGGCCTGCCACTGCCCCACCTTCCCCTGAATCCTCCTTCAGCTTCTCTGATTCCTGGGCCAGTGTGTAGTTTAGCTCCTTGCTGAAGGGCCCCGGCTTCTGCAAGACACTTACACCAGCAAGGTCAGAGATCATAAGAATCGCTACTGCTTTCGACCTGTCCTCACAGGCTCCAGCTCATGCTGTGGGTTCTGGTTTGTTCTTGTTCTCCTCCACTTTACATAGTCTTCCCACCCTGGTGGTCTTCCCAATTTTCTGCACACAGGGCCCTGATGAGGCTGGCATCCCAGCCTCAGAGAAGACTCTAGAGTGAAAGGATTACAATCATGATCCCTCTAATATTTTACAATCTTGGTTTCTAACTTTATTTTAGTTATGGAATGATTTATTTAAATGAAATTGTATGCAAGTGCTCAATACAAAAGGTGGGTTGTAGAAGGTCCAATTGTGTCTTCCAAAAAGATATGTTCAAGTCCTAACTGTCAGTACCTGCGAATGTGGCCTTATTTGGAAATAGGGTTCTTGCAGATGTAACCAACTGAAGGTAAGGTCATTTTGGATTAAGGTGGGCCCTACATCCAGTGACTGATATGTGTATAAGAAAATGAAAAAGGAGATTTGGATACAGAGACACAGAAATATAGGGAAGAAGGCCACATGAAGACAGAGGCAGAGACTGGAGTGATGCTTCTATAAGCCAAGGAGCAACAAGAGTTGCCAGCAATCACAGAAGCTAGAAACGGGGCATGGAGCAGATTTTCCCTCAGAGCCTCCAGAAGGAACCAACCCAGCTCGTGCCTTCATTTCAGACTTCTAGCCTCTGGAACTGTGAGAAACTACATTTCAGTCGTTTTAAGCCATCCAGAGTGTGGTACTTTGTCACAGCAGGCCCAGGAAACTGAAACATAGGTCAAAGCTGAGCTGAACTGAGGCAGAGCCCCACCAGCTGCTCTCATCTACTCCCCCAAACCTAGGTGGCTCTGGAGGTGCTGCTGAGAACTGCGGGGATCCTCAGGAAAAGCTTGAAAATCCTTGTATGAAAGTCCTCTGGTTCAGTAGTCCCCAAGGACTGTAATTGGGCTCATCCCAGTGGCGGAACATTGTGGCCCTGACCTTCCAATCCCTGCAACACCCTGCAAGTTGAGTCTTTATTTTGATAAAATGGGATGGTATCTCAGGCAGCCACGTGTCTAGGGCAGGCTTGAGAATCCCAGAGTTAATCAACCCTCTGAGGACCCCAGCCCGGCCGCTCCCCAGGCCTGGTGAGCACCCCAAAGGCGTGATTATCTGATGGTTCTTGCACAACCAGCACCAGGGCCTTTTGCTTAATTAATCACAGAAACGTTCCTCCCTAACTTCAGACAACAAAATAATGAGCAGGCCTGTGAGAGGTTCAAAGACTGCGGGAAAAACAAGCACTCCCTGAGGAAAGGGTCCATTGGAACAGGGAGGTCAGAAAAATCATGGGGATCTACTATAATGGCTGCTTCTATTTTGCTGCATGCTCTTCTAATGAAAATATAAGGGTAATGTAAATGTGGGCATGCAGGAGATTAACATACATCTCATTCAGATTTTAGATCCAGAAAATGTTGAGTTTTGAGAAGGACCATAGAGGTCATTTGAGCTAACTTGCTCTTTTTATAGATGAAGAAAATGATCCACATAAGATTAAATGACTTGCCCAGGGCCATGTGGCTGGGGCCTAACAGAGCCATCCTAGGACCTGGATCTGCTAGGTGTAAGTCTGTAAAAGGGAGAATGGAAGAGGCTGGAGATAGAGACTGCTTAGAAGCTACAGAGAAAAACAAAAACAAACCAAATCAGAGGATAGAGTTTAGATAAAATTAATGGGAATTAGAGGGTAGGTATCAGATTAGAGCACAAAGCATGTCAGAGGGTCCAGGTAATAATACGGCATCAGCAAAGTCAGCGGGTGGAGGTCAGGTGAGACCTTGTAGAATAGTCAGAGGGTAGAGACCAAATTTGTTGTCTTGACAATTTAGTCTCAGCATGCAACTTTGGGTAAGTTTAGATGAGACATGAAATCTGTTTGCAAGGAGCTCAAGACAATTCAAGAGTTAGGGAGAATATACCTCAAATACCAGAAAAGGCTGGGTCAGTATTGTAGGAGTAGATGCTGAAGGGGTGCAGAGGGCAAGAGGAAGGAGAGGGCCCTTCTGGATGCAGTCTCAAGGGGCAGGGCCTGATAAGGCAGGAGGTATTAATGCACATGAAGACAGGGGCATGGGTGTATCAGGGACAGAGGACAATTTGAGCAAGTTGTGATAGAAGAAATTACTGGTGAGGTAGGGAGACTGGGGAATTTAGGTTGACTGGAGCAGAAGGTGTATGAGAGGAGGACAAAGTAGGTAGGGCCAGTTGAGGAGGGCCTTATGAGAGTTTGGACTCCATTTAGAAGCCAGCAGAAATCCACTGACCAGGGCCACAATGTATTGTGGTAAATTTTCAGGTAGCATGTTGCACAAGGGCACCGTGTCTGTGGGACCGCCATTCACATCATACACACAACTTTGATGAGAGCCTGGGGAAGGATCAGAGATTCTGGACCTCTCTGATGATTCCCGGAGCAGCAGTGGAGAGCCCCCCTCCTACACAAACCCACACTGGCTCCAAGGCCACAAACACATTTACCAGCACTCGCATGTGTCCGAGGATGTGGCTGTCCTGGCCATTTTCTAGATGTTTCTCAAGCCTACTCACCAGGGAAGCCTGACTCCTTCCTCCCACTCTGCCATGCAGGGCTGCACAGAGTGCTACAGCTGTACAATGATCTACTTTTCTTTTTTCAGCCTGTGGAAAGACATCTTTGCCAATAACATTGTTGAGCAAAGTTCTGCTTTAGGAGCAGTATTCTGGCAGCTGAATGCAGGATAAATTGGAGACGGCAGGACTCAAGGTGGTGAGCTGTGCAGATGGTAGTGGCCACTGGTGAGGCCAGAGAATCTGAGGTGATGAGGAGCAAGGGGGACAGAAATCTTAAAAAGGGAACCATGGACTTCATACCAGGCAAGATAATCTTGCCTAGGCGCCCAATGTGATCTTGGCTTAGACATCTCACTTCTCCACCTCACTTGCATGTGGAACCAACAGAACAACTCCCTGGACACACACCTCATCTATGTGACGTTCTGAGTTTTTTGAGAAAACTGTTCATGAGAAAGTTTAGGCATAGTGTCCAAACCATGCACTGTTTTAACTGTTCATCGTAAAATGTTCAAGAGCCTGGGACAGTGGGTCACAAGTCACTGAGCAGAGGCAGTCACAGGCGAGTCTGTTCCTGGGGAGAAGGGCATTCCCAGCAGCCTGTTGGTTAACAGGCCAGTAAGTAACCTCACTGGGAGTACATGAGGAGTAGTTACCAATGAACACAAGTGTTTATAACATAAGAAAGTAAAGCTCTTCCAGAAGCTGGCAAGGCCAGAACGCATGACCCAACAGTAGTGTCTGTGCCATGGTGCGTCATGGGGGTGGGAAGGATCGGGAAAGGCTGCTAAAGGCTGTGGGGCTGGTGTTCAGCACCAGTCATGGCTGGGACTCCAGGTTTTGCCACTGGTCTAAGAGACCAGAGGACCTGGGCTTTGCTCCTGGTTCAGCCACTAGTTAGCTGTTGCTGTGGACTGAACATCCCCCCAAAACTTACTGAAGCTTGACCTGCCCCCCATTGTAACAGTGCTAAGAGGTGCTAAGAGAAATCTGATTATGGTATTTGAAAGGTGGAGTCTTTAAGAGGTGATTAGATTGTAGGACTGTGCCCTTTGAATGGCTTGATCCATTCATCTAGAAATGGGCATGGTACTGATGGCTTCATAAGGTGAGCCAGGGAAAGGGTTAACTCACTCTTGCTCTTGCCATTTCTCACTGTGTGATACCCTCACTATGTGATCGCCACAGGACCCTGTAGAGAGTTCCCAAGCAGAAGAAGGCCATCACCAGAAGCACCCCCTGGACCGTAGACCTCCCAGCCTCCCAAACTGTATGAAATAAACTCTACTTCTTTATAAATTACCCAGTTTCAGGTATTCAGTTATAAGCATCAAAAATGTACTAATATAGCCATGTATCTTCCATTCTCTTTAGATCTCAGCTCCCACCCTTTAAAAATGAGGGCTTGAAATGGCATTAGGTGACATCTAAGGTCCTTTCAGCTCTGAAAGACTGTTTCATTTTCAAATATAAGGCAACTCTAAATGCTATTAATACTGTGTTCTTTCTGCAAATAATACATCTGTATCTAAAAAGTCTTTGTAAGTAGACCTTGTTTTGTATTCTATCATTCTTTGTTACTCCAACTGCTGGGCTTATGCTTTTGTGACCTAGACTCAGAAGTTAGTAATGGCTTTGGAGGGCCAGGACCTTTGAGATGTTGAGTCACCTCATTTAAACTGCACTGGTGATGCAAATAACATTCCAATACTCTGAGCCCTGGTTGCACATTAGAATTACCTGGGAAGATTTGAAAACACAATGATGCATGTATTCCACCCTCCCCTCATCAAGAGCCTTAATTGGCCAGGTTGGGGCCCAGAATTTTCTCCCCCCGGCCCCCCGCCACCACTCTCCAGACTTCTCAGATGATTGGAATACGTAGCCAAAGACTGAAGTTGATGTTACCGATCACTATGATGTTACTCCATCCAGTAGTTACATCTGATATGCCCACTCCACCTGATTAGTGTGGCCATTGTTAGCTCTGTCTTGAATGACATACAGGGCTCAGTGGGTGATACTGAGGTGACCACCTGGCAGTGTCTGCCATGCTCCTGGACAGGAGGACTGACAGACCACAGCACCGGTGATGGCCACCTCTGAGTGGAGAAGGGCCTGGGGAAAAAGGTCTTACATTTTGGATCAGACAGAGCAGTAAAATCATTGTAACATATCAATTACAGGTCTCTTTGCAAATCAGGGAAGGGAAAAGGGGCTTGACGGCCTCAATGCTAGACATGTTTTATACTCTCATAGTACAATTTCACCATAACACAGTGATGATTTTTTAAAAATTATTTGTATAATTATTTGATCATTGTTGACTACAAGGTCCATGAAGAGGAACCATGCTTTGCACACCATTGACACCCCACTGTGCATCCAGTGCCCAGGGATGCAATAAACAGATGCCAAATAAAGGAATGGATGAAGACTTCATGTGGCAGGCCCTGTCTTGGGAACTGGCATTTGAAGCTCCCTCAGGGGGTCAACCGCGGATGAGGGACAGGCTTTGTGCTTCCTTATGTCTGAGGAGCTGAGGAGCTGCAGCACAGGGAAGCAGGGCCCACACACTATTCTGGCTCTCCCAGGCTCAGCTGAGTGCCAGTTATGGTGGTAGCTGTCCTACACATATCACAGACGTGACAAAAGAGGAGGCGACTGAGTGCGTGTCTGTGTTTGCCCCAGTCTCAAGTCACGTTGACATCTCCCAAATCTTTAAAGTAGCTTTTCTGCAGGCAAAATTGAACTGAAGCAGAAACCCTAGGAGATGCCTCAGCTCTGCAGCATGACCCCACACACTTCTTCAGGAGCCTTCTTTGCCAGCAAAGAACAATAGAGACCACTGTGCCTCCCACTCCAGAGGAAAGCTCAGGCAGTAGCATGGCAGTGCAGTGGGGTGGAGAGGCAGAAAATGGTTCCCAGAGCAGATATCAGTTACCCAACTCTCAGAAAGTTTTTAACAGCTCCTTTCTCATTTCTGTCTAGGAACGTGGTGGGAGGGGCTTGGTTCGCCTGGTCAAAGCTGTCCCTTCAGGCAGTGGTTTTCAGGGAGGTGCAGAGAGAAGGCTCATGAAGTGATCATGGCTTTCTCATTTCAGGGTGGAGAAGCCTGGCTCTGGGCCTGCGTCCCTGATGGGATATTGGAGGGGATGTCTATACAGCTGTCCCCTCAGTATCTGGAAGGCATCCCACACTTGTCTGGGAGAGTCCTGGGCATCCTGTCTCTCTCTGGACCTCTGCAAAACAACTCCCACTGTATGGAATAATCTTTTTCAAAAAATATTTATTATAAATTTTATTATTATAAAGGATGTGTTGGTGGCACACAATTTATAAGTAATAAAATATATGCTGAATGCTTTTGTGGATTTTTGTCAAAACCTTTAAGCTACTAAGTATTTTTTCACTGTTAAAACAAGTTAGTTTTCCCATGTCCAGATGATTTATAGTGGTGACAAAGGCAGTGAGGTCATTTAATGTACCGTCTCATTGTAATAGGGGTTCCCAAATTACAGGCGGAGGACCCATTGTGAGGGAAGAAGGCTGCAACAGGGAGATGAATCAGCTAGTGCTGAGTGATGCTTCACACCCCAGCCAAGGGCAAGCACTGATCTGCAGTGGGTGAGCAAGCAGGCACAGTTTCTGCCAGTCCTTTCTACAGCAGTGTTTACCAGCATGCAACCGAGGAAACAAATGGTGGCAGTGGCAGTCAGCCCAGCAGCCAAGGCCAGCCAGGAGGGAAGACAGAACGTGGGAACAGCAGCATCACCATGAAGAACTAGTAAAAGCCATGCTTTGTGAGCAGATGGCAGGGTGTGGGCAGAGAGGGGAATCCCCAAATTCCAGGATTTGACATGGAATAGTTGCTGTGGATTGAATGTCCCACCCAAAACTCATTGAAGCTTGACCCTCATTGTAACAGAGTGAAGAGGGCAGGGAATCTAGTTACAGTATTTGAAAGGTGGTGCCTTTGGGAGGTGATTGGATTTTCAGGACTGTGCCCTTATGAGTGTCTTAATCCGTTTATGGGTAATGAGTTACTGTGGGTGTGGAATGGTGGCTTTATAAGGAGGACAAGTGAAAAGGTTAGTTCTCACTCTTGCAAATCTTGTCATGTGATATCCCATGTTCCTGTAGAGAGCCCCCACCAAGAAGAAGGCCCTCACCAGATGTGCGCTCTGGACAGTGGACTTCCCAGCCCCCAGAACGGTAAGAAATACATTTCATTTCTTTATAAATTGCCTAATTTAAAGTATTCTGTTATAAGCAACAGAAAACGGACTAATACATTAGTTTTAAAGGATAAGAAGGTACTAATCAGTTAGCAAGTAGAGCAAATCTTTTTTTTTTTTTAGAAAGATTATCTGCCTAGAGGAGAGGAGCTTAGGACAAACACTATTATATGGACAGAAATAAAGCAGTAAAATGGGTATCAGGAGCCTCGGAGTAGAAGGAGGGGGCCCTTTTCTATATGTTGGTCATGGAAGGCCACACTGATGAAGTGACATTTGAAAAGATATGAGAATAAAGGTAGAGGCCATAAAGTGATGCAAGGAAGAATGTTTACAGAAAGGGAATCAGCAAGTACAAAAGCCCTCAGCTGAGAATGCTCAGTACATTTGAGGAACAGCAAAGAGGTCCTTGTCACTGGAACAGAATGAAGGAGGGAAAAAACGGAAGGAGACAAGACCGAAGAAGCAGCAGGGACCTAGAGCATGTAAGCTCAGAGAGCGTCATAGAAACTTAGGCTTTTCCTCTATGCAAGGCCATTTGAGAGCCTTGGAGTACAGGAGTGACAGAATCTAACTCACATTTTTAACAGAGCTCTCAGTACTATTTCCTCATCACTACTCTGCTTCAATTAGAGGCTGGATTAGCAGTCATTGGGCAGTGGTATAAGACTGTGGTTTTTAAACTTGGTAGACTTTTAAAAATAAATGCATATTCTTGGTTTGCAAACCTTATAGATTCTGGATCAATAGGTCTAGAGTGAGTCCCAGGAGTCTGTATTGAAGATTCTTTAAGCAGGGCACTAATCCTGCTATTCAGAGGCATTTGAAGTGAATGAAGGAAGGGAAAAATATAAGGGAAATTCATAGCCTCTGTCAGTAATGAAAACACCTTCCACACCTCAATAGCTATAGATTCAAATTAAGTGTGGCTCTGGGCACCGTGCCCTCTTCAAGCTCAGGGTCCCTGTTGCTGCTATTAGCCTTCTCATAGCTCTAGGGTTCAAGCCACTATTGGGCAAAGACTTGTGCTGCATTATTGAAAAAGGTACTGAAATGTCCCTTTCTTGAGGCAGCAGGCAGGGCCAGACTGGACACTTGTCAATGGGCCAGGTTGAAGCTTTGAGTCCCAGAAAGCAAGCCTAAGCCAGACACTGCTACAGAGTGTAGAGAGAAGAGCCAAAGCAAGGAACAAAGTTCAACTTAAAGGGCCAAGTAGATCAGCCATGAGAGATGGAACCATGACTTGTTACATGGATGGAACTGCACTGGAGTTAAGGGTAATCTGCAGACAAGCAGAGATTCCTGATGCATGCCATACACACTGCTAGGGAAGTCTGGTTTGCCATTAGAAGCCAATGGATGTGTCCCCCTGGCTGAAACGCACAGGGTAGAAATGGACACATGTAATAGGATAAAAGTGGGTCAGGAGATAGGTGTTCTGAGTGCTAGTCCTAGCTATATCCTACTGAATTTGGGACCTTGGTCAAATGACTACTGTCTCTGTCTGTACAATGAGGGCACTGGATAGGTGAACACTAGGGACACTTCCAGCTCAGACATACTGGAGTCTCTGGTTGAGTCCTGTGCTCACTCTTACTTTTGATTTCTTTGAATTTTTACAGTCACTTTTTTGCCATTGAAATAGTCTCTGGGCTTCTCTCCCTGAGTTGAACAAAACAAAACAAAGCAAACATACGAAAACTATCCTGGACCTCAAAGAATAGCACTGATACTCTGAGGGGTGGAAGAGCAGCATTTCCCATTGTCTAGAGATGATCTAGAGTTTGGGATGCATTTGTTTTGCATGGAAGGTTCCCACTTAGGTATGGAGATTGTGTGACCCCAGCGATACTGAAAAGAGGATACAAAACCCTGGAAAAGCCAAGAAGGATTCCCACCTAAGGCTACTTGTCGCAGTAGAGGCAGGGGAGCCTGAGAAATTGTCTAGGCTGGAGAAGCCATGTTGTAGCCCCCAAGCCAGTGCCAAGGCCCAATCTGGGTGATGAGGCTGAGCTGAAAATGGGAGCAGATAGCCAGGTCAGAAGCTGGGAAGGTGGGAGGCAGTGCAAAATAAAAGGGGAGGAGAGGGTCTAGATCTTGGCCAGAAGTTTAGAACTAAGATTAATAGTGCTAGTGTTGGAATCTAGGAGGTGGTTCCAATTTTAGTATATGTGCTGCCGAAGCGAGCACAAGGAGGTGGTTCCAAGTAATGCTTAGGACCAGGCAGAAGTGAAAGAAGAGTTTGCTTCTCGAGGAACCTGCATATCCACTAGTTCAGTCTTTTAGTGAGTCCAGTGTGGCTGGGGTAGCAGAGCCCTTCTCCCCACCCACTCTGGATTGGTAGAATTTGGAAGGGCAGAGATGACATCACATGTGCTGTATGGAAACCATTGGAGCAAGTGGCAGAGATGGAGAATCTCCATGTGATTCTAGTACAGCTGGATATTAATCTCTCCATTTCCTGTGATGTTCAGCCCTCAGGGGGGCCCCATGCCCTTAATCTCAGTTGTATCTATCTCTTCCCACTGTTGGTCAGTCTGTCCAACTACATTCCTGTCTGTCAGGTTCTGTTCCTCTTCTTTTGGTTCTGCCAAAGGATAAAACACTGATGGCTGAGATCAAGTGTCCCTCCTCTCCACCTGGACTGCTCATCTAATAAAGTTCAAACTGTGTACCTCAAGTCCATGATTAAGTACTAATCCACCTAGATAAAGGAGAAAAAGCTGACATTTGTTGAGCTAGGTGCTTCAAATATATCCTTGTCTAATTAAATACTCATCAAACTCCTAAAGAATGAAAATTATTTCATGATTAGTGGTAGACCCTCTAGTAAAGGATTTACATGTCTTACATTTATTACCTGTAACATCCCTATGAGACAGGTACAATTAATACATCAATTTTACAGCTGAAGAAAGAGAAGCTTAGAAATGTTAAGCAACTTACTTAAAGTTACCGAGCATTCAATTAAAACACAGCCCCTCAGACTTCACAGTTAATCTTTCATAGTTCAGAGCTTAAGTGTTTGCCTGTGATCACATAACTAATAAGATCTGAGATTCAAGCCAAGATCTGAAACAAAAGGCCTTGCTCTCTTTCAAGAGACAAGAGGATACCCTTCTGTCTTAGTCTGTTTTCTGCTGCTATAACTAAATCACAGACTGGGTAAGTTATAAAGAATGGAGGTTAATTTAGCTCATGGTTCTGGAGGCTGGAAGTCCAAGAGCATGGCATTGGCATCTTGTGAGGGTCTCCCTGCTGTGTCCTGACATGGCTGGAAGTATCACATGACAAGACACAGCAAGCATGCTAGCTCAGGTCTCTCTTCCTCTCCTAATAAAGCCACCAATCCTATCATGAGAGCCCCTGCCGATGACCTTATCTAGTCCTACTTACTGTTCCTCCCAAACACCCCACTTCTGAACACCATCAACATATAAATTTGGGGATTAAGTTTCCAACACCTGGGGACGTATTCAAACAATAGCACCCTCCTCCTGTATTGGCATTTTTGGGGGTAGGGGAGGGAGGGTGAGGTGAAGTCATGCTCATTGGTTTGCTGATCCCAATCTCAAGCATGGGCTATTGAGGAGGTCCTGAATCTATAAGTCCTCAGGGATCAGAGTATTACTGAGCAACCACTCCTTGGGTTCTCCCTATAGTGTCGTGCCTGTTCCAACTGGAATTGCTCATATTACTGTATCTGACCCAGTCTGGGTGTTCTGTGTTGAGTCCTGTTAGTCCTTGTCCTCTTACCATGACCTGTTTGCTTGCCTGTGTGTCTTTAATGACCTTTGCTTGCCACATCCCCTGCTCTGTGGCCATGATCAGTCCTGCCTCAGTACCCTCGACTCTTGCTCACTTTTCACAGAGGTGCTCTCATTGTTTTGGCCTCATTGTATGTGTCTCCCACTGTGAGTTTCTTTTTTTAAAAAAGCCTTAGTTGATATTAAAAAATTAAAACTTGGGAGAGGAGGGTGGAGACAGATAATTTACCGACAACTGCATATTCAAAAATGAGCACATAATTACTGTTTTAAAGTAAGGTGTCAGGAAGCAAGATTGATTTAAACCTGACATCTGTTTACACACAGTGAGCTGTCATCAGATGCATATGTAGGGTCAGGAAAGCTATGTTCTGGTATCATGACAGTTAAGCTGGGTTATGGAAACTTGGGTTCAAGTGTCTCTGCAAGGGGGCAGCAAGACACCTTCCAAATGGCCACCATTTCTCTCTCTCTCTCTCTCTCTCCCTCACTCTCTCTCATCAACCACCTTTTCCCACACACCTACTATGGGCTCGATACTATTCTAAGCACATGCAATAAAACAGGCAGTTTGAGGTGGTAGGAAAGAGTGTGGCAGAGGGCTTAAAAGCATGGGCTTTGTTGTGAAAAAGATCTGACTCTGAATCTTATCTCTGCTACTTCCAAGCCAGCAATTCACCTCAACTCTCTAAGCCTCAAATTCCTTATCCATAAAGTGGAGATAACATCACTGATTTACAGGGACTATTAGATTAAAGAGATGGGTATTCAGAGCACTCACTCAGGACCAGACTGGAGCAGATGCTCAACGAACGGTGGCTATGGTTACTTTTAATAGGACCCCAACATATTTGAGATCTTGTCTAGGAAGATTCATGTAATAAACGACCCAGTAGACTTTGGGAGAACTTCATATGTTGTAGTTCAGAGGAAGGAAGAGCAGCTTTGTGGGAGGATGCAGAAAGACATTATGGATGAGGGGAGACTTGAACGGGGCCCTCAGTAAGTTTCCGTGAAGGAACAAAACAAATGCAAGGGAAGTGGGCCCTACATGTAAGAGATCTGCCTGGAATGTCTTTCTTTTTTAAAAATATTTTTAAAATTTATTATTAGCATATTCATTCTTACAAATCGTGATATTTCTTTATGCCCTTTGCCCGACCTATCGCTTCCCAAACCCCCTCTCTCCCTCCCCTCATCTCTAGTATCCTTATGTTTGTTCTCTCCTTCTGAAAGTTCAACATATTGTTGTGGTCTTTCTTTTCTTCATTACTTCCTTCTTTCCTCCTTCCCTCCTTCCCTCCTTCCCTCTCTCCTTTCCTTCCTAGCAGCCAGTTATGAGTGAGAACATGCTGTATTTCTGATTCTTTGTCTGGCTATTTCACTTAACATAATTTTCTCTAGACTTATCCATGTTGCTGCAAATGGCAGATTTTCATTCTTTTTTATGGCTGAGTAGTATTCCATTGTGTATATATATACACCACATTTTTCCTTATCCAGTTGTCTGTTGATGAACACTTAGGTTGGGTTCATATTTTGGCTCTTGTAAATAGAGCTGCAGTGAAGATGGGAGTGCAGGTATCCCTTCAACACGATGATTTCCATGGGATGTCTTTCTTACATGTGTTCCTCCTGTAATTTTTACTCAGCTTAAGTGAGTCTTTCTTTAAGGAGTCTTCCCTGTGTCCCCCAATCAATCCTCAGTGAATCTTTCCCTGTTCTCATAACATGGGCCTCACTCTGTGTTAGCACTCAATTGATTTTTATTGTTTTGCAATTAATTTGTTATTTTTTTCTCTTGTGGATGTTTTCGTTTCTTCTTTTTCCTTTCTTAAGGTGTTTATATTTTTAAATCAAAGTTATACATGCACATATTTTTAAAAAGGTAAGTATATCTGCATGGTATATTATGTAAAACAGCATTTTCCCATGTTCTCCTATCCTTTTTCCCCTCTCCAGAGGCAAATCTTTTGCCTCTTCCTGCTGACAAGTTGACATTGACTTCCCTTTCTCTGAACAAGTGTCAGCATTGCCTCCTCTTGAGTTGTCATCATTCCTCGACTCCCCCCGCACTGTGGAGAAGGTGAGGTTTAGCTTTCTTTCTCCCCAGCCCTACTGCTATACACACACGAACACTCCCTGTCCTCCCCATCCTTCCAATATAATTTGTCACAACTTTGGTTAGATAAATATTTAGTGTTTAAATTATTATGACTATTTGTGATGGGTAATTTTATATGCCAACTTGTCTAAGCTACAGTACCCAGATATTTGGTCAATCACCAGTCTAGATGCCACTGTGAAGGTATTTTTTAGATGAGATTAACATTGAAATCAGTAAACTTTGAGTAAAGCATGTCACCCTTTATAATGTGGGTGAGTCTCATCCAATCAGTTGAAGGCTTTAACAGAAAAAGACTGAGGTCCCTTTAAGAAGAGGGAATTCTGCCTCCAGACTGCCTTTGGACCTGAGCTGCAACCAGTTCTTCCCTGGGTCTCCAGTCTGCTGGTCTGCTCTGCAAATTTTGGACTTGTCGGCCCCCACAATTGTGTGAGCCCATTCCTTAAAAATAAATCTTTCTCTCTATAGGCATCCTACTGGTTCTGTTTCTCTGGAGAACCATAACTAATATATTATGCAAACAGTATTGACAGCTAAGCCATGAAAATGACCAATTACTTTTACTTTTTCTGCCCATTCTTTTTTCCCCTAGAAGTAATAGTTTTCTTATTTCATTGCTGATATTTGCTTAGTTTTCTATTTACTCACCACTAATTCAATCCCAGTCTCAACTGATTGTCTAAATATCCTCCCAAGATAGTCAGATGCTTGGGATATTCTCTCAATTTCATCCTCCTGAAGTAGTCTCTAGCAATGGAGTTAGCTTCATTGGCAGCCTGTGCAATCACCTAGGCCTGACCTTGTTTTAAAGCTCTGTGGTCATCATCCTTAAATTCTTAATCATTTTTTACCAAGGAGCCCCTTGATTTCATTTGGCACTGTGCCCTCTGAGTGATGTAGTCACTGCTTACCAGAGCTTTCCAGTTAGCTCCAATCTAGACAGTATTATCTAGGCATCTGCCTTTGCCAATTGTAGAAATAACTTTTAACCCTCCCTGTATTAGTTTTTCTGTCCCCCCATCAAAATAAAAGTTTCTTGAAAGCAAGCCCACGTTTCATTCATTTTCATTTCCAAAACACACCTAACAGAGTGACTCAGGCATACTAAGATGTGCGTGAGCATGTGTGTGTGTATGTGTGTGTGTGTAATCAAGGTGAGCTATTTAAATAGATGTGGTGAGACTTTCCAGGAAGGAAAAATAGTATGGAAAAATCAGGGAGGCAGGAATGTGTCAATGGATGGGAAGCATTGAGGGAAGCAACGTGACTGTGTCAGAAAAGGGCATATTGGAACCAACAGGAAAATGATGTTGAAAATTATGTGGGAGCCAAATTGCAGAGAGGCTCAGATGCCAGACTAGGAATTTTCTACAGACTTGTAGGCCTCCAAGGACTTATTCCCCCATCTGATGACATCTGATATGTGTAGTTAGAGAAACTCCAGCTGGGTAGAATTTCACACTTCCCTTTTCTTGGCACTGAAATAGGCGAATGGAGTAGGATGGGCAGGGGAGAGAGCCTAGCAACTTTAAAAAGGGAACTCCTGAGAGAGTGTTTCTTGTGAATTTTAAAACCCAGCCTGGTACAGAAGCAGGAGCAAAACCATTAGAACTCTGGAAGATAGCCAGGGAAGTCCGGATAATGCTAAATCTAGGCAGAACAACTCCAAACTGGCAGCCATGTTATCACTAAATTCACACGATTAAAGACTAGTAATCATTAGCACCTCATGTGTGCCTATGATCCGTAATGGCATACAGCACCAAGAAAATTGGGCTTGCCCTCTGGAAATGTTCACACTGACATGACGGCTTCTGGTAAATAGGAAGATTAGTGGGCTAATGAGGACCTCTTGCTGTTTGAACCTCAACCACAACTGTGTGACGTCGTATCCCTGAGCTTTCTCCACATGCATGAAGAAATAAAAGCATCTTTCAGAATCCCTGACAGCAATGTTCTAAAATGTATATAAGCATTCTAAAAGAAAGACACAAGGTTTTGAAAAGACTTAACTCATACCTGACAGAAATGCATGTATTTTGCATACCAAAGATAGGTGGAAATTTGTTCGTTGTGGCAGTGTTTGGAATAGCCAAAATCTGGAAACAACCCAAGGGTATATCAGCAGTAGAACTGATAAATAAATTGTGTGGTATTTTTCATACAATGAAATAGATATAGCTATGTAAATGGCTAAGCCACAACAACATATAACAATATCAGTAAATCCCACAAATAACATTGAGCAAAAGAGACCACAGTGTGTATACTACATAGTTTCACTTATATAAAGTTAAAAAATAGGCAAAGCTATTTTATGGTCTTAGAATTCAGGTTATTCGCTCTCCTCAGGGGCAGTGGCTGGAAGGAACCATGAGGGCATCTTCTGGAATGTGAGTAATGTTTTGCCTCCATCTGGCCACTTGTTGTAGTAGCGTATTCACTTTGCAGTAATTCATTTTCAATAAAAAGACACGGATAGATTGAAAGTCAAAGAATGGGAAAAGATGTACTTTGCAAAGAGCAAGCATAGGAAAGCTGATTTTAATATCAGCCATATTAATATCAGATAAAGTAGGCTTCAGGATAGGAATAATATCAGAGATAGACCGGGATATTTCATTATGATAAAAGGGTCAATTCATCAAGAAGAAGTAACAATTCTATATGAATATGCACCAAATGAGATTGCTTTGAAACACACGAAGCAAAACCTTATATAACTGAAGAGAAAAACAGGCAAAGCCACATCTTTGGAGATTTTTAAACACCTTTCTTCAGTAATTGAGGCACAAGTAGAAAGATATCAGTAAAGATATAGAAAATCTTACCCGATCTGACCTAATTAATTTGTAAAGGGGACCATACTTGACAACTGCAGAGTATACTTTTTTTCAAATATGTGTGGAGCCTTTGCCAAGTTTGACATGCTGGGCCATAAACAATTCTTAATAAATTTCAAAAGAATATAATCTTAAGGAGTATGTTTTGAGGGATGCATTAGAGAAAATCATGTTAAGTGAAATAATTCAGGCACAGAAAGAGAAATACTGAATCTTCTCACTCCTAAGTGGGAACTAAAAAGTAAACAAATAAATTTTTAAAAGAAAGAAAGAAAGCTACAGTAATCACAATAATACATTGAACTTTCAAAAGGTGAGAACAGAACTGAAATTACCAGAAGTAGGAAAGGCGAGTGGCGTAAGGGAGGAAATGGTAAAGGGCCATGAAAAACAATTACATTGTACAATGTTGAATATACTAATTATCCTGACTTGAGCATCACATATTGCACACAGGTATTGATATTCAATGCTGTACCCCACAGATAAGTACAATCAATTATGTTACAATAAAAAAAGGGAGTATGATTTGTGACCATCTGGTAACAATTCAGAATTCAATAACAATAAGATAGCTAGAAAATTCCCAGATTTTTGAAAATTAAGAAAATTTTAAATAAACTATGAGTCACATAAGACATCACAAGAGAAATTGGAAAATAATTTAAACTGAGTAATTGTAAAACCACACCATATTAAAATTTACAGAGTGCAGCTAAAGCAGTACTTAGGGGAAATTTATAGCTTTAAATGTTTACATTAGGAAAATGGAAAAGTTTAAAATTAATGATAAAAAGATTAAATAAATTAAAGTCAAAGTAATTTGAAGGATATAATAAAATAAAAGCAGAAGTCAGTGGCATAAAAAGCAGATGAATAATAGTGAAACAACAAGGCTAAAAGTTGGTTCTATAAAAAGGTTAATAACATTGATAAACTCTGATTAATTGAAATGAAAAATTAAAAGACTGATCAACAAAAAATATAAATTATTAATAGTAGTAGTGAAAGAGGGAATGTTGCTACAGATCCTCTTTGATGTTAGAAGGAAAATAAAATTATGAACAATTTTATGCTAGTAAATTCAACAGTATAGAGTTTTCAAGGAACTCAAATTCCTTGAGAAACAACTTATATAAACTGACACGAGAAGAAAGTAGCACTTTATATTAAAGAAATTAAGATTTGTAGTTGAAAAACAATAACAATACCTTTCCACAAAGACAACTCTGAGCCAGACCCTACAAATCCTCCCTTTTTTTCCATGTGGCATGACAACTGCCAGTGCCCGAGATGGTGGCTGTCCCATAAGCCTGGGTCCTGAGTGAATGTAATGAACAAAGGACCCTTCCCCGCCAGCACAGTGACTTTACATAGACATACAGTACTGAGAATTGGGGGTTGTTTATTACACAGCATACCTAACCTCTCCTGACTGATACATCCATGCTTGATTTGCTGAGACTATCTTGATTGAGCAAGATAGATTAACAACTAAGAGAAACTTGACCAACTCCTCTTGAGTTAGACCAAAACAAGAGTCAGAGCTGAAAAGGCAATTATGTTGTTTCCATAGCTTAAGTGTAGTTACTAGTTGACTTTAAGTTCTCCATGAATAGTTTAACTTTGGAAATGGAATGTTAGAATCAAAACCCTCAAAAATAGACTACCTCGAATAAGGAGATGGAGAGCTGTGGATCAGAGAAAGAAATATGACCATGGTAATTTTATTTCCCAAATTACAGGCCAATAGATAAGGTTTTGTTTTTAAGTTTGATAGATTAAGCAATATGATTTAAATATGCAATATAAAGTTATAAAGATAACCACTAACAATAAAGAAAAGGTCATAGAATCACCAACTCAAAAGTCATGGAGGAGGAAAGAACAGAAGCATAACCAATTAACAAAACAATATTGGGAAAGATTAGAAGAAGGAAGAGTAGAAGAATCAGAAAAGAAGAAAGAAATCAGCCAGGAAGTAGTAAAAACAAAATAAAATGACTAAAGTAAGTACAATGAAATATATTCATTGTAATATATATAAAAAAGAGGAAATAATCTATCAAAACTTAAAACTCTCAGGTGGAGTAAAATAAATTCAAGTATGTGCTTTCCTCAAAATATTTCCTAAACAATGGTTCAGAAAACTTGGAAACCTTTTAATTTTATTCCAGGATGATGGGAAACCATTGAGGGGCTTTAAGAAAAGAAATGACATGAAGTAGTTATGTTATGAAGATCATGCAAAGACAAACAAACAAAAAACCTAATAAGATCATGTGAACTGCTGTGTAGATTACAGGGGGTGGGGAGTCCTTTAAGAGGTTATTTCAGTAGTTTGAGGAAAGTGTGATGGTGGCCTGGACTGTCATGGTACCAATGGAGACAGAAAAAAGTGGATAGATTGGAATATATTCTGGAGGTAAAGCTAACAGGGTTTGCTGATGGATTGCTTAAAGTGCACGGGTGAAGGAAGAGAGTAATCAAGGATCCCTCCTAGGCTTTTTGTTTCAGCACCTGGGCAGATGTTGGTTGGAATAGACTGAGCAAGGAATGGGTTTGGGGTAAGGGAATAGGAAGAGCAAAATGAAGAGGGAAAGAAATAGCAAAATCAAAAATATTGACTTTGTTTTTTTATTTCAGCAACATTAAGTTTAAGATGTCTACAGGATACCAAAGTAAAGATGTCAAGTAGGCAGTTGGAGATTCTTGTTTTTAACTCTGCGCTTGATTCACAATCGTGAATTGGATTCATGCGTCTATCTCTAAATCAATTAAAGTTGCTGTCGGGTTGGAACACACCACCTGATTCTCTTAAGTCAATTCCATCCAAACTCCATGGATGAAGCTTGAGGAGGGAGTTGTTTCTCCCAAGAAATTTGAAGATATCCTTAGGATAAGAAGGATGAATATTGGACAAGAAAAATAATGGATGTTCCTTTATCGAAGACCATTTTTTAAAGATGAAGGGTATAATCTATAACAAAAATATAACTGCTATGAATTTTTATATACTTAATAACATAGAATCAACATATACCAAACAAATAAGCCATCAGAAAATACAAGAATAATTATATAGAAACAAAATAAAAGCAGTACATTTTAACAGACCTCTATTAAGGATTTAATTAAATTTTATTTAGGTTAAAATTTAATTTTAAATATTTTATATGATTTCTGTTAGAGCCAGGGTTGATATCCAGACATGGATAGATAAAAATGTACAGAAGCAGCATGTTTGGGGGCATGAATGATTACAGTCAGAAGGGGCAGACAAAAAATATCTTGGAATCCAAAAAGCTGATTCATAAGAAATTTCTAGTTGTTTAAGCAAAACTGGGGAATGATTAGAGATTGGCATGAAAATATTTGAACATAAAATGCTTACTCAATTTCTGGGTGTTAACATATTAGCACTTGCTCTGAGGATAACTTAGAAGATGTATGCTTTTTTAGATGTTTCCACAATTTCAGGTAAGCAGGCAGAGCTGTAGTCAGGTGAACTTGGAATAAATCACTGAACAACATCTCAGTGTCCATTTTCTCATCTGAAAATGAAATTAATAGTATCACCTACTTCATGGAGTCATTGTGAAGAATTAAATATATACAACACATTGAGCATTTAATTCAGTGGGTAGCTTATTCTAAACTCTCAATTAATGCCACTTATCCAAATACTGCAGGCTGGCTTTAGTTTTAATTTTAGCTCTAGCTTCAAAAGCAAAACTTTTGGAGCTCACCTGCCTGAGTCCAAATCCTGGCTTTGCTGTGTGACCTTAGTGAAGTCACATTATCTTTCTGTTACTCAGTTTCTTCATTTGAGAAATGCAGATAAAATCATATCTAGCTTATGTGTTTGTCTTGACCCTTATTATCTAAACTTCTTAGAACAGTTTCTAGCATATTAAGCACCAATTAAGGGTCAACAATTATTTTTGTTACTGTTATTTTACTGTTTTCCAGAGTTCTGTTAAATAGGCCTCAGAAACAAAGAGCAGAATCACAGTGTGAAGCCAGTAATTAGTTACTGGGCTTTCCAGTGAGCACAAGTGCCAAGTCAGGATGAAACTAGAATGAAATGGGAACCAAGGATTTGGAACCAAGAAAGTAGGTGAGTTAACAAGATTCAAAACTTGACAGGAGAACAGCAGTTACCTGAGCTCCTGGGTGTACAGTTGGGATCTATATAATAAGGTAACATATCATCTCTAATATGTCATACACTGTACCTTTTCTAACCATTATATAATTCAATCTTCCCAATAACCCTGACATTCAGGTATTATTAATTCCATTTAAAATGAGAAAAATGAGCTTTAAAAAAGTAAAGTCAATTTCTTCGGTCAAAGTACCCAGAGGACTGAGATTGAGTTAAAAACCTAACTCTCAAGCTAGTGACCATCTCTCTCCCCCAGCCCGTCTCCCACAGTGTTGAGAACCAAACACTATGGGTATTATCCCTCCCCTTATCAGGAAAGTTGCCAGATCTTATCTCAAAGTGAGGCAGTATGGGATCCATCACAGCCACAGAAAGAGGAATGACTTGGATTCTTCTGATAGGAAAAAGCATTTATTAGCAATAATTCACTCTGTTTAATTGAGAGGGAAAAGTCTCTTCTACTCAGAAATTGTCCTATGGCCATCTCCAAGGTATAGGCCACAGTAGCACTTAGAGGACATTCTAACCTGAGATGGAAATTTCTCACCTTTTGCTCCCCCCACCCCACCGCCCCCAGACACACACACACACCTGGCCTCCCCTAGGAGTTCAGTTCCAAGGCCTTGGTGGTTTTAGACTCAAATTCCTTCATATCATGCAAGGCCACACTGCAAAAATAACTCCTTGCTATCAACTGTGAGTCTCTTCTCTTCTCAATCCCTATGCTCCTCCTTTATGAAGAACTACATTTGAAACAGGAGAAGTTGTGCGATTCTTGCTACAGTTGAGGACATCTGTGAACTTGTCGAATTTACTTCTTGGTGGATGGTCTCCATCTTAGATGGTTGGTTATCTGGGCTTCCCTGTGGTCGTTAATTTTATGCATGTTTATGGAAGGAGAGAAGGTAAAACAAATCAAATGAGGCCTAGGCCCTTTCATCTGGGTCTCCTGATTGGCCAAGAGTTGAAAATCCTCTGGTCTCCAGTGTCCTAGTAACAGTGACAGCAGTAGACTCTTCACTAAGTTTTTGTAAAGCTTTTTTTTTTTTAAATATACACATCCCTTGTCATTATGCTGGTCTATTCCTGTACTAATTCTCATACTTTTTCTCCCTCTCTTCTTTTACCTCTCTTCTCTATCTAGGGCTCAATCAATTTCTCAGAAAAAGCCACAATATAATTCATGAGCCTAAATCGATGTTAAGATTCATTGCACAGTGCATAGTTGCCAATTTAGGTTTTCTAAGAAAAGGAACAGAAATTATTAAAGAATTACCCAGCTTTGTTGAGACCCAAGCAATTAGTTTCTTGAATGTTGCAGAACCATTTAAAGCATCCACTGCTTATTTGCAGAATTAAAAAGCCTTGGCTATTATTTCTTGTTTAACAAACTTTGACCACACTCAAACTGGGGAGCTCCATACAAAAGATGTACAGGCCTGAAAAAAATTTTTTTAAAAAAACTGATTAAATTTTAACCAGCTGCTGGGCAGATAGTTTGCCTGAGGCACATTTGTCAGTTTCAAAGGGCCTTTTTATTAATTTTGCATTTTGTATTTTGTTAGTGGAAAGAGCTCCCTCTTTGGGGACTGCCAAAAGCTATAGGCTACGAATCTTCAAGCAGCCCAAGGACGCTTCTGAGAATGCCAAGTAGATTTGGATTCCCAAGCACTCCCCATTACGTGAGCTTTGTTGGTCCTAAAAATATATTAACTTTAGGGGTGAACTATCTGAATTAACTTTACAGGATCCCTGCTGACTCTGCTTTGGTTAATGTGAATCCTGCTATTTGTCTGGAAGACTGAATGACCTTGCTGTGTGAACTTGAGCAATTTCCTTGACTTCTCTGAGACTCAGATTTCTGGTCTATAAAATAACAGGGTGAGGTGTTTATCTCTACAGTCCCTGAAGCACAGGATTAGCTGGTTTATGACTGGCTGGGGAGTTCTGACACAAGAAAATTCTCTGGTGTTTTTCTTTTGTGTAAGTGGGATATGGCGACTAAGTCAGTTGCAAGCTATTATATTAATAGTAGTGGTGATTATATTATTACTAACAACTAGAAAAGTTACTAAAATTTTTGTGTGTCAGGTTCTGTGTTAAGCGCTTTACATGCATTTTAATATTTATTTTTTCCAAAGAAAACCTCTGAGGTGGGAGCTATCATCACTCCCATATTACAGATGAGGCAACTGAGGGTATAAAAGATTAAGAAATTAACCCAAAGTCCAATAGTCAGTAAGTTGCTGGGCTAGAATTTGAAAATAGGTCTGCTTCATGCCAAAAGATGTGCTATTAAACAGTCTCTTTCTTTTCTCTGGATGTAAGGGTCAGCTTCTGTTTCTAGGCTAGAAATGTGCTCTGATTTCTTATATACATTTCCAAATTCCACATTCCTCTGGAACTGGGCTTGGTGAAAATATTTATGTCAAACTCAGTGCTGTTGGGAAGGATTCACACAGTTCTCTCAGTGTAGGCAGCTCCAGGCTGGAGGCAGCCGCCTGCAGCGAAGAGACAGTTTGTGAAGAGGAGACAGAACTCAGGGGTTAAATGGAAAATACAAACCTCTCCTGTGATGCTGGGAATTTCATAAGCTCCACCCAGGCATCTTCAAACAGCATTAAATAAAAAGTAAAAAAGTCTACCCTCAGGCTAGAATTTGTAGACGACTTACCTGCAGGAGAATATGGCTAAATTTCTGCCTGAAGACAAAGAATCAGGGCTTACATTTGCAAAGTGGAAGGAAAAAGCAATTCGTATATACGTGTATATATATATACAACTTTTTTTCTGAATGTATATTTCTTTTTTATATTGTAACTTTTTATATCTATTTTAGGCATAAATATATCATTTCACCAGTGAGACTTTTTATGCCAAATCAATACCTGGCGGACTGACTTTTGCATTATTTAATGTCCTTACCTGTTGGGAGGGACAAGGTACTATCAGCTTCAATGAGATCATATTTCCTTGGTCTTTAAATTCCTGCAGAGGATCCTTTCACTTCACCTCTTAAAGCAAAGTCTCTGGGGCATGTTGCTGTACCACGAAGGTGGCTTATTTGCTTGCTGCTCATCGGGCTTGGGTCCTTCCATTATCATTGATTTAGAAAGGGGGAAGGAGCAAATTGCACAAAGATTTTGTGTGATACTTGGAGTGGAGGAGTGGGACATGTCCCAAGGGGCTTGTTTGATCCTTTTGAACTAAACTCTCCTGGCATTCTGTGATTATAATTGGCCTGCTAGTCAATGTACTATAACTAGAAAGACAGAGTGTTTGCTTGAACTGTTCCAGGAACCCTAAAAAACTTCCACACCAGTGTTAGTTACACGAAAGAGAAACACATGCACTTGTAATAACATTTAAAAGTTATTTCATTTGGTAAATGCTTATAGACTTTAAAAAAAACTTAGAAAGAAAAGGAGACTTAAAATATACTGGACGCACAGTTTATCAGTATATGTGTCACAGATATGTAGGAATTTCAGGCTCAGAAAAATGACACAGTTTGCACAAAATTATAGAGAAAATTAGTAGCAGAATCAAGTACAGGGTCTAGTTTGTCATTCTTCACCCAGGTCTTTTTGTACCATAACTGTATTTCACCAAAGTTCTGATTTCAATATATAGCTTGAGTCTATTACATTATAATCATGTAAGTTTAGAATTGCTGTTTTTCTGATGAATTCGACTTTTATCAAGTAGTGATCCTTTTCTTGTGTAATAATGCTTCTTTTCGTAAAGTCTAGTGTATTAGTTATCTCTCACTGAGTAACAACCCTGAAACTTACTGGCTTAAAACAACATACATTTGATATCTCCACAGTTTCTGTGGATCAGAATTTGGGCTTGACTTCACTGGGCCTGTGCTCTACCATCTCTCACAAGGCTGATTGCGATTAAGATGTCAGTCCAGGGTCTGTGGTTTCATCTGAAGGGGAAAGATGAGCCTAGGAAAGATCCCCTTCCAAATTTATTCAGTGGTTGTTGGTAGCATTCAATTCTTCATGGGCAGCTGGACTCATTTAGGACAGAGAGTCTCATTCAGTTACTCATTGGTGGTTGACCAGAGACTGGCCTCAGTTCCTTGCCAGGTGGGCCTTGATGGTGGCTTGCTTCCTCAAAGTGTGCAAGCTGAGGAAGCTGTAGAGAGGGTCTGCTAGCAAGATGCAAGTTATAATCTTTTGTAATGAAATCATGGAGGTCATATCACCTAAACGTTGTTGTATTCTATTGATTGAAAGCAAATCACTCAAGGAGAAGAGCTAGCGCAAGGTTGTGAATCCTAGGAGGCAGGGATCATCAAGGGTCATCTGCAAGGATGCCTACCACACCCAGTTTGTCTGGTCATAACATAGCCACCCCTGTTTTCTTTTGGTTAATATTCTCCTGGTCTCTCTCTTTTCATACTTTTACTTTAAACTTTCTAGTTCTGGGCCGGCCCGTGGCTCACTTGGGAGAGTGCGGTGCTGAGAACACCAAGGCCTCGGGTTCGGATCCCATATACGGATGGCCGGTTCGCTCACTGGCTGAGTGTGGTGCTGACAACACCAAGTCAAGGGTTAAGATCCCCTTACCGGTCATCTTTAAAAAAAAAAAAAAAAAAAAAAAAAACTTTCTAGTTCTTTCTTATGTTTTAGGTATGTCTCTTTCAAAGAACATAACTAGATTCTGCTTTGTTATCCAAACTGAAAATTTCTGTCTTTACTGGCAAGTTTAATCCATTTATGCTTATTGAGGTTATTGATATATTGGGCTTGCTTTTACTATTTTATTTTTTATTTGATCCATATTTCTGTGCTTTACTTTTTTCTCCATTTTATGGACTTTTTTAAATATAGGAATTTTTTGTTCATTGTTTTTGTTTTTTGTTCTTTTCCCTAACAATATGGAAATTCTAAATTATATTTCTATTTTTAACAATTATTCCAGATACCATTCAAATGTAGTGAAATCTGAGATGAATATTGTAACTCTCATTCTGAATAATGTAAGAGCCTTGTAATACTTAACTTGAATCACTTTCCTACTGACTTATATGATGTTATTATCAAGTACTGTAGTTCTCTTTTTTTAATTCACAAACTAGATGGTATTGTGATTTTACACAGAGAAGATTTGTTTATATTTACCTAATGTTTAGCATTTCTATCCTCACAATGTCTTATTTTTCAGATCTTCTATGAGGATAGTTTTCCTCTTCATTTTGATACAGTTTTTCTTCTTCCTATTTAAGAAATGTACATTTTTTAAGAGTTTCTTTTAAGTGAATATTGGTGACAAATTTTAATATAAGAATCTTTACTTTATCTACATTTTCAAAACACATTTTTGCTGCTTGCTTAAACCTAAGTTCACAGTTATTTTCATTTAGCGCCTTAAAGATATTCCTTCATTTTCAAGCATCCATCATTTTAGTCAAGAAATTGTAGTCAATGTGATGGTTAATTTTATGTGTCAACTTGACTCGGCCATGGGGTGCCCAGATATTTGGTCAAACATTATTCTGGGTGTATCTATGAGGGTGTTTTTCGATGAGATTAACATTTAAGTTGGAAGACTGAATAAAGCAGCTTGACTTCTCTAATGTGGGCAGTCCTCATCCAATCAGTTGAAGGCCTGAATGGAACAAAAGGCTGACCCTGCTGTGGTTTAAATGTTCCCCCAAGCTCATGTTGGAGATTAACCTGATGATGGTATTTGAAAGGTGGGGCCTTTAAAAGATGATTGGCTTATGAGGACTAAGCTCCCATTCATGGATTAATGGGTTAATGGTTTAATGGGTTATCAGGGAGTAGACTGGTGGCCTTATAAGGAGATCAAGTAAGCATGTGGGAAAGCTCTTTTTCAGACCTCACCATGTGATACCCTGCACTGCGACAGAATTCTGTATAGGCCCCCACCAAAGAGAAGGCCCTCACCAGATGTGCCCCCTGAATCTTTGTCTTGGCCTCTGAAACTGTTTTTTGTTTTTTGTTTTTGTTTTTTTAATAAATTACCCAGTTTAAGGTATTCAGTTATAAGCAACAAAAAATGGACTAGTACACTCCCCCGTGTAAGAGAAGATTCTTCCTATCTGCCTTCCTTCAAAAAAACATTGGCTTTTCTCTGCCTTTGGACTCAGACTGAAACATCAGCTCTTGAAGGGTCTCAAGACTTTGAACTGGAACTCACACCATTGGCTTTCCTGGGTCTCCAGTTTGTTGACTCACCCTGCAGATCTTGGGACTAAAGAAATCTATTGTAAAAAATTGGCTCATGCATTTATGAAGGCTTATAAATACATGTTACTGGTTCTCTTTCTCTGAAGGACCCTGACTAATACAATCAGTCTAATTGCCATTTTTATAAGTGGCTGATTTTGATAAACTTTTTTTCTTGTCTTTAGTACTCTTTTATCTAGTGTGGATTTTATTTGTCTGAGTTGGTAAATGTGGTACTTCTGCATCTATGGATTTCTTTATTTCTTCTCATCCACTTTAAAATTTTTTCTTTTCCACCATTTTCTCTATTCTCTCTTTCTGAGACTGATTAAATATATGTTAGAATTCATTCTATTCACTTGTCTTTGTCCATTCAGACTGCTATAACAAAATGCCATAAACTGGGTGGCTTATAAACAACAGAAATTTATTTCTCACAGTTCTGGAGGCTGGGAAGTCCAAGATCAAGGCACCGGCTGATTCAGTGTATGGTGAATTCCCACTTCCTTGTTCATAGAATGGTTCCTTCTTGCTCTGTCCTCACATGGTGAAATGGACCGGGCAGTTCTCTGGGATCTCTTTTATAAGGGCACTAATGCCATTCATGAGGGATGTGCACTCATGAACTAATCACCTCCCAAAGTCTTCACCTCCTAATACTATCATATTAGTAATTAGGGTTCAACATATGAATTTTGGGGGACACATTCAGACCATAGCACCATCATATCTTTAAACTTCTAATTTTAAAAGTCTTGTTCCCCGGATTATGTCCTTATTCTCTGGGATAGCTGTTTCATATATATCTTCCATATCATTAATTCTCCCTTCAGCCTTATCATATCTGCTATTTATTAAATCCAGTGAGTTTTTTAAAAATTTATTTTCAACAATTACATTTTTCATTTCTATTTTGTACCTCTTCTAATCTCCCTGGCTTTTTTATAGTGTTTAGCTGCTTGCTTTTTTTGTATTAAAAATGTTTTACATATTTCATATGTCTTATCTGATAATTGTAATATCTAAAGTTGCTGACTGCTTTAGCCCAGATTGTCCAGAAATCAGAAGTTATATGTGGCTGTTTTTTAGGGAGTGCAAACTTAGGGAGCAGGAGTGAAAGCAAGGTGAGTGAGGTTGGGAAGAAGAAACAGTCTCAACAAGGATGTGCTTTAGCTGGCTGCCACCAAATGCAACTGATGACTTCATAGCATAGGGCTATGCCATGAAGTGAACTCTTAAGAAGCCATATAAACTGTTTCTCAGGATCATCCATATAGGGAAAGTTATGAGAAAGAATTTGTCTATTGGTTCCCCTCTTCCACTGGTCAAAGTTTTGCCTATGGGGCATTGCCTCCCCCAAACTCCTGGTTTCCAGATGTGTGGACACTGAGTGGGTTCTCTTAGTGTCTCCCACCTTAGCATCAACAGGGAAGCCCCAGTACAGGAGGAAGGATGCATGTAGTGCATGAGGTGAGATACTTTCAGGCTGAACCTGCATAAAGCTAGCCAGAGCCCACACAGAGATGGTCATGAGAGCAGTGATCAGAACGTGAGACAGATGAGATCACGTGTTTCAGAACTGATACATAAGAGATGGTCTGGTACAGTGTCTAAATCTGATATTCGTTGTTTCTTATGATTCTTATGATGATTTATTTCCTTGTATGCTTGATGATCTTTTAGTTGATTATGTTTACTGTTAGTTGATTAATTTTAAATTTTGGGCATCCTGTGTGGACTAAATAAGGATGCTTTCTTCCAGAGACTAATTTTATTTGCTTCTGCCAGGAGCCAGAAGGCTGCTACCTACTTGGGACCTCTTTAAACTTCCTCCTGGATTTCTGTCTTAATGTGAGTGTTTAAGGGTAAACAACTCCATTGTTCAACTGGCCCATGGCATATTCACCAGAATATAGTGCTAACATTGGCATTTACTTCAGAAAAACCTTGCATTCCATGTTTGCTTATAGGTCATACTCATCTTTTAAAATTTTTTGTTTGTTTGTTTTTGGAGTGGGAGGGTGGATGCTTAGAGAGTTTTCTTACTATCTGAGAGTCCAGCAATGCACTCAAAATTGCGTTTTATACAGCATTTAGTTAGCTTATAGTGGGAGAGCACTTCTGAGTATCTAATTGCCACACTCTTAGAAGCTGAAGTTACTCTTTATACTCTTTTTCAAAAAAAGAAAGGATTAGAGTTACAGTGGCAACAGGGAACTACAAGAGACAGTGGAACATAGCTTTGATTCCCTTCTAGATATATATTTGAAGGCTGTGTATGTGTTCTCATATCTGTCACTAGGAATATGCTGCACCATTTCCCCTGCTTCTGACTTACTGAACAGTTTCCCCTGCTTCTGACTTACTGAACAGTTTCCCCTGCTTCCTTGGAAAGACTGAGTTCAGGCTAGCCTTAGAAAGGAAAAGATCAAAACTAATCCATCTAAGGTTCCTGAGGCTATGGCCTACCATCTACTAGGACATTAGCCATGCTTGATGCCCCTTCTCTGCAGGTATGGCTTTGGAGCAGGTGTGTTTTCAAGGCAATGCTGACCATAAGTGTGAGTGACACAGGCAGATGAGTGTGAGACATGAAAAATACAGGTTTTAACAGCATGGCCAGGTGTGTCAGGAGCACATCTGGCCACTAAACGACAGGGGGCTAGTCTCCTCCTGCTAGAAATAGAGTGGAGTAGTAGGCACAGGCTATAGAGGGAGAGCAGATATCCTGTGGAGACAAAATGGGGAGGTTGTTAGACCCAGGAGCTAAACATGGGACTTCCCTAATACTACGATCACTCAAAGAGGAAATTTAGGTGTGACAGCTTGGCTGAGTATAGAAGTGAAATATGAAGTTCTGGAAAAGAAGCAGGTTTTGTGCAAACAGTGCAAGAATGCAAGGAAAATCAGATTAGGCAGAATGTTGGAGGTGTAAAGTGGCTTAAGCATCATCTACTCTAGTGCTTCTAATGCAGAACTCCTACCCCTGGTGGCATGAGAAGCCTTTGTCTATACAGGGGCATGCATTTAGATAACCCTTAATCACTAATAAGAAAGTTACTTTATTTTAAGATCTATTTCAATTCTGCTGTCCACCAAGGAGAACACTTTAGTTTACTGTTATTGTGTTTTTACCACCACTCTGACATGCTGTTTTCACTGTTTAACAAAGAAAAAAGGATTTGGCAGGCAAAAATGCCTGGCTAAAATTTAATGACATTGTTTCGTTTTCACTGAATAATTTTTTTTTTGTTATTTTTTAGGTTTATGAAGTGATATAAGGTTTCCTTTTAAAGTAAATTTAATTAAGCAAAAAATGGTGAGTCGATTTAAGGAGAAAATATTAAATAAAAAATAATATAAATAATAATCACATACTTTGCATCTGTGGCTCAAATCCCCTTTCTGCCCCACCCACAAAAGAATACTCTTAGAAGATTATTATGCCTATGGAAATATATAGATGAAATATCTGTGGCAATCTCTCAGCCCTATTTGCTTCGTTGCTGGGGTCCTGGTACTCCTTAATAGAAGAAGGAGAAACTCTAATTCTGCCAAGGACTATTGCAACTTCAAAGCTGTGTTGGTATGAGACTGATATAGTTTGGATATGTTGTCCCTCCAAAGCCCATGTTGAAATCCAATCCCCAATGTGGGAATGTTGGGAGGTGTTTTGATCGTGGGGACAAATCCCTCATGAATAGATTAATGCCTTTCCTGGGGGTGAGGGGTAGTGAGTGAGTTATTGCTCTGATAGTTCCCAACAGAGCTGGTTAAAAAGAGCCTGGCATCCCTTTGCTCCCTTTAGCCATGTGGTCTGCTTGCACCCACCAGCTGCCCTACCACTTTCTGCGATGAGTAGCAGCAACCTAAGGCCTATGCCAGATGCAGCTGCCCCCAAATCATGAACCAAATAAACCTCTTTTCTTTATAAATTACCCAGTTTTGGGTATTCTGTTATAGCAACACAAAAACAGACTAATACAGAGACTATCCCCAGAGACTATTCCGAAGGACTTAAACCAACTTAGAGGCAACATGAAATCTAATCCACATTAAGGAGAACATTTTTCAGGAGAATGGTCTTCCAGACACACTTGGAGCAATTCAGTTATATAGTGATACTTTTCAGCCATTGCTGAATCGAGGTGGTCTTTTGATTCTTTATGACCCAGATATGTCAAAAATCTAGCCTCATACTATTGCCTGGGTTTTGTAGCCCTTGGATTACTATACCATCCCCAACTCTGTAGAATCTCCAATAAATGTTTCTTTGAGAAAAAGTAATATAAATAATAATTGTATATGACACAATCATGAAGGTGGTATGAGTATGACCAAGAATTAGGAAATAGGTACAATCCTCTGATTTTATGGCTCAGCCACAGGAGAAATAGAGAGGGGAAATTACCTTCTGAAGGTTGCACATCCCATTAGTATCAGAACAGAAAACACAATCCAAGTCTCTCAACACACAATCCATAGTTCTATCTACCATCACAGGCTGTGTCCTTCAATTCTAAAAACAATGAACAAGACAGAGCATCTGTCCCTTATGACAGAGGCAGAAGCAAAAGGAAAAAGCCATTGTCACCTTGAGCTAAGTGCCAACAAAACAGAATGGCAAGATTTTAAATGTGTTTTGTTTTCTACTGCCACTTCACTCTTTCTTTTCCCTTTATCCTGCCTTTTTTAATAAAGGAAAATACCAATGACATTCTTCACAGAAATAGAAAAAGCATCTAATATTCATATGGAGCAACAAAAAATCCCAAATGGTCAAAGCAATCCTGAGCAAAAAAAATAAACAAATAAAAATAAATAAAGCCAGACGTATAACACTACCTGACTTCAAACTATACTACAAAGCTATAGTAACCCAAACAGCATGGCACTGGCATAAAAACAGGCACTCAGATTAATGGAACAGAATAGAGAGCCCAGAAATCAATCCATATACTTACAGCCAAATGAGCTTTGACAAAGTCACCCAAAACATACATGGGGGAAAGGACAGCCTCTTCAAAAATGGTGCTGGGGAAACTGGATATCCATGTGTAGAAAAATTAAACTAGACTCATACCTCTTGCTATATACCAAAATCAACTCAAAATGGGTTAAAGACTTTAATATAAGACCTGAAAGTTTAAAACTCCTGAAAGAAAACACAGGGGAAACACTTCAGGATACAGGACTGGGCAAAGACTTTATGAATAAGATCTCAAAAGCACAGGCAACAAAAGAAAAAATAAACAAATAGGTTTATATCAAACTAAAAAGCTTCTGCACAGCAAAGGAAACAATCAACAGAGTGAAAAGACAACCTACAGAATGGGAGAAAAAAATTTTCAAACTAAACATTCAAAAAGGGATTAATATCCAGAATATATAAGGAACTCAAACAACTTAATAATAAAGAAGCAAATACTCCAATTAAAAAATGGGCAAAGGAGCTGAATAGACATTTCTCATAAGAAGACATACAAATGGCCAAGAGGTACATGAAAAAATGCCCAACATCACTAATCATCAGGGAAATGCAAATCAAAACCACATCAAGATATCTCACCCCACTTAGACTAGCTATTACTAAAAAAAAAAAAAAAAAAAAAAAGAGAGAGAGAGAGTAGCAAATGTTGGCAAGGATGCAGAGAAAGGAGAATGCTCCTATGCTGTTGGTGGGAATGTAAATTAGTGCAGCCATTATGGAAATCAGTATGGCAGTTTCTTAAACAACTGCAGATAGAACTGCCATATGATCAGCAATCCCACTACTGGGTATATACCCAAAGGAATGGAAATTATCATGTCAAAGGGATACTCGCACTCCCATGTTCATTGCAGCTCTATTTATAATAGCCAAGATATGGAATAAACTTAATGTCCATTGATGGGCAATTGGATAAGGATAATATGGTATATATACACAACGGAATATCACTAAGCCAAAAAAAAAAAAAAAAAAGAACAAAATTCTGCCATTTGCAGCAGCATGATGATCTTGGAGAAAATTATATTAAGTGAAATAAGCCAGGCATAGAAAGACAAATACTGCATGTCCTCACTC
Source organism: Cynocephalus volans (assembly GCF_027409185.1). NCBI lineage: Eukaryota > Metazoa > Chordata > Mammalia > Dermoptera > Cynocephalidae > Cynocephalus > Cynocephalus volans. Next base: position 115,418,565 of record NC_084463.1, read on the forward strand.
ATAAATGGGAACTAAAAAATAAATAAACGAATAAAAAAGAAAGAAAGGAAGGACTAACAATCACAATAATACATTGAACTTTCAGGACAGCTCAGAACTGTGGTTACTTGAGGTGGGAGAGAAGGAGGAGGCGGGGGTAAGAGAGAAATTGGTTAACGGACACAAAAAATGATTATGTTTTGTAATGAAGAATATGCTAATTATCCTGATTTGATCATCACATGTGCACAGATATTGATATTCAACTCTCTATCCTACAAATATGTATTATCAATTATGTTCCAATAATAAAAAAAGAAAGGGATGTGACTGTCCTTGATTCCCAAATGCTAGTGTTCTTAGGAGAAAGGAGAGGACAATGGGAAGTCAAAGGCTTGGATGACTTGAGGAAAAAGATTCCTTCCCCTTCTTGCCCACCTCCAACTAGAAATGATTCTCCTGGTTTTGGGAGTGCTGAAAAATGCAGGGAAAGGTATGTGAATAAATATGTGGTAACTCCTGGAAAAGAAGGTTCCAGACTGACTCCCAGGCAGCAGCACCCCTGGGGAGCTCAGAATTCCAGATGGGTTGTGGGATCTGAGAGCAGAGGGATGAGGAGAGTATCAGAGACACTCCTGAATGCCAGCATGGCACAGAAGAAAAGTAGGGACTCGCCTATGGAAGGGACCGTGCAGGTGGGAAGGAGGGCGCCTGGACAGAGGCGGCCAGGGAGAGACTACGGAGGACCAAATAAGAGGCGGAAGATTTCAAAAGAGAGTTGAATTACAGAAAACAAGTTACATTTTCACAGCTAATTTGATGGATTTAAACTCACATCTGATTTAAGAAGTAGGAATAAGGACATGTGTGTGCTCAGAGTAGAGAGCAAGTAATAGCTGAATCCGTGAAATGGCCTTTGGGTCCAATGCTACAGGACAAATAGGATTCTGAAAGGCTGCAAGGCCGGGGAAAAAAATAGACATGTAATCAACGAGGGTTTTTTGGTAAAGCAAAGGAATGAGTTTCCTAAGAGAGGTTCAGAAAATGCAGTGGTAGCTCAAAGAAAAAAGTGATTGATTCTCACTTAGAGGTGAGGGCACTTTGCCAGGGAATGGTCACGTCACCCAGACTTGGACAGGTGAGTAGAGAAAATTCTCCGGTCTCAGCTCAGCCTCTGAGGAGGCAGATGCCCGACTGTTCAGGTTGTACAATGAACCTGATATCATGGTTTGATGTGCCTTGTCTTCTGCCCTATTCCCTGATCTATGCAGAGAAAAGATTGTTTTTGAATATTGGTCTGGGCATAGATTACAAAGTCTTAATGCATAAGGACTTCTAAGTTCTACAAGCCATGGCATAAATCAGTGGTCTGCCTGAGCCTCAGCTTCCTCATCCAGAGAATGGGAATAATAGACAAACCTTATATGATTTTGGCGGGGGAAACATTAGCTAATAGTAGAACTAAAGTCTGGGAAATAATGTCTGGTATAGAGCAAAGTCCCAGTAGCAATTGTATTTTCTTCCATTTACTCCCTGTGCAGAGAGGTTGTTTTTCTCATCTCTGTCCTTCACTGTGCCTAATATTATGCCTTGTATTTAGAAGGGGCAATGAAGAATTTCTTGCTTTGACTTCTTCTAATTTAAAGAATACATATAATTGAAAAACAGGCAAATAAAATCAGCAGCTGTTAGATGAACAGATCAGAGAAAGTTTTCCATTAAGCAGTGCAGTTTTTCTTTCTTTGGCTGTCAGTCAGCACAAAGGTAGTCCCAGGAATCAAGGTACTGAAAAGGGAATTTCTGGCCAGACTGATCACAGCAGCCCTGACTTCATACAGCCGCTGCTTTCCATAATCGATGCCAGAGCTTAGTTTATTCACCTTATGAGTCCCTTGTGAAATTCCAAACCCTGTACCTGGATGGTAACATTTCCCCTAATTGATGCATGTTTGCTCTGGGAATTACATCCTGTTTGATTAATTTTGGGTTTGATTTCCCTCCTCCTGGTACTATGATTTTCATGGACAGAGTTGTTCTTTTGATGCTTTACATGTGGTGGAGGGAGATGGATCTATGGGCATCGAGCTGGGTCCTAATGCTAGCCTCCAGATTTGGGGGAAACTTCTGTGTAGGAAAAGACTGCCCTGGTATATCTTGGTATGACATTTTCAGTTAGTGTTACGAAGGGCAGGAGAATAATATTAACCACCAGACAGTGGGTTAGACAATTTACGTACATCGTTACATAGTCATTATGGGTTCTATCTGTAAGATGAGGAAACTGAGGCTCAGAGAAATAAAAATCACAGATCGAGTAAAGAGTGGAGCTTTTGCTCAAATCTCATGTTCTTTCTGCTCCACCAGACTTTATAAAAAAGTTAAACTACAATAATTTTGTAAAAATTGTGGACTCATTTTTTTAAATGAAAATTAATTATAATTCTCCCATTGCCACTCCTAGCTCCCTGATGTGTCTTCTTGTTTCAATTTTCATGTTTTGGGGTTCAGTTGTAATCATACAGTTTGAAGCATTATACTACGAGTCCTTAAGTAAATATATTCTTAGAAATAGCTCCTCGAGAGTTCTCAGAATGAAAAGTTCTGCCTCCAAGGAGCCCCAGCAGGGGCTACAAGGGAGACCTTCTACCTCCCAGGTGCCAGCAGACCCTGTGGAGTTATTTGCTTAATAATGACTACAGGATACAGGATAATCCCCTCACAGTAAAATAACCCTGTCATGGGTCTTTCTGTCAAGGATTCCCAAAATGTAACACCTTTTTGGGCCTCTTCCCCAGATTTCTTGAGAAGCTTATCCAGTGTTGTTATTTTACATTCTACATTTGGGTCTCAGCAAGAATGTTCAGTTCTTTTTAGTAAGTACCCCTCTTTCCCTGGGTGTACCAGAAAGCCCTGCAACACTGGGCAAATGATTTAAACTCATGTAGCCTCAGTTTCCCCAGGTAAAATCAAAGGGGATAATAACACCTATCTTAGAAGACTGAAGAGGAATCAGTAAGAATGTGGGTATCGTGCCTGCGACAATGTCCAAATGTGTTACTGCGAGAAGACTAAATGCTCACTTCTGGTTTCTTAACAGCTCATGGAACCCCAGGATACAAAAATCCCTATGGAATTTAGGAGATATGGAGATGTTTCTGCAAAACAGCTGTTTTCATTTTGAATATGAGAGGGAGGTATATAGCAGAGCCTCAGGACTTGGGCGGGGGACCACACTCTCCAAATGCAGCACTGAGGTTACCTCATGAAGATCAAAGTGAGCCTCTCAGAGCTGGAAGCCAGGGTAAGATAGATAGATGATCTTTTATTTTATTTATTTATTTTTTTTCAAGGTTTTTTTTTTTTTTTAATTTATTTATTTATTTATTTATTTTTTAAATTTTATTTTGTCGATATACATTGTAGCTGATTATTGCTCCCCATCACCAAAACCTCCCTCCCTTCTCCCTCCCCCCCTCCCCCCCAACAATGTCCTTTCTGTTTGCTTGTCGTATCAACTTCAAATAATTGTGGTTGTTATATCTTCTTCCCCCCCCCCCCCCGTTTGTGTGTGTGTGTGTGTGTGTGTGTGTGTGTGTGTGTGTGTGTGTGTGTGAATTTATATATTAATTTTTAGCTCCCTCCAATAAGTGAGAACATGTGGTATTTCTCTTTCTGTGCCTGACTTGTTTCACTTAATATAATTCTCTCAAGGTCCATCCATGTTGTTGCAAATGGCAGTATTTCATTCGTTTTTATAGCTGAGTAGTATTCCATTGTGTAGATGTACCACATTTTCCGTATCCACTCATCTGATGATGGGCATTTGGGCTGGTTCCAACTCTTGGCTATTGTAAAGAGTGCTGCGATGAACATTGGGGAACAGGTATACCTTCGACTTGATGATTTCCATTCCTCTGGGTATATTCCCAACAGTGGGATGGCTGGGTCGTATGGTAGATCTATTTGCAATTGTTTAAGGAACCTCCATACCATTTTCCATAGAGGCTGCACCATTTTGCAGTCCCACCAACAATGTATGAGAGTTCCTTTTTCTCCGCAGCCTCGCCAGCATTTATCGTTCATAGTCTTTTGGATTTTAGCCATCCTAACTGGGGTTAGATGGTATCTCAATGTGGTTTTGATTTGCATTTCCCGGATGCTGAGTGATGTTGAGCATTTTTTCATATGTCTGTTGGCCATTTGTATATCTTCCTTAGAGAAATGCCTACTTAGCTCTTTTGCAAACATCATCCTGATACCAAAACCAGGTAAAGATATAACCAAAAAAGAAAACTACAGGCCGATATCCTTGATGAATATAGATGCAAAAATCCTCACTAAAATACTAGCAAACAGAATACAGCAACACATACGAAAAATTATTCATCACGATCAAGTGGGATTCATCCCAGGGATGCAAGGTTGGTTCAACATACGCAAATCAATAAATGTGATACACCATATTAATAAACTCAAACACAAGGACCATATGATCATCTCTATAGATGCTGAAAAAACATTTGATAAAGTTCAGCACTCATTCATGACAAAGACCCTCTATAAGTTAGGTATAGAGGGAAAGTATCTCAACATAATTAAAGCCATATATGCCAAACCCACTGCCAATATCATCCTGAATGGGGAAAAGCTGAAAGCTTTTCCTTTAAGAACAGGCACTAGACAAGGATGCCCACTCTCACCACTCCTATTCAACATAGTGTTGGAAGTACTAGCCAGAGCAATCAGAGAAGAGAAGGAAATAAAGGGCATCCAGATTGGAAAAGATGAAGTCAAACTGTCCCTGTTTGCAGATGACATGATCCTATATATCGAACAGCCTAAAACCTCTACAAAAAAACTGTTGGAATTGATAAATGATTTCAGCACAGTAGCAGGATACAAAATCAACACACAAAAATCAGTAGCATTTCTTTTCTCCAATAGTGAACATGCAGAAGGAGAAATCAAGAAAGCCTGCCCATTTACAATAGCCACCAAAAAAATAAAATACTTAGGAATTGAGTTAACCAAGGATGTGAAAAATCTCTATAATGAGAACTACAAACCACTGCTGAGAGAAATTAGAGAGGATATGAGAAGATGGAAAGATATTCCATGCTCTTGGATTGGAAGAATCAACATAGTGAAAATGTCCATACTACCCAAAGTGATATACAAATTCAACGCAATCCCCATCAAAATTCCAAAGACATTTTTCTCAGAAATGGAAAAAACTATTCAGACATTTATATGGAACAATAAAAGACCACGCATAGCCAAAGCAATGCTGAGCAAAAAAAATAAAGCTGGAGGCATAACACTACCTGACTTTAAGCTATACTACAAAGCTATAATAACCAAAACAGTATGGTACTGGCATAAAAACAGACACACTGACCAATGGAATAGAATAGAGAATCCAGAAATCAACCCACACACTTACTGCCATCTGATCTTTGACAAAGGCACCAAGCCTATTCACTGGGGAAGGGACTGCCTCTTCAGCAAGTGGTGCTGGGATAACTGGATATCGATATGCAGGAGAATGAAACTAGATCCATACCTCTCACCGTATACTAAAATCAACTCAAAATGGATTAAGGATTTAAATATACACCCTGAGACAATAAAACTTCTTAAAGAAAACATAGGAGAAACACTTCAGGAAATAGGACTGGACACAGACTTCATGAATACGACCCCAAAAGCACGGGCAACCAAAGGAAAAATAAACAAATGGGATTATATCAAACTAAAAAGCTTCTGCACAGCAAAAGAAACAATTAAAAGAGTTAAAAGACAACCAACAGAGTGGGAGAAAATATTTGCAAAATATACATCTGACAAAGGATTAATATCCAGAATATATAAGGAACTCAAACAACTTTACAAAAAGAAAACAAGCAACCCAATTAAAAAATGGGCAATAGATGATCTTTTAACTTCCTGCTTCTGCTCAAGGGCCCTTGAAACTGGCTGCAGGGGATTCAACTACGAGTGCACAGTAGAGGGCTCTGTTATGACTGAGCAGCTGGTCTTGAGAAGCTGTGCAAGGAGGTGACAGGGACTGTACGATATGACACTATTCCAGGGAATCCCCAGACTTGGCTCTGGTAGGGAAGGGAGCATCAGGCATTTATCCAGGAGGTCCTTGGCCTTGTCTGACTTTGTCATTTACTGCTCAATGATACTTTAGAAAGATCCAGTTTGGTGCTTTGGGGATCCCAGCTCCCCACTGTCCCAGTTCTCATACCTACTGTGGTGCTCATGGGGCTGTCGGGCTTCCCTGGCCACAGTCAGACTGCTCATACAGTGAAAAAACTAAACTCATCCAAGTTGGGCAAGAGTTTAGGAAAAGGAGAAACAACTGTGATTGAGATTCTTTGGAGCATTTATGCTCATGCTTTGGTCAGGCATGAGTGGCCCCGAGCTTGAAGATAATTCTACTAGGTACCTAAACCTGCAGCTTAGCAGAGACCACTTGAAAGGGTGTGTAGGAGCTCTGTAACTTCACCCTGAGTAAGCACTGGAGGTTAAGGGGCGCAAGGGGTGCAGAGGAGGAAGGGCCACTGACCCTGCCCACAGGGAGCTCACACTGCAATTGGAGAAGTTAATAATAGGATGACCACATATTCCAGTTCGCCCAGGACAGTCCCAAATTATGCCTCTCATCCCTGTGTACTTATTAATAGTGAGCTCTTTCACTCTAAAAACCTTCTTGATTCAGAAAATAAATGAGTGATCACCTTGCCAATAATAGTAAGATAGTACTGACAAATGAGCATTCTGTAGGAACATAAAAACATAAAATACTCTAAGCGTTTGGGACAAAGAAACCATATTTCTTGTAAGGGAACCTCAGGTTTCCTGGGAGAGGGCTTGCAGCATCTTATGAGTGAGATAGCCCAGTGGTCAGGGCATTGTGGCATTAATTGATCTTGTCTGATACAACTCAAGCAGCTGATGCCCAGTACTGCTGGTGATAGACCCTTGTGATGAAGGATTGGACCCCTTAGACATCTGGCTCCCTGTGTGCTGGTAACTGTCCAATTCCACTGGCCAATATAGGAGATTGGCATGAGATCTGCTCAGAGCTCATGTGATTTGGACCATTTATTTGTCTGGGACATTGAGGACAGTCACGGCTTCCATTTATTAGAGACAGAGGAGAAAGCAAAGTAAGCATTGTTTCACTTAATGCAAATCGAAAGTACCCAAGGGGAAAGTAAATATAGTCTATGGGACTAGAAAGGTCATGCCATGTTCTCTGTGAAGGAGAAGGGAGAGGGGAAGCAATAAGTCACATCTCTGCAAGACAGGTCTGAGGAAGCAGAGAGGAATAATGGAAGAACCAAGCCTGTTGTTGCTTTCTTAATGCCCTTTTATTTCATCAATTGCCCTATCAATCAATCAACCAATCAATCCATCAGTAAGCACATACTGAGGACCTACTGTGGGTCAGCTTCTAGGCTGAATAGAAAGACACCCAAATCATAGTTCCTCTCATCAATAAGCTCATTCTCCAGCTGGGAAGATGAATAGATTATGCCAGCCCTGTCTTCCCTAGCCACTATTAACTACCAACTCAATCATGCTCAGTCCCTGGCCCTATCCCACTGGGCAGGAAGTATGGAAAAGGAACTAGTTGTACAGACAACAGCCTGAGATCCAGTGTGCTTGGGGCTTACTCCAGAACATCATTTGCCCTTTAATTGGAAGTGACTTGCAACCCCTGCTCAGAGCACAGCTTAGCCTTAGCTTCCATTTCATCTTGACAGTTTCTGCAAAGGCAGTGTGACTTAAAGGACAGTGTGTGGGCTTTGGAGTCTAGTGGTCCTCATTTGAATCCTGTCTCTGCCACTTTTTATCTGTGTTGATCCAGTCACATAATGCTTCTCTCAAAAATGGAAATGACAATATGCCACTTGAAAGATGTTGTGAAGTAATTAGCTAAGAAGCCTAATACAGAGAAGAGATTCAACTGATGTTGTTATTATAATAATAATAATTAGGAGTAGTAGTAGTAGCAGTAGTAATAGTAGTTGTTTTTCTCATAAGGAATAGACTCTTGCTGTAGTGAATGAGGTCTGTTACCAGATCCATGGTTTTCCTGGCTTCTTCCCATTGTAGCCAGATATGCCTTGGCCACGATTTAATGTCTTCTTCCAAATGGACCAATCAGAGCATTGACACTAGTCCTACTTGGTGGTCCACACTGGTTTAATCAACCCTGAATTCACTGTACATTCTTGGACATTTTGTTCAGGGCTCCTGGATAACCCAACAGTGGCCCAGCCTCACAGTTGACATGGTTCTCCTAAAATGGTCCCACCTGATTCTAGATTCTGCTCTGACCTCTCTTTTCCTGTAGCCAAAAACCCTTCCCTTTTTATGACAGAGCCTATCTGGTTTAGGAAACTGGACCAACTACCCTGACATTGTGGCACAGAAGGCTGGGTGATGGCTGCTTTTGGAATAAAGCTGGACAGGAACAGAATTTTAAGGACTGGGAGTTGTTAAATGGAGGTTTGGGATAGTAATTCAAGGTAGGGTCTTGGTGTGAGCAGTGGTCTGGAAAGAGAGCAGCATATTTGGCCACCATGTGGTCAGAGTGGAGGGAATCAGAAACTAGCAAGAGGGTCTTGAAGATCAAACAAAGGTGTTTGAATTTACTCCTACACAAAGAAAAGCGTTTGTAAATCCATGGAAGTTTCCAACACATGGATGGAATTTTCCAACACATGGATGCCCTGAAACAATTTATCTTGGAATAGCCTGTCCCTGTAGCTCACCCTGAGCCAGTTAGCTGGCTAGAGCCCTTGCTTCATGTCCCCTTGTCCTGCCTGCTGGTTATTTCCCTAGGTCCCATCATGCCTAATCAGTCAAGATGCTCTCTTCCTGTCTGCCACCTTCACTCACCTTCTCTTGAATTTCTTCACTTTCTTTTAAAAATCCATCATCTTGCAGGAATAATCTCTATACACAGGCAAATTTCATTTCTATGATCTTCTCCATTGTGAACTATGATATTGTGAAATATATGTTTGGTCCCTGTTTCCTGACATATGTTCCTAAGACCCTTGTAGTAGGGCACAAGGAAAATCATGTGTTCTAATATTTGGTTTTTTGACCCCCAGCTCCTGACATAGAGTTCCTAAGACCTTTGTAATTCCTGAGTTATAAAGTCCAACTCAGAGCTCCTAAATCCTTTGGCTTTCCTAGGTGAAAGGAGCATATTTTGTTATAATGAGACAGCTCATGGTGGGCCCCTGGATAGCCTCAAGATGGGGACTGGTTACCGGGGAACCAACCACCTGATTAGAGAGCTGGAACTTTTAGCCCCACCCACCACTACCTCCAGGGAGAGGTATAATACCTGCTAGGTATACACTACCTCTCAGAGAGAGTTGATAACAAACTGTCAATGATGTACTCAATTATGCCTATGTAATGAAGTTTCCATAAAAAAAAAAAAAAAAAAAGGGAAAAAAGGACAGGGTTCAGTGAGCCTCCAGATAGGAAAACACCTGGAGGTTCCTGGAGGGTGGTGCCTCCCAGAAGGCCTGGAAGCTCTGCCCACCTTCCCCATACCTCGCCCTATGCATCTCTTCCGTCTGGCTGCTCATCTGTATCCTTTGTAACATCCTTTATAATAAATGGGTAAACATAAGAAAAGTGTTTTCCTGAGTGTTATGAGCCACTCTTGCAAATTAATAGAACCCAAGGAGGGGGCTGTGGGATCGTCTGATTTATAGCTAGTCAGTCAGACATATAGGTGGCAACCTACTACTTGCAACTGGATTCTGAATTGGGGAGCAGTCTTGTGGACTGAGCTCTTACCCTGTGGGATCTGACACAGTCTCCAGGCAGGTAGTATCAAAACTGAACTGAATTAGAGGACACCCAGCTTGTGTCCACTGTAGAATTTCTTGGTTGGTCTGTGGAAAAATACTTCACACGTCTGGTGTCAGAAGTGTTGAGTTGCAGAAGTAAGTAAGGAAAACACTTTTCCCCCTCTCTTTGAGATGCACTTTTATGGGTAGATTTTCCTCACTCTTACAGTTGAAGAAAATTCCATATTATCTTTCCTTTTCTATAAGGAAATGCAATTGACTGCCATATCAAATTTAACTTCTGCAGCTTTTCTTGATTAACTTTTCAGATTTATATCATGGCCACATCATATTCTCAGTGATTCAAGAAAATTCATTTTAGTTATTTTAGAGAAGATTTCATTCAACTTTACAAATATGCTGCATTTTTCAACATAGGAATTGGAGGACTGGATAGGCTTCAATTTGATTGGAATTATTTTGGCCCCTCTAAGGATTTGTGAAGAAGTCCTAGATCCTGATCCATCATTCTAACTCCAGACTACAGATAGAAGTTTGAATGGTGCCTCTCAAGTAACCATAACTTCCAAATCCCAAACCAGGACACAAAGTCTAAAATACATCTGATCAAAACCCTGGTCTCCTAGGCTCGGGTGTGATTTCCTAGTACACAACACACATCACAGTGCATTGCTGGAAGAAATAAGCATGTCCTGTGCACTTCCACCAGGAGAGGATTCTTGGAAGCTCATTCCTGGTTTCCTCCAAACTTTGCTCTATGTGCCTTTTCCCTTTGCAGATTTTGCTGTGTATCTTTTTGCTGAAATAAATCTTAGCCATGACTGTACATGTTCAGTACAGACACAATTTTTTTTTCAAATATTTTCAATCCATGGTTGGTTGAATCCCTGCTTGGTTGAATCCACCAATGCAGAACCCACAGATGCAGAAGGCTGACTGTATATGTAAAGTGCTTCGCACAGTGCCTGGCACATAATAAGTGCTCAATAAATGTTAGTCCTTCCCCCTCAAAAAAAAAAAAAATCTTAGCCATGAATACAAAAAGAAAAGAATATGTAAATAAATAAAATACATTATTTCACCTGTTTTATTAGTTATTGTTAAAAATCAAATTACATTTAATTAAAGACTTTATGATATTTCTTTATCAAAAAGAATTAATTTCTATATGAAATTGAAGCCCTCCTGAAAAATCTTCCTTAGGTTCGTCCCTGGGTGACGCATGTGTCTCTGAACACTTGTTATTCTCTCCCTTACCATGCAGTGCTGGAGTCCTTAAAATGCTTCCCATGGTCCCTTCTTCTCTCATGCTTTACTCTTTGTCTAAGCAATATTGTGTACACATGTGGCTTCAATTACCTTTTATTTACTTATATCACGCCCATTTATCTTTTTTTTATTTTTTATTTTTCACAATTGCTCTGCATCCTGACATCTTGCTGCTGGGGGGAACATTTTGTAATTCTTGATAAGATGCAACTTTCTGTTTCTGTAGCAGAAGCTGGATGGGAGCAGTACAGGGTGCTGCACTGTGCAACTCCAGGGGAAGCATTCCCATCATAATATCTGAATAGCTGTGTACTGCATAATTCTAGAAAGCACCAGTTACACTGTGGTCTCTGATTAGCTGACTTCTGTAAAACTCCAGGACATGCTATTTATGAAGAACAAGAATGTGCACTCTGAATTTGAGAAATTCTGTGGCCCTGGGCAGATACTCCATCCCACTACTTTCTGACAGATGGAATATGGACATGTGACCTAAACTTGGCCAAACATATGCTCTCACCTTGTAGAGGGTTAGAAATCTTGATTCTCATTTGATTTTTAGAACAGGGTTTTTAGGTAATGCATGTATGGGGCAAAAGCCCTCGATTTAGGGGACAAAAGTCCACAGATGGTGGTGGCAAAAACCCATCTAATCAATTCTAATCACTGTTTAGGGATGGGATTATGTACTTGGACTATTTAACATACTGATTGTTGTTAGAAGGTGTTGAAAGAATTGGTGTAGGGAAAGATATGAAAAAATGTTTGCTAAGGGCAAGCTGTTTGTTGGTGGAAACTTTAGAGACAATTATCATAAGAATGTAACTTTGGCTTAAATCATTTGGGAAGAAGTCATATTTTGGGTTAGTTAATGATCACAGTCTGATCAGTTTAGTTTTTCTCTAAATCGAGTGTATGACTCCATTTTCTGTTGCTGATAACAGAATACCTAAACCTTGTTAATTTAAATGATGTTACTAGTTTCTATTGTTAAAGCTATACTTAGTTATAGATAACTTTTGTCACATTGCCCATGTCTTTGTGTCCTTTTGAAATGATTGAACCAACTGATTTTTCTTGTGAAACTTCCTTGTCTTTACAATAAAAAGCAGAAGTTAACTTTGAATCGAGGCTGTACCCAGTTTTCTCCTTCTAACAGAGGAGTTGCTGAGGTGCAGTTCCTTTGGGCTTCTCATTGCATTCATGTTGCTTTGGATCTTCATCTTTTTTTTGCATCTCCATTACACAGAGAGAAGGGTAACATCACCTAATACTTTGAATCTCAACAAAGGGATGCAAAGATGCAAGGCAGTGGAAAAGGCCTTGCATGGTGACTACACCCAGTGTCCAGTTACAGCAACAGAGTTCAATGACAGTGTTGTCTAGCAGTGGTGGTAACAGTGGCAGCTGTGCCCGTCGTGGTATCTTAGCGAGACTGATGCTGAAGGACCTTGGCTGTGGTTTCTGCTGCCTGCCTCCTCTATTGCCTGCCTGTTGAGCAAGACCAGCTCTACAGCCTTTCTATTGATTCTGTCATCTGTCTGATATGCTTCCAGTGAATTGCTTTTCTGTTTAAATCATACAGAATTGGTTTGCAATTCAGAGCCTTGTTACAGAAATTGGTGACAGAGAGAGGAATGTGTGGATGTACTTGTTTACTATTGCTGTACAACAAGTCCCTAGAAACTTAGCGTATTCCAACAACACATATTTATCTCAAAGTTTCTGTAGGTCAGAAGTCCAAGCATGGCTTAGCTGGATTATCTGCTTCAGGATCTCATGAGGCTGCAATCTAGGTGTTGGCCAGGGATGAGGTCCTATCAGAGGCTCAACTGGAGAAAAATCTGCGTCTGAACTCAAATTCAGGTTGTTGACAGAATTTATTACTTTTCAGCTATAGAACTCTTGAAAGATTGCTTCTTTAAGACCAGCAAGAGAGAGAGAGTGAGAGAGAGAGACTGTTCCAAGTTGTGTGTGTGTGTGTGTGTGTGTGTACAGTATGTACTCATATAGTGTATTGTACCATTATCATGGGAATGAAAGCTCGTCACCTTTGCTATATAAGGTAACCTTATCATGAGAGTAGCATCTCATCACCTTTGCTGTAGTCTATTGATCAGAAGTAAGTCCCAGCACCTGTCCACACTTAAGGTTGCATGAAGATGTGAACACCAAGTGATCATTCGGGTGTCACCTTAGGATCTGTCTGTCACAGTAGGAAAGATGCTATTGACTATCTGGTCTGGTGGAGACAGATGGCATTGAAAACTGTTGTTAGTATTCAAGGATGAAAAATCTGAAGGCTCACTTAGGGGCAAAGCATTTATCACCTGTAGTCATTTGCATGATGTGGCCACACACAGCAAGGCTTTGAAGACCATCTTACCACTGCCACACAACAGTTCAAATGGAAATTTAAGATACTGGAGTGGAATGGCTACTTCTGGATAAAAAAGCACTGGATTGCTTAATGAAAGAGAATGACATGCCAGATTCTAAAATTTTGCTCAGATTTTTAAAAATTCAGTCATACAATGCTCCTAGGTTTATAGGACTGCATTTGAAAGAAAGAAAGAAAGAAAGAAAGAAAGAAAGAAAGAAAGAAAGAAAGAAAGAAAGAAAGAAAGAAAGAAAGAAAGAAAGAAAGAAAGAAAGAAAGAAAGAAAGAAAGAGAAAGAAAGAAAATATATATTTATCTTGAAAAGTCACAAGGAAGATAACTGAATTCAAGGTTGTTCTTGTGGGCTATGGAGTTCTATCAACTGAATATAAATCACTTCTTGTGTCACAGTAAAGGCACTACTCAGGAAAGATTGAGGCTCCAAGATTCGGAGGGGAAATATGTGGGAGGATTGAATGGCCTTTAATATCCATTTGCCTCTGGCCTCCCCTGACCCATCAGGCATCCTTTTTTCCTTGTCTGATGAGGCTATTTCACCTCTACTTGTAGATCTTGAAGAGGAATCAAATTGTCTCTTGTATTACCACATTTTGTAGGCATGCATCTAGAGTTAGATCCTAGCATGGCTCCTGGGTCCAATTACAAATCAAACATGTGAGATTTACCCCACAGAGAAATTGAAGTCCAAGGTATCTTCTCATTACCAACCTGGAGTCCCATTTTCTCACTTCCTGTGACCTATATTAAGATTTTATAACATAACAATGCCTGGTGGAGGTGAGTGTGAGTGAGCAGGCTTTCCCATACATAGGGAAAGGGAGTTTAAATTTGCATAAACTTTCTGGATAATTTGGTAAAATGCATCAAAGAACTTTAAAATGTTTATACTCTTTGAATTAGTAATTCCATTTCTAAAAATAAATATTAAGGATATAATAAAGTAGATGTGTAGAGATTTAGCTACAATAATGTTCATCATACTATCAAAATAGCAGAAAATTGGATAAGCCTAAATTTTCAAAGATTAAAGAATAAATTAAAAAGATTGGCTGAATAAATTTTGGTATATCTATGGAATGGAAATTCTATACAGCTGTTAAAACATTATATTATGGATGAATATTTATTGGTAGGGAAAGATGATCATTATATTTTTAAGGTAATTCAACAGGTTATAATATAATATGCCCAGTATGACTTCTTATATTTGTGTGTGTGTGTGTGTGTGTGTGTGTGTGTGTGTGTGTGTGTGTGCTTGTGTGTGTGCTTATGTGTGTGTGCGACAGAAGGAAGCTTGAACATATTCACACCACAATGTTCACAGTGATTATCTTCAAGAGAGGTGTTATGAGTGATTTATATTTTCTCCTTATCTTTCTTCTGTTTATTTCTGATCTATTCAGGGAATTTGTATCACTTTTGTGTAAGGAAAAAAATAATTGCAGCTACTCCAAAGTCTCATTCTTACAGAGAAATGATCAACCTGTTCTTCTTCTGATATTGGACAGGTGGGAAGAGAGCCCTCGTGATACCTATTTCATTTGAGCTGCTTATTTTACAAACAAGGAACTGGAAGTTCACAGGGAACGCCCGTAGCAAGTCAGAACATATGGAAGAAGTGAATTCCGGAACTCCTGTGATCGTCTCTCAGAGATGTCTCCTGAAATAACAAAGGCCCATCAGAGATAATTTTGGCTTCTTGTTGTCAGGTATGCTTTTAGAACTTAGGTGACAGGGGAGATGCCTCAGGAACTATGGGGGTGAGGAGGGGTCAGGGTAGAGCCCTCATCCACACTGATTCTCTAACCTGAGTTACATCAAAAGCAGTTTTATTTTTAGTGTTTTATTGCTTTCGTTTGGTTGTTTTAATTGTGAGAAGGCACAGTGTTCTTTCCCTTCCATTAGTTAATATGAACCCCAGCCTCTATGAGTCAGAGTACTTTAGTTGGAAGTACTAGTTAATCTAACTCAAAATGGCTTATAAAATGGGAATTTATTTCCTTCTGTAATTATGAATTCAAACGTGGGCAAAGCTTCAGGCATGGTTCAATCAGGTCTTCCATTTGGTTTGTCTAATATATTCTAAACCTTTTCCTTCTTCGTTTACTGGTTTCTCTCCCAGCCTGACTTCCTTATGATCATTTTCTTAGTTATATACAGAGAGAAACAATACATTCTTCCCAGGTCCCTTTTCTGCAAAACCATCAAGACTGAATTCCTGATATTTGCTCTGATTAGACCATCCCCGTGCCAATCACTGCAGTCACTGGAACGTTATGCATCATTTGGTTTTGGCAGCACTGTGGAAAAGGATGGATTGGGGCATTTTAATTATCTTAGACCAGTAGCCTATGGACACAGGACAAATTTATCTTGCTGACTGATTTTATAAATAAAGTTTTATTGGAACACAGACAGAGCCTTTTCTTTGCCTATTCTTTTATCACCTACAACCACTTTCAAATTACAATGGGAGTTGTGTACGGTAGGTCTCCCTTTATCCTTGGTGGATACCTTTCAAGACCCACAGTCGATGCCTGAAACCTCAGATAGCAGTGAACTCTATACTCTATATACTATGTTCCTATACACACATACCTATGAAAAAGTTTAATTTAAAATTAGGCACAGTAAGAGATTAACGATAATAACAAGTAATAAAATAGAACAATCATAACAATGTACTGTTAAAAAAGTTATGGGAATGTGGTCTTTCATTCTTTCAAAGTATCTCATTGTACTGTACTTACCCTTATTCTTCTTGTGTTGATGTGAGATGATAAAATGCCTAAGTGATGAGATGAAGGTAAGGTGAGTGACACAGGCATGTGACATAGTGTAGGGCTACTATTGACCTTGGGATGATCCTGGATTATCAAGCCAGGATGATGTTGGTGGTCGGATGTCAGAAGCAGACAATATCGAGGACTGACAGCATGAATATCCTGGACAAAGGGATAATTCACATCCAGGGAGGAATGGAGAGGTCAGCGCAAGATTTCATCACGCTACTCAGAACGGCATGCAATTTAAAACTTATGAATTGTTGATTTCCGGAATTTTCCATTTAATATTTTCTGACTCTGTTGACCATAGGTAACTGTGGGAAGCAAAACTTTGGACTGGGGGGACTACCATGATTGCAGCCATCTGACTCACAAAACCTAAAATATTTACTACCTGGCCCCTTTGCAGAAAAGTTTGCTGATCTTTGGACCAGGCCCCACTCCTGCAGCTGGGGTATAGTTAGTTCTATCCAAACCTTAAGGCTGCTATAACACAGAGAGAGTGGATGTGGCAGGAAAAACCCCTACTCTGCAGTCCATTAAAAAATTTCCTTTTCTGGCATTTGCACTGACAGTCCAATTCAGACAAATCCTTCAAATGCACCTTGTGCTGCCTTTTCTCTCCACCACGGAGAGGGCTGTGTTCCAAAGACCTCTCACTCTACAAGCCAAGATGGGGTTAATTTATCCCGCAGCAAGTCCCAGCCTTACCCCTCCCCCATCCCACCTCCACCCAGTGTTGTCCTTTACTTCTCTGGGTCTCCTGCTATTCTGGACTGCTCAAGTGCCAGTAAGTGCTTTCTGGAGATAAGTCAAACACAGCTGGGGTCACCCAGTCTTCCCTCCATGCAGGATGGCTTTATGGACACCAAGCTACCCTAAATGTTTCATCGAGTTTTCTCTGCAAAGATTGCCTCCACTTTGTTACCAATGCTCTTATCACGTTCAAATGCTGTTTCTTTCTCCAAAACTACTGTGCCTGCTGTCTTCTGGAGGTGACAATAATGACTAACATTTGCTGTATACTAGGATAAGATATAGGTACATTATCTCTCAATTTTCACAAATCTCTAAGAGGTGAGTCATATTCATAAACACCTACTTTATAGATAAATAAGTTGAAGCTTAGCTAGGTTTAATAATTTGGCCATAGTCAGCATTTAGTTACGAATGGCAGGGACTTGACCCTAGGTCAGACTGAATTCACAGTGCCTACTTAACCTCTATATCATATTACTTCTTGTTTCTATCACAAAAGCAAACTGTATCCAAGATATTTATATGAATCCTATCTAGTTTCTTCCCATTTTTCAGTCCCTCAAGGAATATGAAAAATTAGACTCTTAAATTAGACCATTCCATCTTTTTCTGTTGGGTTCTGACATTGTCTTCCCACTAAGGTTCAAGAGTTTTCAGATGAGTAAGTTAATCTCCTCGAACTAGAAATAGACTGTGCCCTTGGAGACCTTACTTTATAGACAACTAAATGAGAGAGAAACAGTTGAGCAGAGGTAGGCTTAGGGCATCTAAACAACAGGTCCCCAGGGTGCATCCTTGTTCACATCCCAATATTCCCATCTTCTAGCAGTAGAGAGACCCCCAGCCTGGTGGACCCTTGGTAGGATTCCAACATTTGACACACAGGCAGATGGCTTAGGCAATTCAGCAACGGCTTCTCCTTGTCCTTAGACCAGTGGGTTACATAAAACTTAGGAAAACGAAGCTCAGAGAATATAAATCTTGCTCCATGCCCACAATGCATTAGTCATAGAGAAGGAAATCAGGATCACATAACAGTTAAAAGCATGAGTGTTGAGGTCAGATCCACATGTGAGTCCCAATTCTGCCATTCTCTAGCTATGTACACTGGCAAGATACTGCAATTCTTTAAGTTTTAGTTCCCATATCTTTAAAATGGGGATAACAACAATATCGACCACGTGGGTTATTAGGAAGACCTAGTGAGGTAAGCACATAGAACCCTTCACGTGGTGCCAGGCTCATAATAAGTGGTTACTCAGTGCCGGCTGCAATCAGAGGCCACGTGTCCTCACCTGCTTCCTGGGCACTGTCTTTGGCTGAGGTCATCCACACATCTCATTCTCCTCTCTTGGCTCACCATGGGGTGCACCCTTGTACCACCCCTCAGTGTCTCTTCGAATTTTCTGGCTTTGCCTCTCAGCTCAGTCTGGGATTCTGATGATACCAATTGCCCAGCATGGCTTCCATTAACTGTAAGCGTTTACCCTTCCTCCTCCTTCCGAAAGATCCTGTCCCCTAGGAAATGAATGTCAAAACACCAGACCTGTTGCCAAGGGCTTTTTTCCCCTCCACTTAAGAGTCCTCAGAGGTCAAAAGAAAATAGATTTAAATGTTTCCCAGTCAAATGCAGCCATCACAGGACTCTACAATAGGCCCACGGTGGGAGCTTTTTACACCTTCCCCAGCCACCAGCTGCAAATTGATCTAATATTGACTTCCCTGGGGTGTGTCTCGAGTCATTGTAGTCAAGAATTGCAGAGTGCATCTTCCATTAGTTGTGATTAGTGGTTAAAGCTACTTTTTTCTTTTTTCTTAGAAGGTGAAGGAAAAAGGAGTTTCTCCTAAGAGAAGAGAATTGAGTAGAACATTCGGTCTGCATCTTTTTTTTCTAGGTTTGCAAGTTGTGTTTGATGAAGTCAGCTTTCAGTAAAGCCTGTAACCGAATGGACAAATATCTAAAAATAAGTTCAAAGAAGGATAGAGAGAGGAAAAGCCTTTGGTCATAAATCATTCATAGGATTCTTCACATGAGCAGAATAGAAACAAGGCTGGCAGTTTCTCAGAATCATCGCCTGACACAACTGTGGTGAGAGCTCCTGGACTCTGGTGTTACAGATGGGTAGACTGAGACTTGGAGAGGAAAGGCTGCCCGGGCCAGGCGGGTCTCCAACTCCCAGGCTGGAATCTTGGCTTGTCTTGTACTGCAGTGGCTCCGTCACCCTGGAGGAGTGTCAACCTCTCACATGCTGCTTATGTTTTCTGAAACTGTTTCCCCTCTCTGTAAACAGGATTAGAACATTGATCTCCCTTACTTATCGGGAGGATTGTTTAAACATGAACGGAAATGTGCCTGGATGAATCTGATACCAATATTTCATAGGTTGATAGCAGATGTGTGTTGAATCTAGATAAAGTGTACTTTTCCTTTTTTGGTGGTGGTGAGGGGGATTACCTGGCATTTTGGATTACTTGTGGGACCTCTCCCCTCCGTGAAATGCATTTTCATTTTCCTAATTGGATTTTGAGCACTCACAGGTACTCAAAACACTTGTTGATTGCTTGAGCCTATAGGATTATTGTCCCTTTTTCGTCCAGTGCTCACGATTGTACACATCCTGAGTGGTCATATACCACATGTATGGCTAAATCAGAGGAGGTGAAAGACACCTTTTGACACTCGGATTTCTTACAGTACCAGTTTCCTTACTGCAACCCTGTAAGGTAGAGAGGGCAGATATTATTTTCAACTATATTTTCCAAAAATGAAACTTGAGACTTAGAAATTTTATTAACTTGTCGATGATCACACAGTAGTTGAATGGAAAAGCCAAGGGCTAAAACTTGAGTTTCTTGAGTACCTGTCAAGAGTTATTTCTACCACAAGTAAATCAGGAAATAGCAGCCTGCGTGAAACCATCCCTGGCTAGTGATCTGTAGCTCTACTCTGAATGTAATTGCTAATGGACAGATGAAGTGAAATATTAACTACCAAAATGCAATGTATTTGTAAACAAGAAGGTTAATTAGGTTAATGGAACCTAACACAGCGATGGCATTTTATAGTTTCTAAAAGGCATTCATATGGATTATCGCACTTGATCTTAGAAACAGGCCTGAGGATAAGCTTTCTGTTATTATTCACATTTACCATTGCAAAAAACAAGACTTGGAACGGTAAAATGACTTGCCCAAGAGTACATGGACAAAAAATGTTTGAAGCTGTGTTTGAACCTCTTCTGTCAATTCCTTCATCTTTCCATTTAACTGAACTGCATCCAGCAATACACAGGTAAGATATTTTTAGTAATAATCATCAGTGAAATTATTTATTTAATAAATATGTATTCAGTTCCTACCATGTGCCAAACTCTGTGCTGGGTGAAGTATGATTAAATCATTAATTAAGTAAGCTAATACACTAAACATGTAAATTGTGTTAACTACATAAAAAATACATTACTGGGTATAAATAAAAACTAATTCTTTCCTTCCATTTCCTGGGTCTTATTTTTCTGTATGTTTTGACAGCACCTATTGACTCCTTAATGGCTTCCTTCCTGCACGTGCCTGAAGCTGCTGATGTTCAGTGCAGAGAGGACATCCACTCTGAAACCATGCAGGTCTCCATCCTCCACCTCTGTTCTAACCCTCCCTCTTCCCTGAGATTCCCCTGGGGATCATTCAGCTGCACGGTTGCTGTCCAGTCCTTTTGCATTGATTGCTTTGATTTTACTGTCTCCTCTGGATGCTGACTCCTGCTTGCCCCTGGTGATTCTATGTACTAGTTACCTGGCTCTGTGACCTAATTGCCTAGGCTCTCCAAACCTTTGTTTTCCTCATCTCTGCACTGGGAAGAATATATAGTACCTACCTCATAGGGTTCTAAGGAGGGTAAAATGTAAAGTGCTTAGAGTAAATAATGAATGCTAGCCATTTCTATTTCTATTATAACCTTCAAATAAGGGATGTCTCTCCTCCTTTCCTTCCTGAGTGCTCAGACCAGGCTGGGTACAGCTCATACCCCTGCTTATCTGAATAGCAATCTGCACAGCATCCATGAACACCATCAGTAGCTGCACTTTCCAGAATGGGGGCCCACATGTTGGGGAATTGCTCATACATTGGTTAGATTTCATCCTCTTAATTCTTGTTTTCAAAGCCCACCAGAACCCACCTGGGTGCTGATGCTCATAGCCCTTGGAAGAGGTCTCACCTTCCCCTTCCCCATTGGAGAGGTTTCCCAGGGATTTGCTCAGGGCTTTGGCTCCTGGATGTCTTGGGTACAGCCAGCCCCTTATAAACATACAGGACATTCCCCACCCTTGTAAGACAACTGTGGGTACAAGGGGCAGGGTGGTGGGGTGTGGACAGCTTTGCTTCCTTATATGGATTGTGTTTTGTTACACACCCGAGTTTATAAGGAAATGCAATTGAAGCTGCCATTATGTTTAAAAAAATCAAGACACTCAGTTATAAAACATAGAACATATAATTAACTTTATTGAGCAGAACAAAGCATTTTATAAAAACTCACTCAGACTGAATTAATATAAGGATACTTAGCATAATGTGTATAGTTTAAATTACCGCCTACTAATCATCAAGCAGTTGAGTGGTAAAGTTGTTAGACTTTCAATTTGCAAACAAGTAGAAGAAAGAAAGGCCTATTTTTACTTTCCGATGATTAGATAGAGCACACATTTGCCCAACCGTAGTGTATGTAAGTTCCCTTCAGAGAGATAGGGTCCTGCTCTAAGTCCTGACATTGTAAGTGGTGACATTGTTCCGCATGCCACATTTCACATCTGGCTTTCTGTCTCTGCAGCCACTATCTCCCTATTCCTAAGATCCTCTGAACCCCACTAGGAGCAAAGCTCCCCTTCCCATTCCCATTCCGATACCAGTTCTGATCCCAAATGAGAGATATTTAAATAGCTGTAATTTAATGACTCAGGCTAACTGCTTAGATTCAGCTTCTAGTTACATTTTCCGTGTGCTTACATGTCTCTTTATACTGCCAGTCCGTTCTCCCAAATTTATACATATTTCTGGTTCCAAGTGCACCACCATAAGACTTTACCTTCTTGATCTTTACTTCCACCTTCTTCACATGAAAGTTTCCAGATTAAGGCTGGCTGGTTGCTCTTTCATTCGAACATGGTGTTATAACACCAAAATCAAGGGTTTGGATCCCAGCTGCCAAAAAGAAAAAAAAAGAAAAAAGAGAAAGTTTCCAGATTCAGGAAAGACACAGGGATAAGAAGATTACACTTATCCCTCAGAAGGGCCTGTCCTATTGGAGAGAAAGTAGAAATAATGTAGAGGCAAGTGGGCAGTCTCAGCATGGGCTCTGACATCTAAGTGAACTTGAATAAGCGTACTGGAATGAGCGAATCCTTAAAAACCTTGGTTTTAAATGACAGAAAATACTCACAGTGGCTTAAGAAACACAAGGGAATTTATTCATCATAGAACTGGAAAGTCCAAAGGTAGATCTTGCTCAGCTTCAGCTGGGTCCATATGGCATCACTGGGATGTGGCTTCTCTTCGTCTCCTCTCTCTGCGTCTGCTGTGATGGCTCTATTCTTAGGTAAGCTTGTCTGTCATGGATGGCTGAAACTGCTCCTCACCTTATGTCCTCTCATCATAGGTATCTCATTGAGTCTGACTGGTTCTCATGCACTTGTGAACCATGGCCAGGCATTTACAGTGCACTGATTAGCTTAGGCCAATCAGGGTTACCTCAGGGCCTCAGTGTTCTTAACTATAAAATAGGCATCATTCTCTTATTCAGGGAACTACTGATTTTGCAGAACCCCTTTAGTCACTGCCAGTGGGAGAGGGATGTGGCCTGGCATTTAGGAAGAGAGTGGCCAAGGATCCCTCTCCTTTACCATTGCTTCAATCAGATCAGATTTTATTTCTCCTGTTTTTAACATTGAACTTTTAAGCAAATGTATCAGTTAGCTTCTGCTGCATAACAAAATGTGCCAAAGAATAGTGGCTTGAAGCAACAACTGTTTATTTAGTTCATGATTGTGTCAATCAGCAATTTGAGCTGAGCTCAGCTTCAGCTTTTCTTGGCTGGGCTCACTCACGAGACTAAGGGCAGCTGGTTGGTCAGTTTATGACAGCCTTGACTGGGATGGCTGAGATGATCGGACATTCTGCAACATGGCCTATGATCTTGTAGCAGATTAGCCTGGGCTTGTTCACATGGTGACCTTAGGGTTCCAAAGGGCAGAAAAATAAGACAAACTGCAATGAATATTTGCTTTCCAAGACTCTGCTTGCATCATATTTGCTAACATTCTATTGGCCAAAGCAAGTAACAGGGCCAAGCTGATATTTAAGTGGTGAAGACACAGACTCTATCTCTTGATTGGAAAAGCTGCAGTCATAATACGAAAAGCATGCATACAAGGACTGGGGGATTGGGGGCCACTTTTATAATCTACCAAGATAAACTTGACCATTTGAAGAAAGAGTGCCATATTTTAAAAAGTTTGAGAACTCTGACCGGAGGTATCTAAGAACTTTCCTGAAATGACTCTCTAAATTTGATTACTCTTATAACTCTGGACTCTTACACTCTTATAACAATACTTAATACTTGCCCAGTATTCCTAAACCCTCCCCTTGGCCTTTCCTGGAATATCTGTCACAGTTTGGGGACCCAAAAAATGAGGGCCAATTAGTCTGGGCCAGGTCTGTGACCTGATTTAGTGTGAGAATCCAATTTATGCATACAGTAGGAAACTTGTTAATTTATAAATTGCCCCACTTTAAAAGTCCCAGTCTTAATTTGAGCCAGATTTTATATTTTTTTCAAGCTGAGGTCTTTGATGTATAGGCAAGAGCTTCACATCTTTAATAAATAACAGGTCAAATTCATATTTAGAGACACGAACCAGGATCAGCACAGTTTCGTTACTAAGACCTACTTTATGCTAGTTTCTAAATTAGAAACCCTCCCAAGGAGCCTGTGGGTTCGTCCCCTTCATGACTTACAAAGGCTCTCCATGAGTCCTCAATGTGTCTCTTAGCCTGTAATCAGTGGTTTGGCCATACTGAACTGTCTCTGAATACCCTATGCTCCTTCTTGTCTCCACACCTTTATTTATGCTTTTTCCTCTGCCAGGAAAGCCTTCCAAAAGATCTGCTGAGTCCCCTTCATCTGGATATTTCATACATGTTCTTGAGGCCCTAGCTTCTATGTTCCCTTCTCCAATAAGTCTGATTGCCTTAACATTCTACCAAGCCATAGTTAAAGCTCTTTTCCCTGTGTAATCCTGACACCCTGTACCTACCCAGTCAAAGTAATTGTAAACTGCCCAAGTACTGTTCTCTAACAGCCTCTTTTCTGAACTCTATCATCCTCTAGTTTGTGAGTTTGGGAGACAGGAACTCATTCACAGCTATTGTGGCAGAGCTTGGCATAACTGCAGGCAGTCTATATATACTGCTGATTGAATGAAGTGTTAGTAGTAGTAATATTATTATTCCTAATTTAGAGGTGAGAAAACTGAAGCACAGAGCAATTAACTTAGCTAAAGACAGAGAGTGTTATCAGTTGGGATGTTCTGCCTGCAAGTTTCAGAAGCCCGAAAGAGAAATGATTTTAAAAATACGGATGGTTCATTTTTTCATATAACATGAAATCACCCTAAATGGTGGCTCCACAGAACTGGGTAACTCAGCAGTTAACAATTTTATCTAGGATCCAGTTCCTTTCATCGTTTTGTTCTACCTTCCTGTTGGCTAGACCCATCCTCAAACTGATGCATCTCATGATAACCAAAGTTGCAGGCTTTATGTTCTTCCAGAACCCTATCGAGCAAGAGGAGAAGAGATATGTCTCTTTTTATCAACAAGGAAACCTTTTTAGAAGCCACCCAGTTAGAGTTCTATTCATACACCCTGGGCCTTACTGGATCACAGGCTCACCTGTAAATCAATGAGTGAAAAAAAGAATGAGATTACATCTTAAGATTTACCTGGGAGCCTGGGATGAGCCACCAAAGAGAAGGGTAGGCATGTAAGTAAAATAACGGACTGTAGCAAAAGGTAGTAGATGGAAGTGGTGAGGATGGACTTCTGGATAAACAGCTCTCAAGATCTGCTAAAATTTGCAAGCCAGTATCTGAGACAGACAGTCTATCTGCAGAATCAACATTTCTATGAATTTTAGATTTAACATGTCAAATTCTCTAAAAATCATGCTAGGCTTTTTATTGCGATTGCGTTGAGTCAATTTGGGAAGAACTAACATGTTAACAATATTAAACGGTATTTACTTTACACTTATTTAGGTCTTTAATTTCTTTCAGCAATGTTTTGTGGATTTCTGTGCATAGATTCTACACATACTCATGCATATTGTGAAATTTAACTCCAGTTGTGGGGTTTGATGCTATTATAAATAACATTATTGTTTCTTTTAATTTTCAATTTTAATTACTTGTGGCTAGATTATAGAAATGCCATTGATTTTTATACTTAAGCCAATATCCTGTGACCTTACTAAGGTGACTTATTATTTCAAATAATTTTTTGAAGATTCGTTGGGATTTTCTACATGATCATGTCAATTAGTTTTACT
The DNA here is from genome assembly GCF_027409185.1 of Cynocephalus volans. Taxonomy (NCBI): domain Eukaryota; kingdom Metazoa; phylum Chordata; class Mammalia; order Dermoptera; family Cynocephalidae; genus Cynocephalus; species Cynocephalus volans. The sequence continues at coordinate 115,444,218 of NC_084463.1, forward strand.
TCTTTTTCAATCTACATAACTTTTACTTCTTTTTCCTGCCCATTTCAGTGGCCAAGGACTTCAGTACAATGTTGATTAGAAGTGATGAAAGCTGACACCATTTCTTCGCAGGAAAATATTCAGGTTTTCACGATTAAATGTGATATTAGCTGTAGGTATTATATAGATACCTTTCTCAATTTGAGGGAGTTCTATTTCTAGTTTACTCAGAGTTTTTACCATAGTTAAATATGAAATTTTGTCAAATGCTTTTATGTATCTATTAAGATGACCTTACAATTTCTTTATTTTGAGTCTATTGATATAGGAAATTACACTGTTTGGTTTTTTGAATGCTGAAACAACCTTGCATTCCTGAGGTAAACACTACTTAGTCATTATGTATTATTCCTTTTATGGGATTTGATTTGCTAATACTTCTTGAAGAATTTTTGTTTCTCCATTCATGAGGGTTATTTTTCTGCAGTTTTCTTTTCTTACAGTGTCACTATCATGAATTGCTGTTAGACTAGTGCTGGCTTCATAAAATAAGTTGGGAACCGTTCTCTCCTTTTCCACTTTCAGGAACACTTTGTGTAGAATTGCTATAATGGGCATAATTTCTTCCTTAAAAATTTGCTGAAATTTGGCAGACAAGCTATTTGAGCCCAGAGGGGTTTTTGGGGGGGGGGGAGGGGCGGGTAGGAAGAATTTAACTATACTTAATAATTCTTTAATGATTATAGAGCTATTCAAGTTATCTATTTCTTCTTGACTGAGTTTTGGTAATTTGCATCTTTCAAGGTATGTGACCATTTGATCTAAATTACATAAATTTGATTATTGTTTTTTCATAACATATCATTATTACCTTTGTAAATCCTGCAGTATTACCTTTGGAAATCTGCAGTTGTGTCTCCTCCTTCCTAACATTGGTCATTTCTCTCACATTCTTTTTTTTTTTTTTCCTGATTAGCTTGCCAAGAGTTTTATGAATTCAATGATTTTTTTTCATAGAATCAGCCTTTGGTTTTTTTTACTTTCTCCATAAATTTTCTCCTTTAATATTGATGATTTTTACTATTATCTTTATTATATCCTTTCTTTTGCATACTCTGGGTTTTGTTCTTCTTTTACTAACTTGTTGAGATTGAAACTTGGATTATGGATTTGAGAACTTTCTTGATTTCTTATATAAATATTTGATGCTATTCATTTCCCATTGACCAAGTTGGCAAACATTTTCTATAAAGAGCCAGATAGTAAATATTTTAGGCTTTGCAGTAAATGGTCCCTGTCATATAGTTGCTGTCATCGTTGTCTCCTACCCCCTTCTTGCCTTCTTTTATGTTTTTTTTTTTTAAACTATTTAAAATGTAAAAACCATTCTTGAGGGCCATATCACCACAGTTTGTTGACCTGTGCTCTAAGCACTGCTTTTTTTTTTTTTTTTTTTTTGAGTTTTATTTTTTTTATTTTTATTTTTTTAATTTTTATTTTGTCGATATACATTGTGGCTGATTATTGCTCCCCATCACCGCAACCTCCCTCCCTTCTCCCTCCCCCCTCCCCCCCAACAATGTCCTTTCTGTTTGCTTGTCGTATCAACTTCAAATAATTGTGGTTGTTATATCTTCTCCCCCCCCCCCGGTTTTGTGTGTGTGTGTGTGTGTGTGTGTGTGTGTGTGTGTGTGTGTGAATTTATATATTAATTTTTAGCTCCCACCAATAAGTGAGAACATGTGGTATTTCTCTTTCTGTGCCTGACTTGTTTCACTTAATATAATTCTCTCAAGGTCCATCCATGTTGTTGCAAATGGCAGTATTTCATTCGTTTTTATAGCTGAGTAGTATTCCATTGTGTAGATGTACCACATTTTCCGTATCCACTCATCTGATGATGGGCATTTGGGCTGGTTCCAACTCTTGGCTATTGTAAAGAGTGCTGCGATGAACATTGGGGAACAGGTACACCTTCGACTTGATGATTTCCATTCCTCTGGGTATATTCCCAACAGTGGGATAGTTGGGTCGTATGGTAGATCTATTTGCAATTGTTTAAGGAACCTCCATACCATTTTCCATAGAGGCTGCACCATTTTGCAGTCCCACCAACAATGTATGAGAGTTCCTTTTTCTCCGCAGCCTCGCCAGCATTTATCGTTCATAGTCTTTTGGATTTTAGCCATCCTAACTGGGGTTAGATGGTATCTCAATGTGGTTTTGATTTGCATTTCCCGGATGCTGAGTGATGTTGAGCATTTTTTCATATGTCTGTTGGCCATTTGGATATCTTCCTTAGAGAAATGCCTACTTAGCTCTTTTGCCCATTTTTTAATTGGGTTGCTTGTTTTCTTCTTGTAAAGTTGTTTGAGTTCCTTATATATTCTGGATATTAATCCTTTGTCAGATGTATATTTTGCAAATATTTTCTCCCACTCTGTTGGTTGTCTTTTAACTCTTTTAATTGTTTCTTTTGCTGTGCAGAAGCTTTTTAGTTTGATATAATCCCATTTGTTTATTTTTCCTTTGGTTGCCCGTGCTTTTGGGGTCGTATTCATGAAGTCTGCTAAGCACTGCTTTAATGACAAACACAAACCTTAGTATATCGTGTTTTTATTTTCATTCAATTCAAAATATTTTTAGTTATTCTTGAGATTTTCTTTTTGACCTATATGTTATTTAGGAATAAGTTGTTTAATTTCCAAATATTTGGGAATTATGCAGATATCTTTCTCCTATTTATCTCTAGTTTAATTTTATTTTTGTTATACAGCATACTTAATATGATTTTAATTTTTTTATATTTGGTAAGTTTGTTTTGTGGCCCAGAATATGGTCTGTCCTGATGAATGTTTATTTGCACTTAAAAGTATTCTGCTGTTGTTGGGTGGAGTGTCCTATATATAAATGTCAATTAGATCAGGTCGGTTGATGGAATTGTTCAGATTTTCCATATTCTTATAGATTTTATGTCTTCTAGTTCTATCTTTTGCTGAGTGAAGGCTGTTGAAGTCCCCAAGTATAATTGTAGATTTGGATTTGTCTTCTTACTTTTCTAGTTTCATTAGTATTTCCTTCATATATTTTGAAACTTGGTTGTTTTAAAATAACCACTTAATGATGAATACTGATTTAGGATTTTCATGTCTTCTTGATGAACTGATTCATTTGTAATTCTTTAGTATCCCTTTTTATCCCTCGTAATATTCCTCTTTGAAGTCTACTTTTTCCAATATTAATATAACCACTCCAGTTTTCTGTTGATTAGTGTTTGCATGGTATAGCTGTCCCATACTTTTATTCTTACTCTATGTGTGGCTCTATATTTAAAGTAGATATCATAGAGTTGTTTCTTGATCATATGATAGCTCTTTCTGTAGCTGTTTTGGAAATCTCCATACTGTTTTCCATAATGGTTGTACTAATTTACATTCCTACCAATAACATATAAGAGTTCCCTTTTCTCCACATCCTCACCAGCATTTGTTATTTTCTGTCTTTTTCATAATATCCATTCTAACGAGGGTAAGATGATCACTGGCTACTTTTAAGATATTTTCTTCATCACAGGTTTATAGCAATTTGGTTATGATATGCTTCAGTTATCTTTGTTTCTTCTGTTTGAATTCATTGAGCATCTTGCATGTATGGGTATACAGTTTTCATAAAATTTGAACATTTAATGAAATTTGATGAATTTGCACTAAATATGGAAATTGCAGCTGTTACTTTTTAAAATATTTTTTCATGACCTTCCTTTTTGTCTCTCCTTCTGGAACTCCAATTACATGCATATTAGGCCACTTGATGTTTTCCCATAGTTTACTGAAGCTCTGCCTGATTCTTTTTATTTTATTTTTTAAAATTTTTTGTTGGTGGTGTGAGAATACTTAAAATCCACTCTCTTAGTGATTTTCAAGCATGCAATACATAGTAACTGTAGTCACCGTGATGTACAATAAGATTTCTTGAACTTTTTCCTCCTAACTGAAATTTTGTGTCCTTTGGTCAACATTTTCCCAATGTTCCCACCCTCAGTCTCTGGTAACCACCATTTTACAATGAGTTTGACTTTTTTTGATTCCACATATGAGTGAAATGCATATAATATTTGTCTTTCTGTGTGTGGTTTATTTACTTAACATAATGTCCTCCAGGTTCATCCATGTTGTTACAAATGACAGGATGTCTTTCTTTTTTAAAAAGATAAATCGATTTTCATTGTGTATATAAGGAGGACTTCAAACGTTTATGGAAAAATTGTGTTATCTTTCAGTCTATTTTTCCACGAACTTTTTGAAGTACATCATATATACCACATTTTCTTTATCCATTCATCTGTTGATGGACACTTAGGTTGATTCTGTATCTTGGCTATTGTGAATAACACTACAAATGGAAGTGCAGATGTGTGTTCAACATATTGCTTTTATACCCTTTGGGTATATAGTCATCTTTCAGTATCTCCTGGGGCATTGGCTCAAGGACCTCTGTAGATACTAAAATTCACAGATGCTCAAGTCCTTTATACAAAATGGAGTAGTATTTACATATAACCTACGTACATCCTCCTGAATACTTTAAATCATCTCTGGATTATTTATAATACCTAATAGAATGTAAATGCTATGTAAATAGTTTTTATACTGTATTATTTGTGCTATTTTTTATTGTCTTATCATTATTTTTTATTTTATATTTTTAAATATTTTCCATCCACAGTTGGTTGAATCCATGGATGCAGAACCTGCAGATACAGAGGGCTGATTGTGTACCCAGTAGTGGGATTGCTGGATCATATGGTAGTTCATATGATCTGAGGAACTCCATACTACTTACTGTAATGGCTATACTAATTTACATTCCCATCAAGAGTATTCCAGGATTCCCTTTTCTTCACATCCTCACAAACACTTGTCATCTTTTGTCTTTTTGATAATAGCCCTTCTAACAGGTATGAGGTGATATCACCTGGTGGATTTCATTTGCAGTTCTCTGATGATTAGTGATGTTGAACATTTTTAAAAAATGTATCTGTCAACCATTTGTATATCTTCTTTCGAGAAATGTCTGTTCAGGTCTTTTGCCCATTTTTTATTTGGTCTATTTTTTTTCTTACTATTGAGTTGAGTTCCTTGTATATTCCAGATATTAATCCCTTATTAGACAGATGGTTCGTAAATATTTTCTTCCATCCTATGGGTTGTCTCTTCACTCTGTTGATTATTTTCTTTGCAATGCAGAATCTTTTTAGTTTGCTACAACACCATTTGTCTATTTTTGCTTTTGTTGCTATGCTTTTGGGGTCATATCCAAAAAATTATTACCCAGACCAATGTCATGGAGCTTTTCTCCTATGTTTTCTTCTAATACATTTACAGTTTCAGGTTTTATGTTTAAGTCTTTAATCTCTTTTGAGTCGATATTTGTACTTGCGTAAGATGAGGGTTTATTTTCATTTTTATTCATGTGAAATCCTGTTTTCCTAGCACCATTTATTAAAGAGACTGTCCTTTCCCTATTGTGTATTTAATTGATCATAAACACATGGATTTATTTCTGGGATTTCTATTCTGTCTCATTAACCTTTGTGTCTGTTTTTATGCTAGTACCATGTTGTTTTGATTACTGCAGTTTTGTAGTAAATTTTGAAATCAGGTAGTTGGATGTCTTTGGCTTTGTTCTTTTTGCTCAAGATTGTGTTGGGGTGTTTTGTGGTTCCACATAAATTTTAGGATTGTGTTTTCTATTTATTTCTGTAAGAAATGTCATTGAAATTTTGATAGGGATTGCATTAAATCTGTAGATCGCTTTGGGTAGTAGGAACATATTACCAGTGTTAATTCTTCTAATCCATAAACACTGTATCTTTCCATTTTCTGTGTCTTCTTCAATTTCTTTCCTCAATGTTTTATAGTTTTCAGTGTACAGATGCTTTACCTCCTTGGTTAAATTCATTTCTAATTATTTTATTATTTTTTTGCAGCTATTATAAATGGGATTTTCTGTGGCTTATAACAGAATACCTGAGACTGGGTAATTTATAAAGAAATAATATTCATTTCACACTGTTTTGGAAGTTGGGAAGTCCAAGGTTGAGGGGTGCATCTGGTGAAAGCCTTCTTCTTGGTAGGGACTCTCTAAAGAGTCCTGTGGAGATACAAGGTATCACATGGCGAGGACTGAGCAAGAGAGCAAGTTAACATGCTCACTTGCTCTCCTTATAAGGCTACCAGTGCCCCTCTTGCTATAACCCACTCATCCATTAATCCATGAATAGACTAATCCATTCATGAGCACATAGCCATCATGGTCTAATCGCCTCTTAAAAGTTCCACCTTTCAAAAATCACATTGGAGATTAAGCTCCAACGTGAGCTTGAGGGGACATTCAAACCATAGCAGATTGTGTTCTTGATTTCTTTTTCTGATAGTTTGTTGTTAGTGTATGAAACTACTACTGATTTTGTATCATGCAACTTTACTAAATTCTTTCATTAGTTCTAAAAGTTTTAAAATTTTTTCTTTAGAATTTCAGTATGTTAAAATTATGTCATCTGCAAACAGAGACAATTTAACTTATTCCTTTTCAATTTGGATACTTTTTATTTCTTTCTCTTGCCTAATTGCTCTAGCTTGTAGTTATTCATTCTATTTTCGTTCTGTGCTTTATGTTGGATAGTTTCTATGGTTATATCTTCAAGTTCACTGACTTTTTCTTCTGCAGAATTAATTCTTCAGAATTTAATTTAAATTTAATCTACTGTTAATCTCAGTCAATATATTTTTCATCCCCCAAATTGTTTCTTTTTTTCATCACTAGGAGTTTCATTTGGCCCTTTTTTATATTTTCCACTTCTTTTCTCATCATGTTCATGTTTTAATTCACATGTTTGAACATATAAATTTACATGTTTGAGCATACAAATTGGATTTATAATAACCACTTTTAAGTTATAGATGACTAATTTCATCATCTCTATTTTTTCTTGGTCTGTGGGTCATATTTTTATGTTTCCTTACATACATGGTAGTCTTCGATTGATATTAGATATTGTGATTTTTGTATTTTTGAGCAATAGATTTTGTTGTATTTACTTACACAGTGTTGGAATTTCTTCTGTCATATACCACAGTAAGTTGTAGATCAGTTTGATCCATTTGGGGCTTGCTTTTAAGCTTTGTTATTGCAGGTTCAGAGCAGTCCTGTGACTCTAGCGAAGGCTTTTAACCCTTTTAAGGTATGAATCTCTCCACATGGCTGGGAAGAACCCAAACTGTTCCAAGCACTGTGCAAGCTCAGAGTTTTTAGACCCACTGCTTTCTAGGGTTTATTTTTTTTCCACTTTGTATAGTTTTCTTTCATGCTTTCATACATTAGCCAGCACTAAGCCAAATAGAACACTCTGAGATCTGCAGTGAAGCTCCTCTTTCCAATATTCTACCCAACAAATTCTAGACACCTTGGCCCTCCTCAAACTCTGATCTCTGTCTCCTCAATTCAGAGAGACTGCTGGGATTTGCTTTGGATTCCCCCTTGTATTATGGCATGAAAACACCTTCTGGCACTAAGATGGTAAGCTCATAGGGCTAATATTCTTTGTTTCTCTCCTTTCAGGGATCACAGCCTTACATTTCTTACTGTCTAGCGTCTGAAAGCCATGGTTGCCTAGTTTTCTAGTGATTATAGTGGGATGGCAATTCTCATAGTAGTCCTTTCTTCATTGAAAGAAGTGCAAGTCTCATTGATCTGCATATTGAACAATATTTGAGAATGGCTTTGTAAAGAGGGGAAGGATGGTCCAAATTAGTGGGCATAAGCAAATTCCCTGAGATTACACAGTTAACAGCACTGTGATTTGAACTCAGTTTTGTCTTAGATCATGGCTAGGACCTATACTACGTGTAAAGATGATACTATTCCTGACTTTGAGGTAACTAGTGATAAAAACAGAATCAATTATAATGCAATATAATGGTTCCATGATGAAGACTGTGTTCTTTCAAAGAGAAGGGGTTATGACTTCTTTACCTTTGGGTAAACCAGTGCCCAGACTGGCACTCAATAGGCATTCAAGTAAATATTTGTTGCTTCCAAAAATGTAATGGAAACACAGGTAAGAGTATTGTTTACTCTGCCTGTGCTTGAGGGAGATGGTGGAAGTAGAAATGCAGTCAGAGTATTTAACTAGGGTTAAGAATCTGGAGGATTTTTTTAAAATTTATTTTTTAAATTTTTATTGAATCAAAATTGATTATACATATTTTGGGGGTTCAACATTGACATATGTTGATCAAATCAATATTACTAGCATATATATTGTTATGAATCATAATTATTCTTTATGCCCTTTGTCCAATCTCTCCCTATCTACTTCTCCCCCCCCACCTCTGATAACCCTAGATTTGTTCTTTCTTTCTGAAAGAGTAATGGTTAGTCTGTTGATTTGTTGCTTAGATGATTGTCCAATGCTGAGAGGTGTGATCAGGTCCCCCAATATTATCATAGAGCAGATGCTTCTTCTGTCACTCTGAAATGGACTTCGTGGAGAGAGACATCCTCTTCTTTTCTCTGTCTCTGCTGGTGACTCTCCTTGTGTCAATGCACTCCATGGCTGGTGGACCATCTGGGTTGTGGTTGTGGCGTCTAGTCGCTTTCGCGGTAGACATGGTTACTGTGGTGGCTGTGGTGGGCCACCCACATAGAGGTGATGTTTTTGGCATGCTCCTTGGTGCTGGCAGTGTACCTGGTTGTGGGGAGTGTCTGGTCCCCAGTTCTATGCCTCAGGCCCCCAGGTGGGGCCCCGAGGCACTGGCTGTGTGCCTGGTTATGGGGGGGAGTATGATCCCCTTCTCCATGCCTCAGGTCACGGCCTTGCCTGGGGGCCCAGGGCATGAAGCCAGGAACCGGTTCCCCTCGCACAACCAGGCATACTGTGCCAGCACCTTAGGGCCTGCCCAGGGACCCAAGTCATTGAGATGGAGACCAGACCCCCCTCCCACAACCAGACACATGGTGCCAGCATCTCAGGGCCCATTTGGTGACCCATGGCATGGAGCCAGGGACCGGACCCCCCTCCCAAAACCAGGCACACTGCACCAGCACCTCAGGGCCTGGCTGGGGACCTGAGGCATGCAGTCAGGGAACAGACTCCCTCCCACAGAATCCAGAGGTCTTAATGGGATCAGTGGATTCTAGTGGTAACAGAATTCAACCTCACACTTTCACAAGTTGGTGTCTGTGATTCAAATGAGACATTTGGAGAATATAGTTCAGGTTAGGAAATGGTATTAGGTATAACAGATTTTGGAAGAAATGGATAGGTTTGTACAGCTGCCAGTCTGTGATGTTGTCCAAGCTTTGAGTCATCTATCCTATTCTTTTGTTTAAATTGATTTTCCTGATGTAGTTGAATAAGCACTGGCTAATTAATGTGTCCTGTGCCCAGAGATGGGCAAAGGTGGTTAACTAATGAAGGAGCTGAGGATGGGAGTTGGTTGAAGATATCACAACCCTAGAAGTTCTTCTCTTTACTGAAGGAGGTCTGTGAATTGTCCTTCTTGGGCTCTGTCTCTCATCTCTCCCCCTGAGGACTCCTTGACTACTTGTATGCCATCCTAGCCACCATGCTCTGCCCTATTAGGACTTATAGCTTCGTTAGGTGATATATGCTTAGTATCTGTCTGTCTAGCTCAATCTGTTACTACCACATTGACACCAATAACTGAATAACCAGAAACAAAACCTTTTAGACACTGCTTCACCCGCTCACCTGAAGCACCTCTGCCTGATCAGTCTTCTGGTTCTTCCTGCTGCTCTCAGGCCAATCTCATGGCAGCTCCCAGTTCCTCGTTTTCTTGGTGGCATTGAGTGGTTACATGAAAGCATCACTCTTCCATACTGTCAGGATGATGATTGCTATGCCCAGTGGAAGGGGCTGAGGTCCGAGGAGGCTCAGGAGCAGAAGTCAAATAACTGAGAAGAAACTGTCCCAAACTGGGAAAAGGAAGCTGCCCCTGAACCATGCCAAATGGGTAAGCAAAGAAACGAGAGCCAGGTACTGTGGGTGAATTATGGGTGATAGGCCAGAGTTGAGGGAAGGATGAAAATTATGAATGAGGACCAGATTCTGAGATGCAATCAGCTGAGTAAGATTTTCCTGCTTCTCTTGTCTGCCTACATCATTAAGTAAGCATAACCAGCCCACATATCATGTGCTCATTGTCCATGAGGCACCACTGCTCAGACCCTGCCACCACTCCTCCCAGCCTTGCTGACATTTAGCAAAAGTTCTTCCCTGTGTTTTTGCCCTATCTCTAGTCCTGTGTCTTCCTCCCCAACATTTGATGATCAGGTGACCCCTTTGTATTTCTGTATGATATTCTCTGCCTAGCAACAGCCATATCAAACCAGGTCAGTGTCCTGCTCTAGCTAAGGCAGGACTGAACATGGTCCCCCCACCCCCCATCACTGATCTGCTTGGTTCGTGCCCTAGCCAGTCTTATGCAAGCCCTTTGAACAAAAGTTCACATAGCTACTAACGAAAATTGTCTGGTATTTTTTTAATTCTTATTTCTGAGCTTATATTTGACAGATATGACTACATCATGGGTCTTAAATGAGGGAGGCTAAGAAGGGTAAAATGGAGAGATGATGTCCATCTTCCAAACTCTACTTCTTGCAGGAAGGCAGCAGAATCATAGCTAAGTCTGGGCTTCCTAGCATATATCCAAGAAAGCCTCTAGGATTTCTGCCTCTGGGGCTAAGGTTTTAAAGAATTACTGAATTTTAAGAATATAGCCTCCTCATTAATCATGGTGTCACTATCTAGAGTCTCTAAGGGAGATTCTAGTTCATCTGATTAGTAGCAAATGTGCTCTTAATGAGAGGGGCACACAGGATGATTGAGAGTCACGTGTGCCTGGGGCAGAAATATGACGTGAAGCTAGTTCACAAATTGGAGCAGGCCCCAAATATTTCTTACTTTCAACTCTAATACATGGGGGAAGTAGTCACTTTAAAATATGTTGACTATATCTTCTAATTAAACACTGAAAACTACTTTTAAATATATATTCAAAATGATAAAATAATTGCTAAATTATGCAAATTTTTATGGTGGGCCTGAAACAAGACAATTTTTTTAAATTGGCACCTTTTGCTGATTCGAAGATGTTAATCACAGGGACCCTAATAGGCCTATCAGACTTCTCTAATGTATTCAAATAAAATGAGCAAAATCATTAAATGTCCAAATATTGATTTAAAGTGCTCCAATTGGTAATGAAATTTGGCTCTCCACTTGAGACAGGGCGCACTGGCTGTGCACTTTAATTTCAAGGAAACTGCTGAAGTGTAAGGAGGGTAGAGATAGAGAGAGAGAAAATAAGAGAGAGACAGAATGGTGACTTTAAGAAATGTAAGATACCAGCTGGACTACAATGAACCATTGGTTTAGACCGAGAGAAAGAAATAGTTGAAGGGGGATTTTGTTAACCAGATAATATGGCACAAGCGCCCAAGGTAAGTGCCAAGACAGAAGGCCCCAGATGCCTTCAAAAAGGAATGAGCAGAGGAGAAAATGTCAGACCCTGGGCTCCAGCTACTTCCCTTTAAAGACCAGCATGAAATAAAATCCATTACAGACAGGGAAAGTCCATGCATCTCTGTTAACTGAACACCCACGTACTCATTTCCTAGGGCTGCTGTAACAAATTACCCTAAGGATGTGGCTTAAAAGTACAGAAATTTTATTCTTTCAGAGTTTTAGAGACCAGAGGTCTAAAATCAAGGTGTGGCCAGGGCCATGCTCCCTCTGGAGGTCTTCGAGGATCCTTCCTTTTCCAGTTTCTGGTGGATGCCACCTTCCTGGGCTTGTGGCCACATCACTCCAGCCTCTGCCGCTGCCTTCTCTTCTGTGTTTCTGCCTTCTCCTTTTCTGTCTTTTTTATAGAGATGCTTGTCATTGGATTTATCCAGGACGATCTGAAGATGATTAATCACATCTGCAAAGACCCTTTTCTTAAGGTAATATTCACTGGTTCTGGAGATTGGGATATGAACCTATCTTTTTAGAGGCCCCCATTCAACTCACTACATGTGTTATTCTTTTAGTTCATCTTGTACAAGTCCTTTAGGAGCACTATCTGTGGGATCAGGATGAACCATATTTTATGGAAAGCTAAAGGTGGCAGGGGGTGGGGGGAGTTGAGGTGGGAAGAGCCAAATCAGGGTCAAGGAAGAGCCAAGGTTGCATTCATAAAGATTGGCAAGGGAGTGTTTCTGGCAGAGCACACAGGTTATTGCTAGGCCTGGAGGCAAGGGTATGAGATAGTGGCCATGTGGGAGAAGAAAGTGAAAGGGTGTGCATAGAATAAGGGGGCACTGTGGGGATTATGGAGCGCCACACATACACAATTTGGATATATCTTGAAGATAAGGGGAAGTTACAGGAAGTTTTCATTTTAGGTATAGGAGGGAGCCATGGAGATAAGTAGGAAGAAGCAGATGGGAACTTTCCACAGTTTGGATAAACTGGACTAAGACAGTAGAAATAGACTATGAAGAGATGAGGATGGGTTTTATCACCATTTAGGACGTGAGATTAGTAGGAGCAAGTAGTTAATTGAATAAGAGGGATGCAAGAGGGAGCAGGAGGAGCCAAGCTTGGCTAGTGGTCTGAATGCAAGCAGCGTAGCTGAAAGACACGGTGTAGGTTTGAGCACCATGCATTTTCCATTCCCCTCTCCTCAGTTCTGCCCTAAATGCCACAGACCCTGACCTCAGATCCTTTCTCAGATGGTTCTATTCTTACTTGGAAACTCACTTGCATAGAGTCTGTCTTTTTGGCTCTGCTATAAATTTATCCCATTCTTTGCCTACTTGGAATAGGGCTTTAACACAAGTCAGCTGCATGTTTTGTTATTTCCTGTCAGCATTCATATCCATGTGGAATCCTTGTCCCTTTTCTGCCACAAGTTTGGGTAGCAAGTACCCAGAAACAGTATCTAGAACACAGAGGAGATATCAAAGCCAGAAGATTATCATAAGTCCAACTTTCCCCTATCTTCTATTTTCCTATTAAAATGATCAGTAGGAGAATTGACAGTAGGGAAAAACAAGCCTCAGTGCTGGAAGTTACAAAAAGGAAACAGACAAAATGTAAGAGACAATATATTCTAAAGAACAGAGAGAGAAGATAAATTTAAGAACATTATCTCAGAAAAAGAAATACATGGGAAGTGGGGATGAGGAAGAGCATTGCCATCAGATTCTGAGGGGCCAAATATCTAGGGTAACACCAGGAGGAGGGACCTGAGAAAACAGAAGAAAAAGAGAGAAAAAAATATCCTTGATGTAAAGAAATTTATCTATACGTTAAAGGGGCCCATTGTGTACTAGGCACATGTAAGAAAACCAAACACACATCTGGATTTATTCTAATGACTTTTCTTTAAAATTCAGAGGTAAACAAAGCACAGCAGGCATATAGACAGAAAAACAGTCATCTGAAAAAGGAGAAAACAAAACAAGCTAGTGTGACATGTCTCCTGAAAAAGGAAAAAAAATACGCTAAATTCCAATAGTAAAAAAGATTGCTTCTACAGAGTATAAGAGAAAAAAAGGAAGAAAGTGAATAAAGAATATGCAATAAATCAAGAAGTCTTCTGTATATGAATACAAGAAGAAGATATTCTTGGTTCGGAAAGGGCTCAGCAGGTAACCAACTCTTGAACCTTCTCGGGGGGAAAAGTGTGTATGGTAAGTGGGCTGTGTTTATAGTTTGAAGAAGTAATTCAGCCAGGATATGAATCATAATGTAAAGGACTTACAAGTTCAAATGCCACAGTGTAAAATAATGAGTGGTGAACAAAAAAATCAACTAAATTTATGTTTGTGCATTATGTAGAATATATACATCATATATTGATAGGAGGTTATTTAAAAAAATTTATAATTCCAGTAATAATCCAATAGTAATTAGGATCTGAAATTCAGGATTATATTAGCAAAGGGAATGGGTGGGAAAACTTAACATGTATGTATTTCCTCATCTAATACAGGAAGGAATCAAAGGCACTGTTTCATTCTCAACACTGATAAAAGTTTTAGACAAATTGTAACCTAAAGATAATATTTAGTAAAATAACAAGTTAAATAGTCCTTTCAAATCAGTAAGAAAAAAAGACATAAAAAGATGTTACTAAAAACACAAACACAGCTTCTCTGTGTGCATTCTCTCTGTGGGAATCAGTCCCCTGCCCATAGCCACCCCAGCAGCCAGGAGATACCACCTGACCCACATGCTGGAAAGAATACTGAGACCAAGGGAGGCAGCCCAGAGGCCAGGCTGAACTACCATACTTCTGCTTGGGGATTTGAACTATAAAGCGTGAAGACTCAGGTCAGTACTTCTGCTGGGGTGGGGGCCTAAGCCTCATGTGACCTGGAATTAAGAGATCAGAGAAGCTATGTGTAAATAGGAAGGGTGGTTTGCCAAGAGAAGCAAAGGAATGAAGCTGGCCCACAGAAGTAAGAGGGGAGTGCATACATGACCATAGACATCACCTTTCCAAACCCCAAAAATAAAACTACTTTACATCTGAGAAAATGTGGATTTCTTTTCCTTATAAATATTATTCTGAAGTCAAAACATTGTCCTTTAGCAAAGATAAGAAACAGAAAGATAACATAAAAACAATAAATATTACAATAACCTTGGTAATATAAAATTTAATAGTCATAACATCAAATACAAATGGGTTAAAAGTTTCTAATAAAAAAAAATAGGAGGGTACTTCAAAAAGCTCATAGAAAAATAGAATTGAAAGATAATATGAATCTTTCCACGAACTTTTTAAGCACTCTCATGTCAGATGGCCTCCCACTCCCATGGAGAGTGAAGAATCATCTGATTACAAGTTTAACAAGTAAATGACTTTTGAAATTAAGAGGCACAGAATTGATAAAATAAAAGAATGGAGGGGAAAGGAATATGTTTAATGTCACATACAAACCAAAAGAAAACAATAATATAATTATTAATGTCAATTAAGTATAATTCCACCCAAAACAATTAAAGGGTAAGGAACTTTAAAACTAAACAATAATGTTCTAGAGAATAAACATAAAATGTCAATCTTTTACAGATTAAAGAGATAAGACATAATAAAGGATATAAAGGATAAGAATACTATAGTAAATCAAGTTCAATTGATATAAATAAAATGTGTCTAACTTTTAAATCTACAGACAGGGCAGCCACTTTAAGGCTGGAGTTGCTGAGCACATGAAGCAGGAGCAGGAGTTGACAAAAGCCACAGCTCTGCCTTTTGATGAAGTTGCATGGAGGCAGCAGGGGAGAAGAGGGCCTTGGGGGCCCCCAGGCCAGCAAGACCACTAATAGGGTTCCCATTGACTCAAAAAGGAGAGAGGAGCCACAACAACTGAAAAAAAGGAGCCATTCAGAGGCCTGTGAGTCATTGCAAGGGACCAGCACATGGTCTATCCTGTTGGAAGTGTTTGCAGCACGAGCAGTGGGGGAGACAGGCCCACTGGGAGAACACTGGGGCACAGCAAGGACAGCTGACTGGCACCCCAACCAGCAAAGTACCACTCAGAGGAGACTAGTCAGGAATATAGAATTGTATGGGGTGCAGTTTGATGAAAAGATTCAGGCCCAGATCAGACTTTCTATACAACCCAGGTGCACCAGGTCTTTGGAGAACCAGAAGTACCTATAAAGTCAACCATTAAAACCTGAGCTACACAAAAAGCCTTCCCTAGGGAATCAGCAGCAAAGCAGCAATTTAGCTCAAACACAGAGCTCAAGTACTTGTCCCCACAGGAAGTTCCCCCATTTTAGAAGTAAGCAAAGGACAAAAAATTAGTTCTAGCCCCACCCAGGGTCCTGAGGCATGGATCTGGAGACTGGACCTCCTGCTCACAACCAGGCACACTGCCAGCACCAAGGAGCATGACATAAACATCACCTCCACGTGGGTGGCCCACCACAGCCACCACAATAACCATGGCTGCCATGAAAGAGACTAGACACCACAACCACCATGCAGATGATCCGCCAGCCACTGGAGTGCATTGACACAAGGAGAGTCACCAGCAGAGACCAAAGAAAAGAAGAGGATGTCTCTCTCCACAAAGCCCATTCCAGTGTGACAGAAGAAGCATCTGCTCTATGATAATATTGGGGGACCTGAACACACCTCTCAGCATTGGACAGATCATCTAGGCAACAAATCCACAGAGTAACCATTACTCTTTCAGAAGGAGAGAAGAAATCTAAGGTTATCAGAGGTGGGAGGGGGGAAGGAGAAGGAGATAGGGAGAGACTGGACAAAGGGCATAAAGAGTGAATACGATTGGTAACAATATATATGCTAGTAATATTGATTTGATCAACATATGTCAATGTTGAACTCCTAAAATATGTGTAATCAAATATGATTCAATAAAAATTAAAAATGACAACAACAGCAGCAAAAAAGAATTTAAGGAGTGTTTTGTATGAGGAAATTTTTCATTAATTATACCATTAGAGTCAAAACCAACTTGATAATATCAGTTGACACTAAAATACAATTGATACAACTCAACAAACACACTATAAAAGGCTGTTCCTATAAAATATACTAAAATCAATAGCTTTGCTATATATAGGCAACAAAACAATAGTCAGAAGACATAATGGGGAAAAAGATTATGTTGAACCAGCAAGAAACATCACATAATATCCGGGAGTAAAGCTACCAAGAAATGCGTAGAACTTTTACAATAAAAACTCAAATTTTATTGAGCGATATTCAAGAAAGATTCAAATGATGGTGCAATACATCATTCTATGTGATCTGTCTGATGTAAAGATATTAATTTGTTGCAAGTTAATTTCTGGGCCTCATAAATCTCAGTCAAAATTCCTAAATAAAATAAAATAAAATGCATATTCTTTTATAAGCATTTAGGAATCATTGACAAAAATATGATTAAATACTGTTCACAGAATTTGGAAGAGACTGTGGCTATCTTCTGTATCCCCGATACATAGTACAAAGCCTAGACCACAGTTAGTAAATAATAACTATTTGTTGGAAAATTAATGAAAATAGAAATTACACAGGATAAATTCTCTGACAGCATTTCAATAAAATAAGAAATTAATTACTAATGGATTGAAAAATGTATAAGCTTATAGCAATGGAAAGCAATTAACAACCAAAAATCTTAATTCACAGATCAAAGAAAGAATCCAAATTTCAATTCCACATTATTAATACCCTGGCCAATCCACTATTTTCTCTTTTCTGTCCTAGACAAGGCTGTCTTTTTTGGTGTCTAAAGGAGCAATAACCTTTTATAATATCTCACTTTCTTTATCTTCAAAACTGCCTAAATTATGCTTTTTACTGCAGTATACTTGTGAGGGCTAAATGAGATAATGCAACAAAATACCCACGACAGGGCCTGGCACGTAGTAGATGCTCAGTGCACAGCTGTTGAGGCGCTATCTCTGGCCCTCCCCCCAGCCATGAGTGACATGCACAGGTTAACTCTGCACATGGGAAGGGCTTTACACCTGCCATCTTTACCTTCCTCTTCCTATTCCTCTTGCCGTTGCCGGCAATATCCTGTATCTCTTAATACCGTCTGCAGGAGTGGCTCACCCACTGTACTGAGCATAGTACAACCTTCCTTAGTCTGAACCTGAAAGCATACTAGCAAGATGTCACTGCGTGCTACTTGGTGCTTTCACAAGGAGGGCTGAGAATTAATGTCGCACCTTTGGCCTTGCTCTGCCCCTCATTTGCTTCTCCCCAAGGGAGTGAATTATCTAAGTGGCACGTAGAGAAGCAGGGACTGCCATGTATAGCTGAATATCCTTTTCCACATTTACTGTGTTCACACCCTGATCACGGAGAACAAATCTTTTCTCTTCTTTTCATTAAGTTTAATTGTAAAAGCTCTGCCCTGGTTTTTGTGTGTGTGTGTGTGTGTGTGTGTGTGTGTGTGTGTGTGTGTGTGTGTGTGTGTGTGTGTGTGTGTGTGTGTGTGTGTGTGTGTGTGTGTGTGTGTGTGTGTGTGTGTGTGTGTGTGTGTGTGTGTGTGTGTGCGCGCGCGCATGCGCGCCCGCCCACACGGTGGGGTGGAGGGAAAGGTGCTGATGTGTTCTAGCACTGTCTGTGACTGGGCAAGGAGGATTGTCCGACTCAGCGATTCAGTACTGCATTGGGAAGCCCATTGTTGTCACATACCTAAGCCACTTTCTCCAAAAACTGCATTACAGATTAGGTTGCCATTTAGATCTCCATCTGTCTGACCGCTCTTTGGTCACTTGGTTCAGAACTGGGGTTGGGGAAAGAAGCACCATTTAATAGGTCTTCTAGGATCCTGAGGACCTCAAACAATAAGCATTTTGCTATGAGCCTCCCCATGAGATTTTGTTAAGTGTGAGCAGGCCATGCTGGTTTGAAAGAGGGAAGACTGAGGCCACCTGGCATTTATGCTCTGCTTCCTGTGTTTCCCATTTTCATGCTTGTCATCCCCTTCGACCTAGAAGTCTCACCAAGCCAGATCCAGGGTAATTCTGTATTCTCCCTCTGTCCTCAGGCACGCACCAGTTACAAAATCCTATCAATTACGTCTTCCAAACATCATCTTAATTTTGGAAATTAACTCCTTATAAAATACATGTTTTGAAAACATTTTCTCCCATTTCTCCCATTTTCAGCCAACATTCTCCATAGGTTGCCTTTCATTCTGTTGATTGTTTTCTTTGCTGTGCAGCAGCAAGCAAGTAAACAAACAAACAAAAACATACAAGTGTTGGTGAAGGTGTGGAGAAATCGGGCCCCTCGTGCATGTTGGTGGAACTACGAAATGGTGTAGGCACTGTGGAAAGCAATGTGAACGTTCTTCAAAACATTTAACGTAGAATGACTGAATGACCCGGCAGTTCCACCTCTGGGTTTAGACCCCAAAGAACTAAAAGCAGCGACTTGAACAGTTATTCTTACACCCATGTTCACAGCACCATTTTTCACAATAGCTTAAAATGTGGAAACAACCCAAATATCTATTGGCAGATGAATAAATGTACAAAATGTGGAGTATACATACATATGTCTGAGTCTGTTTGGGCTACTATAACAAAATACCCCACACTGGGTAGTTTATAAACAAAAGAAGTGTATTGCTCACATTTCTGGAGTCCAGGAAGTCCAAGATCAAGGTGCCAGCAGATATGGTGTCTGGTGAGGGCTCGCAGTGCTTCAAAGATGGTGCCTCTTGCTGTGTCCTCACATGGTGGAAGGGGCAAGGCAGCTCCCCTCAGTTTCCTTTGTAAGGGCACTAATCCTATTCAGGAGGGCCGAGTCCCCATGATTTAATCACCTCCTACAGACCCTACTCTTATTACTATTACATTGGGAGCTAGGTTTCAATATATGAATTTATTTAGCAGGACACAAACATTCAGACCATAGCAACATACATTGAAATATTATTCAAAGGGAATCCTACGGTACAAGACAATATGGATGAGCCTTGAGGACTTAATGCTAAGTGAAATAAGCCAGTCATAGAAGGAAAAATACTGCATGATTTCACCTATAAAAGTTAGCTGAAAAAGTGTAATTCGTGGAAGAAGAGAGTAAAACAGTATTTGCCAGGGGCTGGAGGAAGGGAGAAATGGGTGTTATTAATCAGACTGTGTGAAATTTCAGTTATACAGATGAATAAGTTCTAGAGATCTGATACAAACATTGTACCTGCACATGACTATACTGTATCGTACACTTAAAAATCTGTTATAGACTATATGCCATATCAAGTGTTCTTACCATAATGAAAAAAAATTTTAAAATGTGACCTAATCATCTCCCACGTATAATCTCTCAGGGATTTCTTTAGCAGACATTCTCAACTTTGCGGTGTCAACACGTAACTGTATTTAGGTTGGTGGTGTGGTGTTTCACAGCTAATTATTTTTATTACTGTATCAATAAAGTATTGACATTGCTAAATTGGTTGAGAAGTCAGGCTATTTCATAATAGCACTGCTTTCTTAAGAGAAAGAGAAAGGAGAACCGTCTTGGCTAGTCCATTGGAAATTGCTCATAACTAATCTCCCATCATATCTGTGCAGCATGAGACACTACAACCTTCTCTTAATGGTAATTAGTATTTATTGTAGGGCTCTACCTTCCCCTAAATTTGGGCAGAATTTTTTTCAAAATCTAAATGAAATTATCAGACCTTTATGACTGGCCCTGCTTACCTCTGCTATATCTGGACTTGCACTCCATACTTTAGTAGTGCCAAATGCTTATAGTCTCTACAGTACAACATTTACACCTCATGGGCTTTGCAAATCCTGTCCCCCAGTAGTGTGCTGGTAGGAATTCAGCAAATAGCTCTCAGCAGAAAACAAAAACAAGAGCAGAAAAACCCTGATTTGTAGCGTTTGTGGATTTCCGTGGTGTATATGTCTACACCTTGACTGATATCAAGCTACCAATATGATGTCACTGAACACAGAGTAGGGAAGAGATGGGTAGTAGCATATTTATATGGTATTTCCACCACTAAATACACTAGACATAAATCTCAACAGCCTGGATTATAAAAAAGTGTAGTAAAAAATTAGTAAGGAATAAGTTTTGAGTATTTTTAAAATTTAAATTTAAAATAATTTATTTAAATATAAGTCCGCAGAATTGAATATTTTATTGTAAGACATACATCATATAAAATTTACCATTTTAACCATTTTTAAGTGTTCAGTAGCATTAAGTACATTTGCATTGTACAACCTTCACCACTATTCATCTCTAGAACTTCTTCATCTTTCCAAACTAAAGTCCTGTACCCATTAAACAATAACTCCCTATTCCCCTTCACCCCAGCTCTCAGTGACCACTATTCTATTTTGTCTCTATGAACTTGACGACTGTAGGTACTTTGTATAAATGGAATCATACAGTATTTTTCCTTCTGTGTCTAGCTGATTTCACTTAGCATGAGGTCCATTCATGTTGTTACATATTGCAGGATTTTCTTTGTTTTAAGGCTGACTAATATTTCATTATACATACACACATTCACACACACACATTTTCTTTATCCATTCATACGATGAAGGACATGTGGATTGTTTCTCTCTTTGGCTATTGTGAATAATGATGCTATGAACGTAAGTGTACAGATACCTTGTCAAGTCCCTGGTTCCAATTCTTTTGGGTACATACCTGCTGCAGATTGATCGAATTGTGTCCCCCAAAGTTCATATATCAGAAGCTTAATTCCCCACTGTAACTGTGGACGGTGGAAAATCTTATTATGGTAATTGAAAGGTGGGGCTTTGAAGAAGTGATTAATGGGTTAATGGTGGTTCTGAGGGCTTTAAAAGGAGAGTGCATGAGGAGCTATCTCTCTCTCTTCTCCACCATTTTCTGCCATTTGAGACCCCTGCATTGCTGTAAAGCCACCACCAAAGAAAACCCTCATGACATGTGTTCTCCGGACTTTGGACTTCACAGCCTCCAAGACTGTAAGCAATATATTTCGTTTTCTTACAAATTACCCAGTTCCAGGTATTTTGTTATAAGCAACAGAAACAGGCTAATACAATACCCAAAGGAAGAATTGCACGGTCATATGTAATTTTAAATTTAATTATTTGAGGAATCACCGGACTGTTTCCCATAGTGGTTGCATATAATTTAATTTTTAATAATGGCTATGTTTAACAATTGGCTCACACAGTTCCTGAAAATGCAGCAGTTAGCACCATGAGCCAGTGCAGGTCAGCTCCAGCATATAGTGTTCCTGGAGTGCACTTCCTGTCACAGTGCTGTCTGTCTGGTGCACTCTGGTAGATCCTCTCAAACCTTGCCCAAGTGCCACTTCCTCTGTGACACCTTCAATGACTTTCTGTATTACCCAAAAGAGTTGAGCCCTCTCTTCTCTGCACTCTATCTGTCCCTTCTTTTCCCTCACATGACTCATATTATAATTATACTGTAAAGTTATCTCAACTATTCAAATTTGTGGCCCAGTGCTTGGCACAGGTTGGGCCCTCTGTATGCGTTGGTTGTATTGACCTCACAGGTTTTGCTTAGTTTTCTGTGTGAAAAAAACCAACAGGCAGCACAACTCCTCTCACCCCGCCTCAGCCCTCAGACCATCATGGCCAGTGCTCTAAACTAGTGGGAGGTTTCAAGGACAGGGCAGGGGCTAGGTTGAACCCTGAGCAATTGTCCAGTCCTCACTCTGAAAATTAACCAGGGAAAGTAAGATCTGAGGCTGAGGTTCCACAGTGAACCAGAGGCCCAGACTCCAGGAAAGTGGAAGAGCAAGGATGTGGCTCGGTCTTGACTGAGAATAAATTGGTTTCTGGATCTGAGATTAGGAGAGCTCTGTGCTCAGCTGGGGAGGAGAAGGTTAGTCTCCCTGGAGAAAAAAGGTGCTCTGAAGTTTCTCTAAAGATTTCTCGACCTATGATCTCTAGGTGTCAAAGAACTTCAAAGTACATGTCCACCTACCCTCAGGCACTGGGTGGGACTGGACAGCAAGGGCCCAAATAGGCTTCCTTCTGCTTTTTGGTGGGTACTCATGGCATCAGCAAGGAAGGGCTAACCTGAGTGTGGCTTTGGAGCTTTTTCACTGAAAAAACAGATTTGCCTCCTCCAGGGTATCCTGTGAACTGCTCAAGCCTTCTGGGTCTGGTCATCTACTCTCATCCATGTTTCTGCATGTCACGCCTTTTGCAGAGGTCACCTGGAGCCCCTATGGGACTAACCACATGCAGTTGTGAGAGGCTGCCTGTGGGAATTTGGCTCCTGCTCCCCATGGCCCAATGAGCGTTGTCCTGCTCAGCACACTGGGGAGAGCTGGTCTCTACTTCCACTCTTCCCTCCACCTTCCTACCACTGTTTGGTGCTTTTATTGTTGTTATTGTTGAGTGTTGGTGCTCATATTTTGAAAAATAATTAACATTTTCCTGAATACTCTTCCGTCTTCCTGCCCCCTAATGAACTTGTGATTTCTAGTAAACAGAATCGTAGGTGTAAGGTGACAGATATCACTGTGAAAAACAAGAAGGAAAAAGCTGAATATATGTAGATGTGTGTTGTCTCGGAAACACAGTGATGGCTTTTCCACTTGGGCATGTGGAGTATCCCCTGAGTCAACTCAGTGAACTTGCAAAAGAAAGTAACATTTTACAGCGTGCCCACTAAGTGTAGGCTCCTTATTTGGCCTTTTATATACTTCTAACTTTATTATGTATCAGTGATTTTAGGAATGTGATAAAAGTTGCTGCAGCCATCTAAACTTTGGCTAGGGGATTGCCAAGGCATTATTTCCCATCCACTTGCTTTGAGTTTCTTAAATGTTGTCTTCCTTCCATTTCTGTCTGATTTGCTTCTGTATCCTCTCTCTCTTCCTCCCTCTCTCTCTTTCTTTCTCTCTGGCTTTATTTGGATTGATGACCTTCTTCAAGAGCATTTACCCCAAATTTGATCAAGAACATATTTGATTCACTGAATAAGCATGAACAAGCCATTATGTGTGCCAGGAGTCCTTGGTGCATTGATTTTTCCGCTGATCCCTAGAGTGCCAAGCACCAACTTTTTGAATGAGGAGGAGGGACTCCACTTCCATATCCTAGAACTTCTGGGCCCTGTTTTCCAGGACAGGGATCACCATGACATGTGCCAGATGTGCCAGATTTAATCTTGGAAGTTAGGTTTATTATCCCCATTTTACCAAGGAAGAAAATGTGGCCTACACATACAGAGTCAATTGCCCATGATCACCCTGCTATAAAATAGAAGAGTCAGGATTCAAACCCAGATTTGCCTGATACCAAGGCCTGCAGTCTTTATATTCTACTACAGAACATCCATTTAGTTGAGAAGCCATGTGAGAACATCAAATTTAAAAAAAATAATAATTGTTGGTCCTCCTGCCAATGGGAACTGTTAAAGGACAGCCCTGTATTACAGAACAGCTAACCTCTGTAGTACAGTTTAATGTTTTTAAGCTTGTCTTCCTCACTGGAAGGTGGTACCAGAAAGCCTAACCTGTGTCTCATTTTTTTTTTTCTACTGCTGGACCCTGAGCAACAGTGGCACTCAATAAATACCCTTTGATTTATGCTGTAGGCACAATGGGACTTGAGACCCACTGAGAAAGAAAGTAGCATCTGACCCTAAGTTTCTGACCTCTCTCCCCTCCCATTGCAAGTCAGGACCTGCTCTTCAGCAGGCAGATAATATTCTTCAAGCAATTAATTATCGTGATAAATGCCCACCCGCACTCCTGCTGAGCCCTGCATCTGCCCATTGGCATATTGTTGAATTATAATGCATAACTAATTAAAGGTGACCTCATGCCAGGCTGCTGGGTCTCCGGTGTCAGGGCCAACCACAAAACTGGTCATCAGAACATTTCCTTCCCCCACACACTCCCCCTTTCATTTTTTTTTTTTTTTGGTGAGTGTGCTAATTTCACATCCTTTCCCTGCATCAGCGAGCAGATGAGATCCTCAGCCAGCTTTCATCTTTCAGAAAAATGAATAGTGCAGAGAGAACATTATCAAATGAGCTGTTGAAGAAGTCAGTGAATATGTCATTGAGTGTGACTGCTTCCCGAATGAATTTAGATTTATCTCTGTTATCTTCCCCGCTCCCAGCCAGCCCCCCTTGCCCAACTGCCCCCCAGGGCTGGCGCCTGCCCGCCATGAATCCTGACCGACAGCTGTCTCTCCTAGCTGACAGATCCAATAGGGGCCTCTGAGCTTGTTCAGGAATTTGGTTTGTTAACATTATAAATGAGCTCATTGGGCAGCCCCTGTTAAACACCTCGTACCTCCTGCTTCTGCAATTTCTTAGAGGATTCATTTCCATTAGGCAGACACGGGCACAGACCACACTCTCACGCTGAAATTGTTTTATCATGTCAAGAACTGCTGGAATGGCTGTGACAACACAAGAACTAGAAAGCATCTCTTCTCCTACTAACAGTCTTACTGCTGTATTAAAATCAGAGAACTCCAGTTCTCACAACATTCATTCATTCATTCATTCATTCATTCATTCATTCATTCACTCACTTATTCATTTACCAAATATTTATAGAGCACCTACTTATGAAAAGAATCCTGTTAAGCACAAGGTATATATTGGTAAATAGTAGGCACATAGTCCCTGCCCTTGTGTAGCATATACTCTAGTTTATGATCTACTTCAGGAAGCAATTTCAATTGATTTCAGGTTTGCAAAGGAATAGACTATGAAAACCAAGAAAAGACAGTTGTTTAGGCAGAAGATCATAACCAGAACATGATCTGTGGGGCCAAGCAGGTCTGTGTCAATACTCAGACACAGAAAAGAGAAATATCTGGAACAAAAACAGGATGCTATGAACAAGGGTGTCACAAAACAGAAGAATCTTTTGGAAATTAAAAATATGGTAAGAACAACAAAAAAAATCAGTAAAGGAGTTGGAAGGTAAAGGTGAGAAGAAAGGAAAAAACAAAACAAGAGATGGAAAATAGGAGAGAAAAGATAAGAAAACTGCAGATTGAAAATGGAGTTTTGACACTAGGCTGATGTAAGTTTCAGAGAACTAAAACAGAAAAAAGAGGGCAGACATTATCAGGAAAGTAATACAGAAACATTTTCTATAATTGAATGTGTTTCTAGATTGCAAGGGTTTCCTGGCGTTGAGAAATAGAATGAAAAAAAGACCCACTTGAGCCCACACTCAGGATGCAAGGACAGAAATGACTCTAAAAGCTGCAGGGAGTATGGGAGAAGGGGAAGAAGGTTACACACTGGGGACTGGAAATAAGGGCATCAGGCTTCTCAACAGCAGCACTGACAACTAGAAGACTTGCAGCAATGCCTTGAAAATCCTGTGGAGAAATAATTTGCAACCTAGAATTCTGACCAAGTCAAATGATCAGGATATATGAGGAGAGAATAAAATATTTTCAGACAATGGGGTCTCAGAAAAAATTGTCTCCCGTGTTCTCTTTCCTGAGATGCTGCCACAGAATGTGCTTTACAAAAGGAATAAAACAAAACAAAACAAACAACAACAACAACAACAACAAAACAAAGAGGAGAGCATAGGATCTGGGAAGTCAGGGCTTCTTGGGAATTCCAGGATGTTGACAAAGAGATGCCCCAGAACCAGGGCTTGGAGAGCTGTGGGTACAGCTTGGAAAGGAAGCTGGAAGGCTCCAGGAGAGATGCCTTCAAGAGATAAGCAAAATAATATCTTTCCTGATGTGTTTAATTATAGCAAAAGAGGTTTAGAATTCTGTCAGAATCTTGGGTAAGAGAAGGATATTAGGCACAATAGAAGTACTTAAAAAGTATTCAAGAAATTTTAAAAATAGTAATAATAACTGCAGAGCCCACTTTCCAGATATTGGCTCATATTGGCTTACAAAATCATCCAGGACGTATTCCACATTCTAGAGACAAGAAGCTCTGTAACTTCATGGCAGATCAAGACTCTGGCAGACCTGCGACTGGAGTCCTCTTTCACCTCCAGCCCTGCCAACTTTCAGAGTACAGATCCCAGAGTGTAGATCCATTAGGGAAATATTACTCTGGAAAAACAGAGCAGGTCTCAGCTAAGTATCCTGGAAAAGAAGGTGACAGAGTGACACACAGGGAATAGGAGGCGGCCTCATTCATTCATTTACCAGTTATTAAGCACCTATTCTGTGCTAGGCCTTTTAGGCAATCTGGTGGCCTCTGCTCCATAATGCCTGAACTTCCCAAAGGAAAGTGAGTGCACAGAGCATAGTGAGGTGGCTTCACAAGTGGGGGGAGGAAGTAGACAGGTGGACACGCAGAGCCCCTGCATTTTAGACAAGTCATATATGGCCAGTGAGGATTCGCAATGGAAAGGTGGAAGGAAAGAATGAGGTAGATACCCAGAAGCTGAGAGACAAAGACAGTAACAGAGTCAGATAGAGGGAGGCGAAGAGACAATATAGAGAAAGAGACAGAAAAAGAAAACAAGGATTTCGTTAGCAATGCATTCAGTAGTAGAAGAGATAAAAAGGAATATCCAATTAACACACCATATAATTGCTTGCAGACATTCTTTTTTATTTAAAGATGAAATAGCTAAGAGTTCTAATCAAAACTAGGGTCACAGCCTACATATTAAATGAAAGAAATTGATTGGGTTTTTATTATGCCCTGACTACTGCCAATGCGCCTGGATCACAGATTGCCATAAATTTATACTTATAAAGTACTAATTGCCCAAGTCATAAAGGTAACAATGGGATAATGAAATCACTCTGATCAAGCTGAAGCCAAATTCTGCTTGACGACACGGGGGCTTTGTGAGGGGGGACAGGCTGGAAGGGCTTGTGCATACAAACCCAGGAGCCTCCATTACAGTAAACACCAGCAGGAAAAGTACAAAGACCTCTGAAGGTCCCAAGTTCTGTACTAGGGGGGCTTCCTTTCTAAGAAATCACTTAAGAAGGGGGGCGGTTACATTTATAAGACAAGCACTTGTAGCCTTTATTTGTCTTGAAAAACTAATGACTGACTTAATCACATTTGATTAAAGGAGATGTGTTGATGTAGTCATGTGTTTCTGATTGCATTAGGCTTGATTGAAAGTGGCAGGGAGAGTATGTAATAGTCTAACTGCCCCTATATCTTGTCATTGGGGCTTGGCAGGCATGACGTGAGAGAATCCTGAGGGAATTGTGGTGGTGCACAATGTCATCTTTCAACTTGGGGGAGGGGTCTGGGCGGGGAGTAATCTCCACCATAAAATCAGGGCTCCCACATCAGAGCTAAAGAAGGACTCAGAACTGATCCTCGCACACTTCCATTCTTAGAGGACTGCAAATAAATAAAAGGAAGTGCATGCACACTTAAAAATGTTCTCTTTTAGAACATGTGGATATGGAATGACAAACTAGGGAGGTTTTTAAACCCTTTTTTAATTAATGTGCATAAGAAGGTAAGTGTTTAGATTTAGGAATTAATAGGTAAACCCAATTTTTAAAATGAGTTTATTGAAAACCTGCTTTTTTCCGAGAAAGATTTACATTGATGAAAAAAACTGATTCACAAGTCCTGCTGTGGCAATATATAAATGCATATGCAGGACAGGGGACCACCAGCTCCATGTTAGGTGTGACAGGACTGGACTTTTGACAGCTGTTCTTCAGCTTAAACCTTCCTGGAAGCTGCAAGTCCCACCGAAGTCACCCCTACATTGTGTCTCACTTTGGCAAGCAATAGGCTTTTTCTCTTACCACCCCCTCCTTCTGCTAAGATGTGTTCTCCAAATACAGTAGTCCCTCCTGACCCACGGTTTTGTTTTTGCAGTTTCACTCACTGGTGGTCAACCAAGGTTTAAAAATATAAAATGGAAAATTCCAGAAATACACAGTTCATGAGTTCTAAATTGCACACTATTCTGAGTAGCATGATGAAATCTCCTGCCATCCTGCGTCATCCCCGGTTGTGAATCATTCTTTTGTCCAGTGTCTCCACACTGTCTCTGCTACCTGCCCATCAGTCACTTAGTAGCAGCTTGGTTATCACATCGACTGTCATGTCTAGGTGTCGCAGTGCTCATGTTCAACAAGAGTAGTGATGCTAATGGTTCTATTTGATTATTAGTTTTTGTTGTTAATCTCTTACTTTTCCTAACTTAGAAATTAAACTTTATCATAGGTATGTATGCCTAGGAAAAGTCATAGTGTATATAGGATTTAGTACTATCCGTGGTTTTAGGCATCCACTGGGGGTCTTGGAACGTATCTCCTATGGATAAGGGAAGACTTCCGTTCTGCTAGAGTATAGTGTAGAGGTTCTTAAGCTCTAGCATACATCAGGCTCACTGGAGGGCTTGTTACAAATGAGATTTCTGGACCCTGACTCCCAGAGTCTTGGATTCAGTAAGTCTGGGGTGGGGCCCGAGAACTTTTAGTTCTAACAAGTCCCTATTGCTGGTGGTCCAAAGACTAAATTTTAAGAGTAGTGTGCTAGAGGAATCTTTCTAATTTGTTAATTGAATTATGTTTCATACCTGCTCAAAATACTTCAGCATTTCCTAGTTGTTTACTGAGTATAGCCTAAATGTTTTATCCTTTTATTTCCCATCATTTTTGGAAGAAGGCAGGGCTTGGGGACAGACAGACAGATTGACATGCCAGACAGCTAACCAAACTCCTAAGCCTACCATTCTAAAGTCCTTCATCATCTAACCCCAGGTGACTTTTCTAATTGCACATTTTTTATATATTATAAAATAAATACATATGATGTACAGAAAAATTAGAGAGTATAGGACAATACAAAGAAAACATGAATAAGTTTCCTGGCCAAGAAAAAGTCTGGAAAGATTGACAACCAACCATTATTAGTGATTACCACTTGGTGGAGGCATTCTGCATGATTTTCACTATTTCACTCGAACTTTTCTATATTGCTTGATTTTTATGAAAACAATGCAGCTATTTTTACTGAAAAAAAAAAAAAGAAAGAAAGAAATCATCTACAACCCTACCATCCAGGAACATAATTTTTAAAGCCCAATTCTTGTGCTTTTTCCTCATGTACCCAGTTTTTCAAAGTGAACATACTCAACTCCGCAAGTTCAATTTCAGTTCTTCTGCCCCACCCTTCTGCTCCGTCCTCCCAGCCATGAGTGTCCATATCAATAATGAATCCATGCTAATCCTATTGTCCCTTAGTGTGGTCACACGAGCCCTCTGGGCTTATTTCCTGAGAAGCCCTGGGAAGTTTTCTGAGTTAGAAGAAGACCATACCTCCAACCCTGACTCCTCCATGGGCCTACTGTGACACCTGAGGGTATGGCCACATCTCACAGAGAACATGATTTCAGCTGTCATCCACCAACTGTGTGACCAGTTCAGTTTACTGAACCACAGGCCCGTAGTCTGTAGAACAGTGACATAAATACTTAATGGCAGGAATGACTGAAGGTTACATAACATGTGAACAGCCTGGCCCATAGGCAGTATTCATGAAGCATCATTCCATTACCCCATCTCCTTTCCTCCTCCATGCGCTAGAGACGTTCCTTATCAGCGCTACCTACCTCACCTCCTGATGGGGCTGCATGAGGTTTGGATGTGCCCTAAACTTTTTTTTTTTTTTTAATAGGAGAAAAAAGATCTTTGGAAATGTGGCCATTACACCTGGATTCTTGAAACCATGGACAGAGTCTATGGAGGTGAGGTTTCTGCTTTCATATTCTGATCCCTTCCTCTGTGACCCACTCTCTGACCAGACTATTCCCTTGTGAAATTGTTACATGGCCTTGAATGAACTGTGTCTTCTCTCAAATCCTCAGCCCTCCTTCCCTTCCAACCTACCACCCACCTGTAATATGAAGAGACTGGATTTGTTTTTTTTTTTCAAAGCCTTTTGTTTGTTTTTTCACTGGAGCCTTCTGAATTCTAATGTTCTCTGATTCTATGAGCTTATGAAACTGATAGATGAATTAATATAAAAGAAAGTAGAGGATCAAATGATTGAAAGAAGGCAGGAGAGGCAGTTGGCAAGAAAAATGAGTGAGAGAGGAAAATAAGTGAAAGGAGAAATGGAAAAGTGCTGCAATGAACAAATGAAAAAACAGAAAAATGAAGCCTTGCACATCAGCAAAAGAAAGAGGCAGCAGGCAGCCTATCCCCAGAGAAGATAGACATGTGTTTTTCTGTACAGCTATTTTTCACCCTCACATACAATGAAGGCAGAGCCATAGTTAGAATTTTTAGTAGCTTCAAGATAATTTAAACTTCATCGTTCTGTTTGACTAGCATTAAAATATCATATAGATTTTTCTCCAGCGGGTTTGTACATCACCACATAATTGGCACCCTCGGTACCTGCTATTACTCTCTCTTCCACAATAGAAGTGGTCAGAAAGTTCAGAGAAAAAAAAAATCCCCCTTCTGCATCTCCTTGATTTCACAGCACAGAATGAATGTGAGACATGGATCTGGTTTTAAATAAATTATTAGCACCATATAATTTCTTGCCATGTAATCGAGGGTACATTTTATGCGGAAAAAAAAAAGTGAGAAAATAATTTGCAAATAGATTTCATCATAAAAACATGCAAGAAGAACACCTAAAACAGAACTTTTGGTGATGAAAATGTTTTGTAAAATATGTGTCTGCTTCCTCTTATAGTTTCTGCCTTTTTTTGTAAGGAAAAAAAAAATCATTTATGTTGCAGGTAACTTCCCTTTGGTCTAGTTATTGTTACCGTTCCTTGCATTTGGGGACCGCACTGTATATTTATTGCAGCTTCGTTTTGCTGTTTGAGAATTGGAGACACTCAGAGTTAGGAGGAAGATCTGGGTTCATCTGGGCTGATGTCTTGTTCAAAGCCAAATCTCTTTTACAGTTTCCCAGGCATTTGATAATTCGGCCTCTGGTTGCATAGTTCCAGTGACAGGTCATGGAAGCATCAGTCTCGGTTTGAGATCTGGAGAATGGACTTAAATCCTGGATCTACTATTCACCTGCTGTGTGCCCATGGACAAGTCATTTACCCCCATCTGTAAAGTGGTGATATTATTTCTAACCTATAGAGGAGAAATGGATTTGAGTCCTAACACACTGCCTGGAATGCAGTAGGTGCTCAATAAAAGTGCAGCTTATTCTGCATGATGGCACCAGGTATTCCCTGCTTGTTAGATTCCTTGTTTACTAATCTGTCTGAGAATGAGCTGAAATCTGCCTTCAGGTGACATCTATCCATTGGTTGTTACCCTGTCCTTCGGGACTACACAGACAAGGCTATCTTTCCACTTCTTCCATGTGATAGAAATTCTTAGACAAACATTGTAGCTCTTTGACTCTTCTCTCCTCCTCACTGGGCAACCCCAATAACTGAATGAGCACACAGGATAATACAGATTGTGTTAAATATCACCAGAAACAAGCCAGAAAGCCATATCCTAAAGTTATATCCATCTGTATGTGTAAAATGGAAATGGATTGGTGGAGAGGGCTATGATGGCATATTCTATGGACATGTCTGGCTTCAGAGGCCCAATCTAGGCATCTGGTAGAAGCTTCTAGTTGCAAAAGTATCTGGTTCTTTATCCTAACACATTTCTCCCGAGTCTGTAGCAGCTTCATCCTCCAAGCATTTGCTACTAATGAATTATGCAACATACCTAAAAACAAACAACTAAGATATACAGTGACTTCTTTAAATGGTTTAACAAATACAGTATTAACCAAATGTTGATAAATAAAGCACTCGTTTTTGTTCTTATCTCAAGAAAAAAAAATCGTCTGGAGGGAGTAGTGGTGATAAAAAGATGGGGGCAAATGGCCATCTACTACTCATAAGCTTCTCGGGAACTCATGAGGACCTTCTAGCCTCCCTCATTAAAATGGGGGTTTTCCTTATTGGGCAAATTTTGTGGATGTATCTGATAATTTTATCTCACTTAGATCTTTCCTGTCTTCCCAGTCCCATTGCAACTGCTTTTTCTCAGACTCTCATCAGGACTCCTCTGGATGGATAGAAGAGTCAGTCTCCCTGCATCCAGGCTCAGCTGCTTCTAATCCACAGGCTTCTGGGCCATTTTCTGAATACAAAATCCAAGTGTATCTTCTATTTAAAGTCCTGTTGGCTTCACAAATAAAAAACAACTTCACTATCTTGCATGCAGTACCTTTCAAGATAAGATTCCAGCCAAGACTCCTGCCACCACCTGCCTTCCCCCTAACTTCTTTTTCGTTCTTTTTCTTCAGGCTTGCTCCTATCTCTACTTTGCACAGGCAATTTGCTGTAGCAGAAAAGTCCTTCTCCTTTTAGAAAATTTCTATTCCTTCTGCACATCTTAATTCAAGTGTCACTTCCTCTGGGAACTCTCCAAGACTTTGGCAGGTGGCGTTAACAGTTCCCTTGTCCTTACTTCCACAGCATTTGGTACAGACTTCTGCATTAGAACCCAACACACATAGCATGTGGGTATTTCTTCCCTATTTGACTTTGAGTTCTCTGAGGACAAAGTCTGTGTTTTGTTCATCTGTGTTTGTTTATCCCTGCTTCCCATCCTGCCAGCTTTATTTTTGACTGCTAGAGATCAGAGAATCTATGAAACAGATTGGAAAATTGAGACCAAGTGGCAAAATGGGGATTTCATTTATAGAACATCTGTTCTGGGAGGCACTGTATTTGATGCTTTAGGTTCACATTCTCATTCAATTTACCCCAAGCCTTTGAGAGGCCACTGTGGGCGGGGTGTTGGGGTGAGAAGTGACCTGTTAAATGTCACAGAGTGAGGTGGTGGTAAACCCTGGTCGAGAACCCTACAATCCTGACTTTCCTGTCCTGGGTTCTCCCCTTCTCCCTTGCTTCCAGATTTTTCCCTTCTTCTGTCTGTTGTCTCTTCCTTCTATATTTTCAACTATGCTTCTTTCTTTCATTCTTTCTTTCTCTCTTTTTCATTTTATCCTTTTCCTCTCTTTTTCCCCCAATCATTTTCTCCACTAAATTCCTTCCTTTCCTTTGCCTTCACCCCACCCCTTATTCTAACTCCCATTTCTCCTTCCCCATCCTTTCCCTTTGATTCTCTATTTTACTTTTTCCATCCCACTAATACTTCCATAGGAAAGTGGACTTTATCTGCTATCAGAGCTTTCTTGCTCTGTGCCCAGTCTCCACCCACCCTCATTTCTTTGGCTGTGATTGAGCCTCTGGTCACTATGCCCCTCAACATGATACTCCCAGCACGCATTGCCCTCTTGAGGCCGGGATAAGCTGCCCATCAAGAAATTAGCAAAGAGACAAGCTCAAAGACCAGTGAGGTTGGTTAGATCATCTTTCTTTGCCCCAGACAAAATCCCAATCCACCAAGATGAAGAGACCTGAAACTCTGAGTTTCCCCTGGGAGCTAAGTCTTACCAGAGTGGAGAATGAAACTTGACACACAGAGCGAGTTCCTGTCACTACCCAAGCCCCAGGGTAAAATACGCAGCAAAGGCTTCCACAGACCAGATAATATCAACTTCTGAGGCTGGAAAAGTCACAGCTGGTTTCAGAACTAATTTGGTGGTAGAAACTCTGCTGCGAGAAAAGTTTGAAGTCTTGTACATTTAAAACATATTGGTTTCATGCTCTTTGAAACAAATGCTAAAAAAACCATAAAATGACCTCGGGTGGGGGGATGTGTTGAGTATTTGATTGCAAACAACATTTTACTATTCATTAACACAAAAAGATGAAAAATTCTGAGAACATAGTTTACATAGCTTTAGAACTTAAAGAATTTAACCAAAAGTAAATATAACCTTGGGAAATTAAGCAATTAAATATTAGGGAACTAAACACTAGACTAGTACGATTAATATTTGTGAGTATTTTTTTTTCTTTTTCCTATAGGGGAAGTACTTGGTGAGTCTTGTAGGATCATTAGGGACATACTCTTGAGGGACTCAGTTCCCAGTATCCAAAGGGAGGGACAGAAACAAAAGACCTGCTCCCAAAGAGTCTGGCTGGGATATGTTTGCAGAGAGAAGTTGGGGAAAGAGAGCACCTCCCAAAGAAGTGGGGAGGTGAGAGAAAACTCAGCGGCCACAAAGTAAGCAAAGGGAACTTTAGGAGCTCTGAGAAAATGAGAAACGGCTTTAGCTCAAGACCTGGTAGCTCTGCTCCATGGACTGTGAACTCCTTAAGGGCTGGCCTGTATCTACTTCATCTTTACTACCCCAAAGCCTGACACAGCACTTGGGCATAGTAGACGTCCAATAAATGTGAGGGTACTTCAAAAAGTTCATGGAAAAATAGAATGAAAAGGTACTACCAATCTTTCCATGAACTTTTTGAAGTACCCTTTTATTTGCCAGGTGAATATTACCTAACATTTCTTGAATACTTACTCTATGTCAGCCTAGTCTATCTGCTTTACGTATATTAACTTTAAATTTCATCACAACCCTAAGAGGAGGAAACTGAGGCACAGGAAGTTTAAGTAATTTGCTTAAGGTTACACAGGTAGTTAATGCTCATGCTCTTGGAGATCACTAGAGACTCATTACCAAAATACAGGGAGTTTGTGAACCATGGACCCTCTTGGTTCCCTGCCAGAGAAAGGGAATGTAGGGTTCCAGTGATAATACTGAGGGGGGGGGGCTCCTCCAGTGGCAGTACCATGTTTTGTGCCAGAAAAACACTCCGTTTAATCTCATTTGATCTTCTTTGTAACCCTACATGGGAAGCAATATTATTCCCATTTAGAAAATTGAGACTCAGCAAGGTAAAAAGCTTGTTTAAAGTCACAAAGCTAGTAAATAGCAGTCAGTATTCTTTTCATTAAGACAGGCTCCACTGTCACTTGAAAACTGTAGCCCTGGATTATGCTTGCTCTGGAAATGTGGCCCAGCCTCCCTCCCGCATCTCTGCTCTCAGAGCAATCCAGCTGACACTCTTCATCTGAACCCTGCTCCAGACAGGAAGTGAAGCAAAGGATAAAGTAACATTGCTTTACTGAAGAGAGTGAGTTTGTCTAAAGGAAATGCCCTAGACACTGAGCCAAATGCTTAGAGAGACGCAAAGGTGCTTCCAAGAGAGGAGAACTGAGACTCTGCCTTCTAAACTGAGCCACCATCCTGCCCAAGAGATTCCAGAAACCAGGAGCCCAGCCTGTGTTGTAATCACAGTAGAGTTCAGCTTCCCCCAAAGAAGGTCCCAACGAGTCCCGGATTCCATCCTTTTCAAGTGTGTGTTTCTCTCTATTCAGCTTTTAAACCTGGGTCTAGGAAAGACTTTTGTGAGTCTGATCTGCTCAGCCCAGTCACATGACCAAGTCCTGGCTCAAGGGATTCCATGACAGTGGCTCCACCAATCAGACTCATAACCTGGACTTGCGGACTTGGACTGAGGAACAGCAGAAGCAGGCTCAGTGGAGAACTTGCTGAGCCTGCTTTTTCAGGTTGTTGCAATTTTCTGAGCTCCT
The DNA here is from genome assembly GCF_027409185.1 of Cynocephalus volans. NCBI lineage: Eukaryota > Metazoa > Chordata > Mammalia > Dermoptera > Cynocephalidae > Cynocephalus > Cynocephalus volans. Next base: position 115,480,219 of record NC_084463.1, read on the forward strand.
CAGTAATCTTTCAGTAAGATCCCTGATAGGTCATTCTCCCCTATTGCCTAATTGCAAATTGACAGACTAACTTTGGTCCTCCCGGGAAGCTGAGGGAGGCCAGGTAATCTGCAGCCACCTTCAAGTTTTGCCCAGATTCCCATCAGGAGCCATGAAAGCTACCTTGAAAACCCAAGGTGAGAAGTAGGGATGGAAGAGCTCACACCATCAAACAAGGAAATGACAGTGTCAGCTGAAGGTTGCCTTGGTGTTTTGGTACCATGATTCCCAGCAGTTAAGCTGATCTTCGTCTGTGGCCTTCAGTCTTAGAACTCACCCTTCTGCCTACCAGGTACTCAGCTTTATCCCAGTTTTAGAAAATTGCCCATGTTGGTTTCTGAGTGTCCATACCTCAGGGGAATCTGACTTTCCCTTGCATATTTATTTCCAGCTCACAAACACCTCTCTTAAGATTGACTAAGCTCAACCATGGTTTCCCGAAGGACCGTAAATCTTCCAAAGAAGAAAGAGACCTGGGTGGAAACCTTCTTTACCTCTTAGTAGATGTGTGATTTAATTTCTCTGAACTTCAATTTCAGTACCTTTATATAGAAATAGGACCTACCATAGGATTGTCCTGCATCTTGAATGAGATAATGCGTTTAAAACCCTTACCCGTTTAATAGTCTCTTTCACTTGCGTTTGTATCATGCATCTCTTTTCTGTCCATGTGACACTAGACAAACATCCAATTAGTGCTTCTTGAATCTCTCCCCTAACTACTATCCTTTGTGATGATTTTATAACTATTATTTCATTGGCTCTTAAAACAATTCCTTTGGAGAAGGCAGCAAAGGAATTATGCCTTTTCTACTGATGGCTGCCTCTTTGAGCCCTTTAAAATGCAGACAATTTGCTCAAGGGGTTGACCTGTTATTTACTTAGACATGTTCCCGTTCATTGATTTCCCAGGATACCCATACTTCTTCAGCTTAAAATTTCTTGTTTTAGGACTGACACCTTTGAATTTAGTGATGAATATTGGAAATATCTACTTGTCTCATACCTTGACTCTGCTTCTCGGGTAATCCCACGGATTAAGTGACTGTATTCAGATGACCAGAACTCAACTCTTGGAGGCTACTCATCTGCTCATTGGCCCCACTCACAGCAATCATGAATGCGACGCACCTGTCTGATGGCAGTCCAATTTCCAGCCTGGCTTGGTGTCTCACCACTGGTGACCCCAATTCTATAGGGAACTCTTTCAATTTAGATGGCTTTCCAAAGAGTTAGTGACACATGCTAATATTTCCTCATAGTTTTTATACTTTTTATTTCTTTTTAATTCTCTGTGTACTGAATTTATGTATTGCTATGGTGCACACTCATGATCAATCCCTCATTTTCTGAAAATACACAGTATATGAGCTCTGATGGCCTGTTGGCTCTCAGCACTCTCAGTGAAATTAAAAGCCCTATACAGCAAATACAGTTTCTCTTCATTATAGGATCTAGATCTCTATTGGACAGTATCTGGTATTAAAAATAGCCCTAGGCTAGTTTGGGTTCTAGTCTAAGCTTTGTCTCTAATTCCATGGAACTTGGCTACATTATTTCACCTTTATAGATTTCAGTGTTTTCACCTGTGGTACTGGAATAATTCTATCTGCCTTGATTAATTCCCAGGGTAGTTGTAAAGATCCAAAGATACGTGAATATGTTTCAAAAAATTACAAGGTAACATACAAATGCATGATGTTCATATTATTACATTTAATGCCAATCAAAGTAATTGACTTTGAAACTGAAATGATACAGAGAAATGAACCATTTTAAGTATTGGTCAGATGTTAACATTAACCAGTTAATCCCTAAAGTTCTGATTTTGTGAATATACTTCGGGAATACTGGCTGGTACTAAGCCAGAATTCAGATTTTAGTAGAAACATCTAAGTAGATATTTAAGAAATATGAAATCAGAGATTTCCTTTCTTGTGCTTTATGAGCTAAGTAAACACAAAGGCACACTTATATGCACTCAAACGTATTCTCTCGCTCTCTCACACACACACACACACACACACACACACAGGCACAAAGTATTACGCAATTATAAAACAAAAAGATTTTGTTCTAGCTAAGGGTAGGAAAGAATTTATCCAGCTCCTAACATGTGCCAATGGTGGGTTAATTGCTTGAAATATGTTGCATCATTTAGTTTCTACAACACAGCTAGGCATTATTATCCCCATTTTACAGATGAAGAAAATGAGGCTTGAAAACATATGACTTACTTCTAGTCACCCTGTTAGCATATGGTAGAATTAGGATTCATACCCTTGACAATGTTTCCAAAATCTCTATCTTTCCTAAATGCCCATTATTTTGACTGGTTTCTGTCTATCTGCCTTAGATGACCTGGGAGAGCAGGGTAAAAATAAAGATTCCTGGACTCTACTCAGGAATTCTTGAAATTCTGGTTTGGTATTCTGGGCTGAGTCCTTCAAATTTGTATACTTAACAAACATCCCAGGAAATTGTGAAGGGCAGTCAGGTTTAGCATCATATCACACTGGTAAGTTCAATATGCCACATAAGAAAGGATCAAGAGTAGTGGCAACTTCTGGAAAAGGTAAGAGATTTGTGACAACATCTGAATCACACACATATGCACACACACACACCTCTCCTTTTCTTACTCAAAAATGTAAGCTTTGCTTATATCCCAATCCAATCCAAAGGAAGGGATTTTTGTCTGTATTTTACTCTGCACTCCAAGTGCCTAGAACATTTTCTGAGGTACAACAGATTGCTATAAATATTTGCTAAATGCAGATGAATGAAATTCATTAGTTTCCCTGGCAAAGAGATGGATATACAGATAGACTGGAAAAATAGGTGTAAGTCTCTGGTTCTATGTTTGCTCATTTCTCTGTAAGATTTTTTAAATGGTTAAGTGCCTGGAGCAGATGTTCCAATTCAACAATGAGCTGGTCCTTCTCACATCCCTGTAATCTTTCTCCTGAAATTGTTAATGAAACTTAGAGACAAACATACCACAATTCAGCTCAAAACTGGGCTCCTCAGTCCCTTTGGTTCATTTCCTCCCAAATTCATGAATTCAGGAAGAGCTTGTCAACTCTCTGAACGAGACGACTGTGGCAAAACAAATTTATGAATCCAATCAGAAAGGAACAGAAGTGATTCCACTGGTTTGATGGATGTGCCCCAACAAATCCCTGCCTCCCTCTGAAGCTGGGGGGTTGGAGGAAGTTTGAAGAGACCACATGAGAAATCTATTTGTGACGCGATATGGATCCTGAGTGAATGGGCCCAGAGGTAGGGAAGGCAGCAGTCTGCATCCATTAGCATCGCCAACATCTGTCCTCCCTTCCAGCCACCTCCACCGAGGCCCACTGACCACGGTCTGTCACTAGATCTAGTGCCCAGATGTTCTGCTTGAGCAGAGCATTCATAGCACTGTCAGCCCAAGCATTATAGGGGAGAATGTAGCTGGGGCAGGGGAAGCATGTAGGGAGAGGCTGGCAAACTTCCCCCATGATGGCTACCATGCTGTGAAATGAATCAGTATTCCAGAGGATTAAATCTGTACTGTTAATGATCTTATTCCCACCACCAACATCCTTAAGATCAGAAGTTACGTTGACAAGTGCCTGAGTTCATTTTAACCCAACTCAAGCATGCAGATTTTCCCATGTGTAGCCTGTGCCATGCAGCCACAACCAGCTTTTCAGAAATCGTAATCACAGTCAACATATTGGGGACTTCCTGTGTAACATGTTTTGTACTAAGCACTTTAGGGCATGATGTCTTTGAATCCTCAGAATTAGATAGGAATCTGAATACCAATATTTCACAAATGGAGATGCTGATGCTCAAAGAAGTTAAATAACTCCAAGACTACACAGTGAGCAGGGGTTCTGCCTTCTCCAGAGCCTGAGCTCCTACTCACTATGAGTTACCATTTTTGGACCTGCACTACTGCGGGAACATTCCACCTTCAACCTCAGTCCTTCAGGTTTGACCTTTCAGCTCCTCTTTTCAATTCCCTGCCTCCCTTATCTCAGCTTGGGCATTCACATGACCCTTATCGGTTAATCTTGGAGTCTTTGCTCTGCAATTTTGCCTCAAGCCTAGCATTTAGTACTTCATCTATACCTATTATCCACCTCAACAACCACAGATTCTCTTAGCCATCTGGCTACAGTTGCTTAAGAGTTACAGCTTTTCATGCAACTCCTGGAATTTCTGCACAATGGAAAAGCAAAGAAGAGGCAGGGAACCTCTGATATTGGTGAATCAGGACATGAGGGGAGTTACAGCATCATTACGAGTGAAGTGATGGGGTCTCTGGGGAGTGTACAACCCAAAAGAAGATTCTAAAAAACACCTGCAGAGTGCAAATTCTGACCTGATTGCTGTGTGACCTGGACAAGTTACTTACCTTCTTTGGTACTCTGACTCCACATCTGAAAAATGAGGAAAATTCTTCCTTTAAGACAGAATACAGGTTGTTGTAGAGTAAAGTGCATGGGGTACATGTCCCACTGCCTGGTGCTTAGAGGATTTACTGCCATTGGTTCCTGCTATAGTTTGAATGCTCCCCAAAAACTCACATTGATACTTGATCCCCACTGTAACAGTGTGAAGAGCGTGGGAAATCCCACTATGGTATTTGAAAGGCGGGGCCTTTAGGAGGTGATTGGATTGTGAAGGCTCTGCACTCATGAATGGATTCATAAATCACAATTCATGAATAGATTCACAATTCACAATTCATGAATGGATTAATGGGCTAATGGATGAGTGGATTATCACAAGAGTGGCACTAGTGGCTTTATAAGGAGGGCAAGTGAGCAGCTAAAATGCTACCTGCCCCTCCCCCCCAGGCCATGTGACACCCTGCATTGACACAGGACTCTGCAGAGAGTACCCACCAAGAAGAAAGCTCTCACCAGATGTGCTCCCTGGACTTTGAGTCTTCCAGCCTTCAAAACTCTAAGAAATTAATTGTTTTTTTTTATGAATTATTGATTTTTGGGTATCCTGTCTTAAGTGACAGAAAATGAACGTATACAGTTCCCTTAACCTATGGAATGATTTCTGAAAAGTTCCTCTCTGAGGAGTAGTTCCAACATGAGTCTGGGCCTTCTCTGCTAGACTGATCCTGCTGCCCTACAACTCAGCCCCTACAAGTACCCTCCCCAGCCTTCACCTGAGCCTCAAGTATGTCAAGAGCATGGAGTTTACTGATCTTTGGCCAAACCCACGTTCAGGGGACATTCTAAAGTATAGGATGGAGCCTTCTTTCTGTGAACCCTCAAGAACCACAATCCTGAAGGAAGGAAGGAACTTCCTCCATGCTTCCTTAGTGCTAAGCTCCCAGGTTGGGACCTCCCTGATGTCTACCGGCCCGCACGGGGCCTGCTTTTATGATCTGCACAGACTGGAGTCTCCTGGCTTCTTGGCGCAGAACAGGTGGAAGGCTCAGAACAGGGAAAGGGAGGAAGTTTCCTCACTATGGGAGCCCTCAGTCAGTGTAAAAGAGAAGAAAGAAAGGTAGGAAAAGAGAACAATACTGACCGGGGCCTGTTTTGCACCTGGCTCTGCACTCTTCACTACCCATGTTGCTCCAAAAGCCATAATAACAAGGCTGTGTGCTGGGTAGCATCTTCTCCTTTCTTGTGAGGTAGAAACTCAAAGGCCTTCAGTGACTTGCTCAGGGTCACCCAGGTTTTGAATCTAGATCTATCAGATGGCAAGACTTGTGCTTTCTCCTTTACCATGCTGCCCCACATGGAAGGGACACAGACAGGGAAAAGGATGGGAAAGAATTCTGGTTTGGGGCAGGGAGCATGTGGCTGTGTGAGATCTGAGGCTCTGAATGTCAGATTCAGGTCTTAAATGCCTCCTTGCATATGTCCCTGAGTCTTTGATTCTAGAAGACAATTGTCAGGTGAAGGCTTGGACACCTGGTCTCCCCTTGCCTGGAACCAGGGAAGGTCATCTCATAATTAACTTTGTGACACAATTCAGTGGAATGAGAAGGGTATTCTTCGATGGTTTTGTGGTGCAGAACAAATGCCTCATTAATCAGAAACGCATCAACCTGAGCCCAAGCACTAATAACACGAGAGAGAGTAATGAGTAGGCAGCACTGGGGACACAACCGCAGTCACACACTCATTCTTCAAAGGAGCTCACGGTGCTTGGGCTTGAAAGATGGACAGTCACGGGAGGAATGAGAGACAAGGCCGGACAAGAGATAGGGGAGAGAGACGCAGAGAGGAGGAGGAGGAAAGGGGTCCTGCATGCCTTCTCCCAAGATGCTGGAGAGGAATGGAAAGAGACAGAATTTTGAGGATTATGATCCTGGGGCTAAGAAATGAAGCCAGGAACCAGACTGGTTAGGATATGGGGCACCAGTTCAGAAGCAAAAATGCTAACTCACAGAGCCACACAGTCATGAGCTCTTGGTTCCCAGCATGGCATCCCTGGGCCTATTCAGACAAGAACACAGAGATGGAGATGGGAACTCCGGCTCATATCTGATTTCAAGTCACACAAACTATGACTTCATCTGTTCCTGTGCTCACTCATTCATCCACTCATCCCTTCATTCATTCAGTCAATGAATAGTCACTGTCGAGAGTCTTGACTTTGGGCTGAAAGACATCAAGTAAATGTGGCCACCCTAATTATATCATACTGATCAAAAGTTCTGTCTGACCACTATGACACTCCAGACTTCTCATATGTTGAATCACAATGATATGATCCCAATATCCAAATTAAACAAACCTAGTTTTAGCTACCTTTGATTTAAAACTAAGAAATAAATTATTACACAATTGATGAATTTTATTTACAAACAAAATTTTTAAAACATGAGATTTAGTGGGGGCTTAAAAAAAAAAATCAAAATCTTCTGAATTAGCCTTAATCCCTGAATTTAAACATGAAGGGACTGAAGCATTCTGAGAAGAAGGTTTTGCCCAAAGTCTATACAGCTGTTCTGAGACAAAGAAAAAATTGAAACCCAGAGAGTCATACTCCCAGCTCCATGTACATTTCACTACATCATATCACAAAAGTTTCTGGTGTAGAAAGATAGGTGATCTTCCCAGTCATGATAGGGTTGGCCTAACCCTTTAGGAAATGGGTCAACTTTTCCAAACAGAGTAAAACCAGCCACTTGTTGGGGATCCCATTTGCCTGCTGGCTGTGCAGGAAGCTGTTCTGAGCTTCCACATTCTGGGGTCTCATCAGCCTTTCTCCTCTTCATGCTAGGCCAGAGCCTGGTCTGTATCAACATGAAGACATCCTTCCCTTCAAGTCAGAATTCAGTTTTTGGCCTAATGGAGGACCTCTTGGGGCACAGAAAAGGGCTTGAGGACTTTGACAGAAAGGGCTGAAAGGCTAAGGAGATCTCATAGGAACCCAAAATGAAGCAAATTAGAAAGTCAGCAGAGGAGAACCTTCAACTAAGGGCAGACTTTTTATCTGATGATAGGATTCTTCTTTCAGTGACCAGTAGGGGGATGGGATGCATGCTGACTTTGTACTTAGCACTGTATCAGCATCAAGACTTTTATTTTACTTTGAGAGCCAAAGCTTATCGTAAGAATGGCCCTGGGAGGGAACCAAATCTAGTCAACACTTTTAAGTCCTTATTTCTCTGCACTCCATGACTTTTTTTATTGTGTATATTTAAGGTGTACAACATGCTATTTTGATATACACGTGAATACTGAAATGATTACTAGAGTTAAGCAAATCTACAGTGGAGCAACTCTTGGGCATTCTTTACTTAAATTCTTTTCTTTATATTCTCTCAGCATTATTTAAATTATAGAGTGCGTGTGTGTCCCCAATGCTTTTCTACCCTCTGTTCTTACAATTTCTTCAAGGACCTAGAACTGTTCCATACTTTCCTTCCATTCCTCCAACGAAAACTCTTCAATATTTCCACCTCTCTCTTAAAGTAAAGCTCCTTAAAAGTGGCTTGTTTCTTCCATGTTCTGTTTCCTGTCTCTTTGGTCTCATCTTTCCCCACAGTCTCCTTGAAAACTGTATCCAGGCCTATGAACACACTTTGTTATTTATTGCACCTAGACTTTTAAACATATGAGACAGGTTTACAGATAAGGAAACCAAGGCTCAGGGAGATTACCCTGATTGTTAACAGGAAGCCAGAACTCTCCTTTGGGGATGTCTGATGTCCTATAGCCTGGTTTCATTCTCATGGAATCTTGTAGGAGCAGGTAAGAGGCAGGGTAAAGAGATTTCAATAACCAGGCTTTCATCCAGTGTGCTAATGCCCTCTTCAGTTGCTTGTTATACCCATGATTCTTTGCCCTGCTGGCAGGGAACTGAAATTAACTCCTGAGATCAATCCTGGCTCTAGACTTTACACTGGTGAAAGAAAGGTGAGGCTCACTAGCGCCCCATGGTGGTGATCTTGCATCACTACTTTCTCCTTGGCAGGGGCAAAGGGTTTCCTCCTTCTTCACTCAATGCAAGAATAAAAACCCATCTCATCCTCATCTTCTTCCCACTCCCCTCCTTCATATTCTCTTCTTTACTTCCCGCTGCTTCTCCTCCATCTTCAACCTCTCATCTTCCACTTTTAATCTTTATCCTCTTTTTCTTTAAAAAAAAATTTTTTTAGATAATTTATTATACATACATGTGGGGTACAAAGTTGATTTTCAATAATTGTGTACAACGTGTGATGGTGAGATCAGGGCAGTTAGCTTTTCACCTTTCTATAAATATGTGCTTTTTCTTTCCCTGACAATCCCCAGCAGGATGGCATTTTTAATTTTGACTCTCACTGGTCTTTGGCATTCTGTATTTTATAACAGGAATTCAGTGGCCCCTCTTTTCTCCTCTGCCTCACATTCCCAGTTTTCCACAAATTGTCTGGTCTCATCCTATGATGCTGTGCAGTATGGAGGCCTTAGGTCAGAGGTCAGGACACACGTGTTTGTCTCAGGGCTTGCTTAGTTAGAGCCTGTGAGGTCTCAGGCAAGTCACTGCACTGCTCAGAGCCTTCACCACCTTGCCTATGGTGGGGATAACTAAGAACACTACCCAGGACTGTGGTGAAGATTAATGAGAAAAGAGGCTGTGAAAACATCATGGTCAGCTACAAAGTGTTCTGTGAACCACAAAGTCTGGAACGTCTGCTAACTCCTGTGAGCTCACTCACTATCTTCCATTGTGCTCCATTGCCTAGCCTCTGTCCTAGGCAGAACTGGTCCCCTCACTGCCACCTGCCCCAATACAGTATGCTAAGCACTGCATTTATACCTTAGCCCATGTCCAACCTGCTTATTTGTCATGTTTCAAAGACAAGCTTCTGTTTAAGCTCTGCCAGAACCTCCCTGCAGCTGTTTCTGTGAACTTCAGTGTACCCTCTAGCACTGGGTTCTTCACTCTACACCCATGGCTGAAGGCTTTTCTAGTCAGTTAGGTATAAGCAACAGATGGAGAAGATATGTTCCTTAAATTCTGTGTCACTAACCTAGTTCTGAGCACAGGTGACAATCAATACTTGATGTATTCATCTCCTGAAGTTCTTCAGAGCGCCAGCTTAGTTCTAGTAAGATATGTCAACTCCCTTCAGTCTTTTTCTGCAGAAACATATGAAAACATTACAGGGTCAGACAGAACTGGCTTTGAGCCCCAACTCTAGCAAGCCCTGACTGTGTGATTTTAGGCATATTACTTAACTTCTCTGATCTTCAATGTCTTTATCTGTAAAATAGGGATATGAATAGCACCTACTTCATCGGGTTATTGTGAAGATTAAATGATGGTTATTTATTTGGTTATAAATAGATAATTGTTATTAGGTTCTTAAAAATTAGTGATCAATTATTTTTTAGCTCCACCATCTTGTTTCTTCCAAATGATTCATCTGTCATGATTCCTTTCCTTTTAGGACAGACTGCAGCTCTTTACTCTTGAGCATTCTTTCCTTCTTAAAGATATCAGATGGACATTTGAGGTGAACAGAGGAATCTGTAAGTGTGGATTGCTTAACAGATGAAAAGCACTATTCAGAAGGGCAGTGGCCTTTTGATCCAGTCATTTAGAGGTGGCCTTGCTGCTTTTTAATGCTAGGGACATTTCAACATGCCTTCCTCTCCCCATTTCCCCTTACCAAGTCATGGGCACAACAGATACCATCACTGTACCCCTGTTCTTACCCACCTTTGAGCCCAGCCCACATCAAAATGGCCTTAGCAGAATGTCCACCTTCATGCCATGGGAGACAGGGCTGAGACCAAAAGGAGGTTGCTGGTGAGAATCAACTAAAGACAATTGAAGCAGAGACCAAGCGGTTCTGGAAAGGGGCCCAGGTACAGAGGTGCAAGCCAACAAAACAGTAGTATCAAAGCAGGAGTGCTTGCCATGAGAGCAAGGCAGATCTGGAAACATCACCAAAGGTCAAAGAAGAAGGAGTGGCTGATCCCCCGGAAAAAAGGAAGATGCAGCTCCCCGGAGATCACCTCAAATTCTTGGGGCCCAAATTGTTAGGCAGTTTTTAAAAATGCATTGGCATATGGGAGGGAAAAGAGAATTAATTCTTAATTAATCACCTGCTATGTGCTTGGAGGAGGAAGGGAGCAAACCACAAGAATATTGGGGTTAAAAATATTCCAGACAAAAGAAACAGCAAGTGCAAAGGCCCTGATGTAGGAGTGAGATTGGAGCGTTTGAAGCACAGGATAGAGGTGCAGCAGAGTGGGGGAGATGGAGCAGAGAAGAATGTATGACATGATGTCAGAGCCACATTACAGGGGCTATTTCACAAGATTTTTATTGACGATGAAATGAAATAACAAGACCCCTCTGCCCACTTAGGAAAGCCGGTGTTAAGCTGCTCTCCGCCTGGCGAGGGCTGACCCATGACAGGCAGCCTGAGTGCATCCTGCCATGACAGGCTTCCAACTTGACTCTGACCCTGAGCACACTGCCAGCCTCTGCCAGCCCCGGTCCCTGCTAGGCCAATCGGTTTATTTTCTCTAGAGGCAGAGAGGTATGGATAATCCTCATGGAAACTGAGGTGTTTCATACTGTGAAAAATCACAGAAGGCCCTAATTTGAATTCCTCACCCACTGCCAGTGTGCAGAGGTGCTAGAATCATTTCCCTTTATCTGGCTTGGGGGCAGGACAGCCAGTGACGAAAACAGTGCATGTCCTTGACCCTGGGGAGCGGCAGAGGGCACCCCGTGGTTCATGGTGAAAACCACGTTGGCCAGATCCTTGGCAAATGAGAAGCTGTGATAATTTGGATAGACACTGGCTGGAAGTCTGTTTGTTCTGACTGCGAAGAAAGTGTTTATGAAGCTAACAAGCAATATAAACAAGAACCGGAGGGGAATGCTACTGCTTCTAAGTATGTTTGATATGCTAATTACAAATATGCTTATCTTTTTGTATTAAAGCATGTCTCTCAGGAATTCATATGTTAGCTAGTTGCTACAAGTACTTGAAAGATATTACATGGGATTTCTTTAAATAGAAGTCATAGTTTAGTCATTACTATCTATTCAATAAGTATTTACTGAACTCTTATTTTGTGACAGGGACTGTGCAAGGTACTTGGGGGAAAATAGGGAATGAAGTAGAGGAGACCCCTGGCCTCAGGAGCTTCTGTTCTAGTCGGGTGAACTCTGTTCTGGCTGGGCAGAGGTGGTGTAGGCTGCTGCAGTTTTCGAAGTAGAGTGAGAACATCTCAGAAAGCATATTGAAGGGAGACCAGCATCCATGCTCCACCCAGATGCAAGAGGCAACGTGTTAGGCCATTCATGAACTGGTGCGCAGGTCCTTTTAAGCTTTACTTACAATGCCAGAGAGATTGAAGTTCAAATCCTAACCCTGCCACTTGCTAGCTATGTAACACGGAGGAGTCACATTATGTCAATCAGCTTCAGAGAATAAATCTGCTTGACAGAGATAGTAATTTGAACCTCGTAAAATTTTATGGATTAAATGAGATAATGGACATAAAATGCTTGTTCCAATATAAAAAACAGCATGTGATGGCCAATATTATCGTTAGCTTTTATCGCTAAAGTATAAGAAAGCCTGTATTATCCTGAGCTTCAGTGTTACTCGCCTTAGTACATGCAGACACATGCATATATATATATATATATAATAAAACATATGTATTGTATCAACATGTGCACATACCTTCACTACACATGAAATATATGCCCATGAACCTGAAAGAGAAGTATCTACATATTCACAGATGCACACGCATGTCCAAATGCACATACATTTCTCCATGACCATTTTTCCTTTTCTAGGCTTTCTCACCTCCACATGCACCAGCCTCTTTTAGTCCTCTTCAAATTCCAAATGTGAAGAACACTGGGACAGGTGACTTTTCTTCTCTGATTTCCTGAGTTCCCTCAAGGACAGGGTTGGACTTAGTGATCTTCAAGATTCTCTTTGTTTCTTGGTTTGCTTGCTTTGGTATGTATTTGTTTCTTATCCCTGTATGTCTCTATTTTTCTCCTCTTCACACATTTTTCTTCCTCCCCTCCAGAAAACATTCCACAGAAGACCCCTGTGATTCTGAGTTAACTCAAACCAGGAATTTTCACTCCTACTTTGCAAACTTTGACTCCTGGGATGCTACCCCCGGTTCCTCATTCTCCTTCCAGTGAACTACAGCATCAAACTCTGCTCCAAGGATTTTGTCAGCTTGATCATTGTTCACTTGCCAACTTGGTTGCTACCATCAAAATTCGGCTTCATTCACATAACACCTTTGAGCTACTCCAGAGTATTAGTAATGGAAGGTGGGAAAGCTTCCTCCTCAACTGTGAAACTTTTAGAAGGAGTCCTTCATCCAGAGTGCACACCTGCGAATGAATAGACACGCACTCACTTCATTCAGACACATACACACATGCTGTCGTATACCCTCTTTGTTTTACCTGCTCTTTTCTTTCTATCACCTTTTGGTGCCATTACTTCAAGTTTGGGGCCAAGAAGACAGACCTCTGGTGGAAGAGCAAGTTGCACCTTGCTGCTTCACTCATGTTGTATTTTATACTGCTTCTCATTAGGTCTTTATTTCAACCTAAATTAACCTGAAATCCTCATTTCTAACTCCCCCTTCCAGCTATTTAATAGAGATTGACATTGAACATAGGAGTTTGGTGGGGAGAACAGAGAAACGGTCCCCTCTGAATAGAGTCTATTGGGGTATTTCTTGGATGGGCTATGAAAGAGCAGTTGACATTTGTAGTAAGTCTAAATTATTGATCCATTTTTAAAGCAAATGTGATTTGGTCATTAGAGTGCAGATCAGAAGAGGAATGGCCCCTGTCAATTTCCTTAACCACTGTTCCATTCTACCCTGGACGCCCTAGCCTCCTGCGATTACATGTATCACAGTTTATACTATTTTTGCATGTAATTTTTGGTTTACCTGGGTATCAGTCAGAAAGAGATGGCACACTTGGAGTGGGTAATTTGAGGAGAGTTGAACAAAAAGCAACCAATTATGAAGATGTGGAGCGGGATTAGGGAAACCAAGAAGAGATAACACAGTACCTCAGAAGTAGTGACAGTGGGAGTCCTTGCCACCCCAGGTCTGCAGTGAAGATCTGGAGGGAAGGAAGTGGTTACCTGATAGGAGTTGTGACCTCTGATAGAGGCACTCAGCCAATCCTTGGTTTCTTTGCTTGGAGGGAGCTGGGAATAAACACTGTGATGTCATTGTCCTTCCACGTTCCGATCTTCCAGTGCCTCCCATTGACCAAACAAAAGCCAGTAGGCAAGGGATCCCACTGAAGTGGTTCAGCAGCCTTCCAGAACACAGAGTGGGGTCAAGAGGAATAGAAGGTGAATCTCAGGGTTGTGGGGAGGAGGGGATGGACGAATAGAAGACATCCAGCACAAACCGTTTGTCTTCCTCACCTGCCTATGAAAGCCTCTTCAACGGAGGATGTGCTTTTCATTTTGTAGCCCAAGCCCCAAACTCAAGCCCCGACAAGTTGAAAGGGCTTAATAAACTCTGAGTAAATGAATGGATGTAGGGATGGTGAATAGAAAAATAATTAAATGACCAAATGACTGACCGATTGAATGAATGAAGGTAGGACAAAGTTCTCCCTACTGGAGTTCTTTAGATGAGCTGCTCTGGTAACTACCTATGAACAATTTGTAATTAACACATTAAAAATTCTTCTAAAGGCTTTGAAAGTCTCTGTCTCTTCTGCAGCTCAAGCATTCTGCATGGAAGCTTGTGTACAGGATGAAATTGCTTCCTTCATAGCAGAGATTAAGCACCTCCCACCTCCTGTTTCCAGAGATCTCAAATTCTGAATTAGGAGAGACGTGAATTAATGAGTTCTTCGTGTAACAAGAAAAACCTTTTTTAATAACTGGGAGTTAAACAGAGTTTGGATCCCTGCTGATCTTATTGGCAAAATTAAATAAAAGTGACATTCTGCTGGCCCAAGCAAATTAGCAGCCAGCCTGTGTAAAGGCTCAGTTAACCCGAGACATTGTGTGATGTATTACCCATTGTTTGACGTACTTTCATAAGAGCAAGACGAAGTGTCCCATCCTTTAGACTCTGGTAATGTGCCTCATTGTTAAATTCAATAGGAAAAGCGATTCATACTGTGTTATGATTGAAAAGAAAATTGAATCCTTTTGATGTTATAAATGTGTCTATTACTGCGTGTGCACACAAATTTTCCATGGAAATTATGGTGAAAGTAGTGATTCTCCTCGAAAAATGCATTAGTGTTGACACGTTCAATTTTATCTGCATCAGAATATAAATACCCTTTAACCATGGTCAAATTGTGTGGAATGTATATACCACATCTGCATAAGTCACTTGTCTATCCATCTATAGAAAAAAAAAAGCACATTGAGCTCTGAGAGCCATCCTGTTCTCCATTTGCAGTTTTAAAAATATATATTATTAAAAGCATTGGTGAAGTATTTGTGTGCAGGTCTTTCCAATTTAAAAAACAGTTTCATAAAGCAAAGGTCTGTAATTTTATGTCCTGGTTACACAAAGCAAGTTTGAAAGCTTTGAGAGACCTGGCAAGTTGTTGTCTGAGTGTCACGCTATCGTTGGCCACCAGGACATTATTGGTGCCATGACTAACCAAGTGGTCATGGTACCTTCCTAAAAGGAAGTAGGTGCTATCAGGATATACTACTCAGCTTGGCTCTGTGGTTTCAAATCCCTTTGCTCACAAGCCAGATGAGGAAAGTAAAATGCCTGTCATCTCCTGTCCCCTTTCCCCTAAGTTCTACCCCTTTTCTGCTCTGCTTCTCCCGTCCCCTGTTCCTCCCTAGATGTGAAACTCAGGGGAGATTCTTGTTCGCTCTGGGCTTCAGTCACCCCTTCTGCAAATCAAGGGAATAGTATCCATGTCCTTCAAAGTTAAATGTTTGCTACTGTTTGAACACTCTCTTTTTCGCTTCCATCCTTATATCAGTCAGGACATTTTGGGTCACAAACAGTAAAAAATTCAACACAAAATGACGTAGAAAAAATGCGAATTTATTGCTCCTTTGACAGTCCCCCTCAAACCAAGACTGAGGCCATGCTTTGGTGTGACAAATTCTGTCTAGTTCCTGGGGAGATTTGGGAACCAACAGAAAAAGGTTCTGGAGTGCAGGGCACAGCACAACCAACGAAGTGCCCAACCAAGCTGGTGAGAGTTTAAAGCAATCAACCCATGCATAAGCAGGGTGGAGAGTGAGCAGGCTGCAGGGCAAGAGTCCCCACACATCCAGGAGATCAGGCATGTGAAGACCAGGAGAGAGTTCTGACCTCTTCAAGTGGAATCTTGGTCTGAGAGCTGCCTGCCTGACCTTGACCAGCAAGCATTAGCCTATACATTCTCACACCATGCTTCCAGGGACAAAGTTTTCAAGGATCTAGGGGCAGTGCTAGCCTTTCCATATAAATCTCTGTTCATCCTGCCACCTGCTTTTCACTCTCTTTGCCTCCTAATCTATTCCACTTCCTATATGAGTTGGTTTCTTTTGGCTTGTCTTCCATTTCTGGTCCTGTATTCATCCTTCCTGCTTGAAGGCAGAATTTACCCTTTCTTCTCTCTTCTCTTGTTTAGTCCTTCAGTGTCCCCTGCTTTACTTACCCACTAGTTCTGTCTGCTTTGGGTTACTTCAACTAACAATGTGCCCAACATAGATCTGTCCTGAGGTCACATACTGGTACCTGATTCCTTCCTTTCCAACACCCCCCTCCCCATTGCTCTTTAGATCATCAGTGTAGTACCTGACATTTTTACTGTAGAGAAAGCAGCAAGTCCTACTTATAAGCCTAGCTGAATAACTGGGTGAGTGTCATTGATAACAGCCTGAGGCTACCAGATGGCAGTATATATGGGGTGGGAAACATGGAAACAGAGATGGGTTTGGGTCCCAGATTTGATATTGGTTAAGTCATAAGGGGCAGCCTTTGCTTGAATGATCACTATATATTCAACAAATATTAATTGAGCCTCTTCTATATACTATCCACAGTTGAGGGCATTGGGTACATAGTGGTGAGCCAAATAGCTTCACACATCTTCCCATCTGATAATCACCTGTTGGGTACAGAAGACATGACTCTTATTATAGCAATCTGAGTGCCCGTTCCAGTGTCTGGAACCCAGTAAACATTAAACACATGCCTGATATAATTGAGAAATATAGCTATGATGTAGTTACTTCCCCCGTGGCTCCAATCAGGGTGACTCTTACTTATTTTTATAAAATAGCACTGCATCTTTGTGGAGGGGGATGCAATTGTTTCTAGGGGTCTTCAGGACAGTAGCACTGAGGCAGCCCTCTATCTGTGTTGCTGCAAGGGCCCAATGAACCCAGACTGACTCACCCCTCATAGGCAGCTTTCTTAGGAAAGTGGTGCCTGTGCCTTCTTACAGTCCAGAACCTCTTCTAAGCAACTCTCAACATATGCTCCAGTTAGGTCTATCAGGAGCCACCAGACCAGACCAGTTATAGAACCAGAAACTCTGAGCTAGAAGGCTCATTACACTTCACTTTGTCTGGTTCCTTAATGGTTCCTTATTTAGTCTAAGCGTCTTTAGCCAGTGGCTGACCAGACACTAGTTACATACCTTCAATGATGGGAAATCCACTCTACTTTGAAGCACCCACTCCTCAGGTCTGGCTCAGCTAATATCTGCTTTTCTTCATTTTCTACCCATCGACATTGGTTCTGCTGTGAAAGGTCTCCTCAACTGTAGTTACCAAGGTCCTTCATTGATTCACTCAACACATATTTATTGAGTACCTAAGTGTCAGATACTGTTTAGGTACCTGTGATAAATCAGTGAAACAAACAAACAAACAAACAAACAGAAATATCTATCTTGGTTTAGGGAATCTGGAGGAAGAAGTTCCAGGCTGAAGAAACAGCCAGTGCAAAAGCCTTGGGATAGGGGTGTGTTTCACTTATTAAAGAAACAGCAGAATGAATAATGTGGCTGAGAGGAAGTGTAGAAGGAAGTGACATCAGAAGGACACCAGGATCAGATCATGGAGGCCATTGTAAGGACTTTGGCCTTCATTATGCAACCCACTATTCAAGTCCTGAGAAATCCTAATATGGACAAAAAATTCACCGTCAGCCTAGAGAGAAAAAGGGTTTAGGATTTGACTTGCTTAGGAATCCTGGGTACTCACCAAATTACACCTTCCCCTCATTAATTTATCCCAGGCTGTAAGAGTGGATTTCTGCCCTAGTTCCCTCTTAATAATTCTTTTTACTGACTAGCTCTGCTGAGATACTGACAGCCTTGACATAGCCTATAGATCCTAGGTGGTGGTGGGAGAGGGGTAGGGATGGAGAAATGAAAGGAGGGGGGAGGGGTGAAGGGGAGGAGGGGTGAAGGGGTGGGTAGTTTGCTGCTCAGGAACAGGGTGCGAGTCAGAGTTCCGAGTCTGAACCACAGCTCTGCTACTTACTGTCTACGCAGCACTGAGTGGTTATGCATTTGCTCTGAGCCTCATTTTCCTCACCTTTGCAATGAGAACAAGAATGCCTGTTCCACAATGCACCACATTCTATTGTATGTAAACTGCCCAGCAGACAGTAACCCCTTACTAAGTCATCACTACTGCTCTACCGGCCATTTCTTGCAAATCCTCTCCACCTGGGGTTGGAACACAGCTCTTTAACCTTCCAGGCACTGCCAGGGGCCCATTTTCTCAGAGCCATGATGCTACCTCATACTTGGACTTCCAGTGTCATCAGTCCCCTGGGTGTTGGTTGTCCCTTACCACCCTGTTACATGTTACTTTCTTCCCC
This sequence comes from Cynocephalus volans, assembly GCF_027409185.1. Taxonomy (NCBI): domain Eukaryota; kingdom Metazoa; phylum Chordata; class Mammalia; order Dermoptera; family Cynocephalidae; genus Cynocephalus; species Cynocephalus volans. The sequence continues at coordinate 115,498,566 of NC_084463.1, forward strand.
AAGAGCTGACTTGGACCCTATTGACTCTTAAAGCCTATCTGAGACATACCCACTGTCACTATACATATCTGGACAAGGAATATTTGGCCACTGGCCACTCCTTCCCACTGGAGAACAACCTGAAAATTGTCTTATTTATGCCCACAGTGGTCCCATCTTGACTCCTTCTCATTCCCATCGTACAAACTTGGCTGGGCCAAACAGGACTTGTAGCCAAGCCGGACTTGTAGCCAAGCCTTTGTAGAATCATGCCACCTGTCTGCCACATTCTTCCTTACCCATAAAGCAGTTTCTTTAGGTGCTGCATAAGTAGCAAAACCATTCCTTGGACTTCTTCATCCAGATGTTGCCTCCAGTTTACTTCCAGGATGAAACTAACAGGATAGTGGCCCTTCCCTAGGGAAAAACTTCCCTGTGGCATTTCTCTGTCTCTCTCTCCACATGGTCATCTCCACCTTGCTCTTTCTTGTGTATCATGTGAGTAATTGCCTTGTAAGTTGTTCAGAATCAAAGTCTGGGTGGGATATTTACCCAGAGTGAATTATGGCCAGATGCTTTCCTATGTCAACATGTGCCATGCTCATTTCCTACAAAGTAGTTCATTATTCTGTGGGGCATAAATAGTATTGCCAGATTGACATGATTAAAGCTAGTGAGTCATTAATTATCATCTAATTAAAAGAGATGAGTTACGAATCCATGTACAGTTGCTAATGTTATATTTTTCTTGAAAAAGAAATGATAGTGTACAGCAGTTGTGTTTTCATAGAAACCACACCAACCTATGTGTTCAGTTCTCTAGGGACACAGGGACAGTGCCTGCCTTGGATCATGAGAAAATTGAGTTTGCTACTCCCCAAAGACATTGGTACCGACATGGGTACTTTACATGATTTCCAGAAATCTCAATAGGGAAGCCCAGGTTCCAAAGTTGTGTCTCCTTCTGTTCAACCTTCTACTTGATGTCAACTCATACTGCCAAGTGTTCTCGCATTCTTTTTCTAATTTAATTTTCACATAAACTGTATCCCCAGTTTATAAACCAGAAAACTAAACCTCAGACAGGACCCGAATTGTGGCTGATTTGATGACAAGAGAATTTCTGAAGAAGCATCAGGACATATATCAACCATACAAGCCAGACATTCAAGGCCTTTGAAATCATGCAAACTATCCTTACTCCCTACATTTTCCTCCAGCTACATTGTTCATGGCCATGTTTTCCCTAATGTCATAATTCTTCTCACAGCCAAATGAGAAGGCTCATCATCCTTTCCTGCACCTATGCACATCCCACCTAAACCTCTAGATGCAGGCCAATTCCAGCTCCATTCCGACAGCCTTGACTAAGTCACACTCTAGCCACTCTTCCTCTAGTAGGTTCTTGGTAATCTGTTCAATAGGACCCACCTGACTCAAACTCTCGATGCAGACCATGGTTACAGCATCCCACACATATGGTTACTGAGCCTCCTTTTACAGCATTCGAAAGTTGACTGTTGCCGTTTTTATTAGGCACCACCTCCGATTATGAAAGTAATGCATGAAAATGATGGAAGGCATCAGAGAAATATAACAATGGTTACTCCTACAGAAGGGACTAGCATGGGAATTGGAAGAGAGCAAGTCAGAAGGCCACGAGGAATCTTCGTTTTCCCCTTTACATGGCAACTATCAGTGTACTCATGTCTAATAAAAAAACATTTCATAAATAAAAGCAATAGATTCCCATTGGAAGAGACTTGTATATTTATAGGAAGAATAAATAACAAATAGAATAAAAAATAATTCCCTTGTCTATAAATAACAGCTGTTAGTTTGATATTTTTCTCCTATTTTGTTTTTATTAAGTTCTATATTAAGATATCATGACAAGAATTATGAATCCATTTTTGCTTAATATTTTAACATATGTATCACCCATGTTATTAAAAGGTTTTTAACACCAATTCTAATTATAGCATAAGGGATAAACATCACCCATATAAACTTTTCCTATGATTGGACATGCATGTTTCCAATATTTTTGCAGTTTAAATATTGCTGGAGAAATCATCCGTTTTTAATTGGAAAGTTTAAATTATTTATACTTAAGAACATTCTCTTTCATTATTTTTCCCCTATGGTAGTTTTGAAAGTATGCATGTTTTTTTTAACTTTACTGTTTCCTTTTAAATTTAATTCTTAGTGGAAAACTATTCAAAGTCCTCTCCTAAAGTTTTTAATCTTATTTCTCCAGTACAATGTTGACAGGCTCATCCTGCTGTTAAACCCATATATGGAGTTCTTAATTTTAGTTATATTATTCTTAATTCTATAATTTCAATTTGATCTTTTTTTGTAAATTCCATTTCCCTAGAATATTTCTCAGCCTATCATTGCAGGTTTTAAAAACATATTCTTGATTTGATTAAAATAGTTATATCAATTTTTTCTTTATAAGTTTGAAGCTGTGATATAAGGTACATATATATTTAGAGTTTTTATACCTTCATGGGGAAATTTGGCATTTGTCATGAATCATCTATGTTTTTTTCAAGTATATTTGCCTTTAAAATTTTGTTGTCTGATATCACTGTGTCTACATTAGCTTTTTTTCTTTTTTTTTAAAGTATAAATTATATCGAGTGAAATGCACAATTTTTAAGTACTGCACTTCAAATATTTTTAACAATTTTATATGCTTGTGTAACTAATATCCCTATCAATATACAAAATATTTTTATATTTCCAGAGAGTTCACCAGTGCAATTTCCAAGTCAATCTTTTCTAAACTCTTTTACTGTAGCTGAGTACTTTTGCCTGTTTTAGAAATATATATACTCTTTTGTGTTCAGCTTATTTCACTTCATATAAGGTACTATCTGTAAAATTCATCCACGTTGTTGCATGTATCAGAAATTTATTTCTTTTTGTTCTTGAGTAATATTCCATTATACAAACATACCATATATAACTTGTGCATTCATTAGTTGATAGACATTTGTATTGTTTCCAGTTTGAGACTATGGTAACTAAAGCTTATTTGAACATCCTTGTACAAGCATTTGTTTGGATTTAAGAATGCCTAGGAAAGAAATTGCTAGGTCATAAAGTAGGCATACGTTTAACTTTACAAGAAACAACCAAATCATTATCCAAAGAGGTTATACTATTTTACACTCATACCAGAAATATATGAGAGTTCTGAATGTTTCACATTCTCAGGTTGAGGAGGTTGCCTTCCACTTTCTTGAGAGATTTTATTATGAATGTGTATTGAATATCTTCAATGCATTTTCTGCATCTGTTTAAATTATTATATGATTTTTCTTCTTTAATTTGTTTACATCACCTTTAGTCTGTTAATTATCATTTTAATATTAAATAAACCTTGTGTTTCTAGAAGAAATTTGACTTGGTCATGATATAATACTAATTTTATATATTGTTGGATTCAATTTGCTAATATTTTACGAAGAATTTTGTGCCTTTGTTCATAAAGAGATTATTCTATAATTTTCATTTTTAGAAATGTTTTTGCCTGATTTTGTTCTCAGGGTTCTACCAGCCTCATAAAATGACTTGAAAAGTATCCCCTTTACCTCTTTCCGAGGAGTTTTGGTGGGACTGGCATTATTTTGTTCTTAAATGTTTGCTAGAATTCACAAGTAAAGCCATCTGGGTGTGAAAGGTTTTTTTTTACAATAATGTTCTCAGTTATAAGTTTAGTTTATTTCACATATATGGGTTTATTTAGATATTCTATTTCTTCTTGTTCGGGTAATTTGTATCATTCAAGGAAATTTATCCTGTTCATCCAAGATGTCAGATTTATTGTCATAAATGTTTCATAACATGCCCTTAACCTCTTAATGCCTGTAGGGTCTTTAGTGCTGTCTCCTCTCTCATTTCTGATACTGGCAGATTGTAATTTCTCTTTTTTCTTATTAGTTCAGCTAGAGATTTACTTGCACGTGTGTGCGTGTGTGTTTATCTTTTCCTCAAATAGCAGCTTTTGGTTTCACTGGTGTTCTGTATTGTTTGTCTATTTTACATTTCATTGATTTGTGCTCTTTTATTACTTTCTTTCGTCTTAATTTTGTTTAATTTGCTCTTCTTTTTCTAGATCCGTAAGGTGGGAGCTCATATTACTGACCTGTTTTTCTGTTTAAGTTGCTTGTGCTATGATCAGAATGTTTGTGTCTCCCGCCCATCCCCGGCCCCAATTCACGCATTGAAACGCTAATCCCAATGTGTTGGCATTAGGAGGTAGGGCCTTCGGGAGGTTATTAGGTCATGAAGGTAGAGCCCTCACTAATAAGGATTAGTGTCCTTATAAAAGAGGACCCAGAGAGCTGCCTTGCCTTTTTCACCATGTGAGGACACAGCAAGAAGTCACCATGAGCCAGGAAATGGCCCCTCATTAGACATCAAATCTATGCCTTGATCTTGGACTTTCCAGCCTCCAGAAGTGTGAGAAATAAATTTCTATTGTTTATAAACCACCCATTCTATGATAATTTATTGTAGTAGCCCAAACAGACTATAGTGGATTGAAATATGTCCCCCCCAAACTCATTGAAACTTGTATTGTGTCCTCCAAGTTTTATGTATTAGAAACTTAGCCCCCACTGTGACTGTGAAGAGGGTAGGAAATCCTATTCTGGTAATTGAAGGATGGAGCCTTAAAGAGGTGACTGGATTGTAGGATAATGTAGTAATGAATGGATTAAAAATGGTGGTCAGGGGCATGTTTCTGTGGACTTAAAAGAAGAGGAAAGTCTGTCTGTCTATCTATCTGTCTGTCTGTCTGTCTGTCTCTCTCTCTCTCTCTCTGCTCCCTCTGATTCCACCATCTTGCAATGTGAGACTGCTGGGTCACTGTCGCCACCACCAGACAGACTTTGGACTTCTCAGCCTCAGAAACTGTAAGCAGTAAATGTCATTTTTCTTTACAAATCACCCAGTTTCAGGTATTCTGTTATAAGCAACAAAAATGGACTAATGCAGAAAATTTCTTTACCTTTTCTTCTTGGAAAGGGATTAATATATGTCCAGTTGTATGCAGGATAGTATATCATGTTAGGTGAAAGTATTATGTTATTGTACCATTTGAAAATTAAGTGTGATTTAAGGAGATAGTATGGACAACCAAGTTGACAAGGGGTGAACTTGTGAGGGTTAGTTCTAGGTGTCAACTTGGTTAGATGAAGGAATGCTGAGAAACCTGGTAAAGTTATCTTTTTGGGTGTCTCCGTGAGGGGGTTTCCGGCAGAAATTAGTATGAGAGTCTGAGTCGACTAGGTGGGAACCATCCGATCTGCCTGGGGCCCATAGAAAACAAAAGACAGAGGAAAAAGGTGAAGCTCTCTCTCTATCCACTGGAGCTGGGATACGCTCTTCTCTCCTGTCCATGGACATCAGAGCTTGAGACACTTCAGGTTTTGGGTTCTGAGACTAACACCAAGGACACCATCAGCTTCCCTGGTTTTGAGGCCTTTGGTCCTGGACTGAGCCACACTACCAGCATCCAGTTTACAGATGGACTGTCGTGGGACTTTTTTCTTCACAATTGCATGAGCTAATTCCCCTAATATTCCCTCTCATATATTTATAACATAGCCTATTGATTCTGTCTCTCTGGAGAACCCTGACTAATACACAGACCAAGACAGTTTGATTGAGATGGAATTTAAAATTCAATAAAATGCACCCATTTGGGGGGAGTGGTATAGTTTAACAAGTCATGAAATATATATACTTATGTGACCACCAATACAATTAATATATTATATTAACATATTTCATCTATTCAAAGAGTTTACTCGTGCTCCTTTGCAGGAAATCCACTAATTTCAAGGAAATCAACTTTATGTTTATTTTCCACAATAATTAAATGTCTTCCTTCTTGTGCTATACTTTCTTCATTCAAAAAATAATTTTGAGATTCATCCATGTCATTGTGTGGATCAGTAGTTTATAGTATTTCATTTTATAAATATACCCAAATTTATTTATTTTCTCACCTAATGATAGACATTTGTGATATTATAAACAAAGCTGCTTTGAACTGTCATGTGCAAGCCTATTTATAAACATATGGTTTTATTTCTTTTGGGTAAATATTAAAAAGTAGAATTACTGGCTCATATAAGTGTATATACAGCTTTATAGAAAAATGAAAAATGTTTTCTAAAGTCATACTATTCTATACTCCTACCAGCACTGTATGAAAATTCTACCTGCTCTAGATATTTGCTAAAACTTCATATTAACAGGCTTTTTTAAACATATAAATTTTATTATTCATTTTTTATTTAAAATTTTTATTTATTTTTAGCATATTCATTCTTACTAATTGCGCTATTTCTTCATGCCCTTTGCCTGAGCTATCACTTCCCAAACCCCCTTCCTCCCTCCCCTTCATCGCTAGTATCCTTAGGTTTGTTCTGTCCTTCTGAAAGTTCAACATATTTTTGTGGTCTTTTCTTTCTTTCTTCCCTTCATTCCTTCCTTCTTCCCTCCTTCCCTACCCATCTCCCTCTTTCCCTCTCTCCCTTCCTTCCTGTCTAGCAGCCAGTTATGAGTGAAAACATGAGGCATCATTTTGGAGATTTTTTAGCTATTCTAGGGGATGTCTGGTAGTGTCTCCTTCGGATTTTAATTTGCATTTTCCTGATGACTAATGCAGTTGATCATCTTTTCCTGTGCTTTTTGGCCATTCATATTGTGTGTGTGTGTGTGTGTGTGTGTGTGTGTGTGTGTGTGTGTGTAAAGTGTTCAAATATTTTGTTCATTTATCACTGAGCTTTTTTGTGTTATTGTGATTAACTTGTAAGAATTGCTTATATATTCTGAATACCAGTCTTCATCAGATATATGTTTAATGAATATTTCCTTCCAGTCTGTGTCTTGCCTTCTAATTTTCTTAATGATATTTTTAAGAAGAAATTTTAATTTTGATAAAATTCAATTCATCTACTTTTTATTTTATAGTTTGCACTTTTTGTGCCTTAAGACATTTTTCTTGCCAGAAGATTACAAGGGTGAAGAGCTAGGGCTGGGTCTGGAGCTCATAGAACCCTCAAGCCTGTTTTCCAGACTGGGTCACAAAACCTTCACACGTAGGTCTATGAGCTATGTAACTGGAATAAAGGTCCTTGGAGCCTTGGTTGAAGAAAGAGTAGTCTTTATTCAGCACACACACATCTAAAAGCTAAGCAGTCCAAAGAGAAAATCAGAAACTCAACTGCTACCAGCAAAGTCCAAAGAAAAACTGAGCAGCTGCCAGCAAAGTAAACATGATCTATTTTTAGATGAGAAAGCTAAGCAGTCCAAAGAGAAACTCAGAAACTCAGCTGCTACCAGCAAAGTCCAAAGAAAAACTGAGCAGCTGCCAGCAAAGTAAACATGATCTATTTTTAGATGCAAGCTCTCTGCTGGCCAGTGGCTGCTTCACAAACTCTGAAGAACACACAAGAATAGCAACAAAGTAAAAAGATACATGGGTGTGCATGCACACTAAATCCACCCACACACAACTTGCTTACAAAGAATGTGCTGCACCACCTCCAACCAGACCTGGGGCGAGGGTGCCTGACTCAACTATTCTATTTTCCTCACAAAAGGTTATTTTATGTTTTCTTCTAAAAGCTTTATTTTTTAGCTTTATGTTTTGGTCTATGGTTCATTTTCAGTTTACTTTTGTGTATAACATAAAGTAAGAGTCAAGGTTGTTTTTGTTTTGTTTTGTTTTGTTTTTATTTTTCACCAAGTGTATATTTTAATTCCATCTCCATTTGTTGAAAAAACTATCTTTTTCTATTAAATTACTTTGTTGTTTTTGTAAAACTTAACTACCATATGCATGGGCCCAGTTTAATTTGTGTTATTCATTTTTGTGCCTCCCTTTATGAAAATACCACTTTGTATTAATTACTAAAGATTTTTAGTAGGTCTTGGAATTAGATGGTGAAATTCTTTCAACCTTGTTCTTAATTTTTAGATTTATTTTGGTTATTCCTTTGGTTTCATTAGTTTTCTTTACCATGTTGATTTTATATTTTATTAATTTATCTTCTTATTGTAATTACGTCCCTTCTACTTACTTTAGGTTCAATTTGTTTTTTCTGTCTTCTTAAGGTGGAAGCTTAGATCATTGATTTTAGTCTTTTTTCTTTTCAAAGAAAAAAGTACCTAAAAAAATTTTCCCTAAGCACTGCTTTAGTTGAATCCATAAATTTTACATTATTTTTACTTAGTCTGAATTATTTTCTGATTTTCTTTATGAGTTTTCATTTGACTTTCGTGTTATATCAAACTGTGTTGCTTAATTTCCAAGTATTTGTGGATTTTTTAGATATCTTGTTTTATAACTCAATTATATTGCAGTACAATAATATTTGTGTAAAATGTCAATCATTTGAAATTTCCTTAGATTTTGTTCATGGCCCAACACATGGTATATCTTGGTGACTCTTCCATATGCACTTGAGAAAAATATTTCTTCTGCAATTGTTGAGTGTTGTCTGTATGTGTCAATTAATCTACTTTGATTGATAGTACTTTTGACATCTATATTCTTACTAATTTTTGTATAATAAGTCATTCGAAGACTGTTAGAAAAATGTTAAATTTTCCAACAGTAATTGTGGATTTTTTAGTTTCTTCTTTCTCTTTTTCCAGGCTGTGTTTCAAGAATTTTGAAGCCCTATTATTGGATGTATACTCATTTAGGATTGTTACACTTTCTTGATGAATTGGTAGGTTTATCATTATGAAATATGCCTCTTTATTTTTGATAATAGCTTTTTATCTTGTCAGCTTTGTCTGATATTCATATATCCACTTTAACTTACTTTGATTAGTGTTTACATGGTGTATCATTTTCCATATATGACTTATCAGCTACCTGTCTTTTTATTTTAAATGTGCATATTGTTGAATATTGCTTTCATACACAATCTGCCAATCTCTGCCTTTTAACTAGAATGTTAATGCCATTTATGTTTAATGTAATTATTAATATTATTGAATATGTACCTACCATACAATTTTTTTCTATTTATCACATCTGATTTTTGACCATTTTCTTGCCCTTTTCGCCATATTTTCTGGACTAAAGGAAGGTTGTTTTTTAAATTCCATTTTATCTCTACTTGTCTTTAGCTGTAACTCTGTTTTATTTATACACTTATTTTTTTTTTAATGGTTACACTAGAGATACAATATGTTTTTTTAATTTTCTTATTACAATATGTTTTCTTAATGTACCACGAGTCAATATATCACTCATATAATACACTAACCTCACAAGAGTACACTTCAATTTACCTCCATCTTTTGTGCTGCTGTTGTCATATATTTTATTTCCTGAAAATGTTATTATCCCACAATATATAATTAGTTTTGCTTCAAACAGTCAATTATCTATTAAAGGAATTAAGGAGAAAAAAGTTCTGTATTTACCTATGCATTTACCATTTCTAACACTAATTATTCCTTCATGTAGATTTGATTTTCTATCTCATATTATTTTCCCTTAGTTTCAAAAACTTCCTTTAATATTTCTTGGAGAGCAGGTCTGCTGGTGATGAATTCTCTCAGATTTTGCTTAGAGGAAAATGTTTTCATTTTGTCTTTTTTTGTGGAAGGTATTTTGCCTAGCCATAGAATTCTATGTGAATAGCTTTCCTCTCAGCACTTTAAATGCGGGGTTTCTCTGTCTTCTAGTTTGCTTTGTTTCTGATGAGAAGTTGGTGCTTATGTTTACTCTGAGGTGCCTCATAATGTGTGTGTGTGTGCGCGCGTGTGCGTGTGTGTGTGCGCGCGCGTGTGTGTGTGCGTGTGCGTGCGTGTGTGTGTGTGCGTGTGCATGTGAAATGTATCCCCACTGTGGATCATAGAGCTTCTTGAATCTGTGGGTTGTTCACTTCAGTTTTGGAAAATTCTCAGACAGTAAATATTGCTTCTTATTTCTAATTCTATCTTTCCTCTTTTTAAAATTTCCCAATATATCTCTCATACTCTGCCATTAATTTCCATTTACATCTTCTTTTTCTCTCTGTGCTTCATTCCACATATTCTACAAATCAATCTTCTAATTCATAAATCCTCTTTATTCATCTCTAATTAATGGTTAATAAGCTATGAAATCTGTCTATTGTGTTCTTAATTTCAGTTACTGTATCTTTCAGCTATATAATTTCTACTTAATGATTTTTAATAGACTCCAGGTTAAATTCCCACCTTTTTTTATCTATATTCTTAAATATATGTCATATCTGTTACAAAGTTCATGCTAGATAACTTCAAATAACTAAATCATCAACAGTTATGTCTCTATTGCCTTTTTTCCTCTTAATTTTTAGTCATTTGGTCCTATTTCCTAAATTCCATTTGTTTTCTAATTGACATTGAACATGTTTTTAAATAAAAAAATGCTAAAGGCTTTGGATGTATTATCTTTCTCCACTGATTTTTTTTTTCTTTCTGGAAAGCAGAGTCTGAGCAAATTAATATTATCCAATAATGAATTGAAATTATTTGAGGATGTGTTTCAGAAATTGCAAGGGCTGGTTTATTTATGGTTTGTCCTAATCCTCAAGTGTAGTTCTTCAAGTGTTTCAGCTGAAAGCCTAGGGTTATCTTGCTATGTCTGAACTCCAAGTTTTGTGTTTCCAGGGCCATAAAACGACTGAAACTACACTTAGCATCCTAGTTTCTTAGTAGTCACTTTCTCCTTGTTTCCTTGGTTTTTTGGTCTCTTTCTGGAAGTATGTGCAAATGAGATTCAGCAAATTCTTTGAGGGGAAAGACTGGCTCAATTTTCTGAGGTTCCTTTATCTTCTGGTATCTTGGCCCCTCGATT